>NW_022436988.1:11431901-11576048 GCF_009761245.1 Sapajus apella
TCCTTCCTTCCTTCCTTCCTTCCTTCCTTCCTTCCTTCCTTCCTTCCCTCCCTCCCTCCCTCCCTCCGTTCCTTTACTCCTTCCTTTTTTCCTTCCTTCCTTCTCTCTCTTCCTCCCTCCCTCCCTCCCTCCTGACTGGGACTTGCTCTGTTACCCAGGCTACAGTACAATAGCCATAGCTCAGTGCAGCCTCCACCTCCCTGGTTCAAACAATCCTCCTGCATCAGCTTCCCCAGTAACTGGGACTCCAAAGTGCAGGCCACCACACCCAGCTAATTTTTGTGTTTTTTTTTTTTTTAATAGAGATGGGGTCTCACTATGTTGCTCAGGCTGGTCTCAAACTCTTGGGCTCAGTGATCCTCCTGCCTTGACCTCCCAAGCCACTGGGATTACAGGTGGGAACCACTGCCCTTGGTCCTCTCTCTGATTTCTGAGATGAGTCAAGACCACTTTCCATGCTTGCTTCAAGTCTTGTTCTTGATGTAGACGGGAGCTGGAGATGATTTGACAACATTTCCCTTTACAGCAGCTATACCAGAGGTAGCAGCAAATGAGAGCTTAGATTGTTCAAGGCTTGTTTAAAAAGCAGGCCTGTGCAAGTGCTATGCCTGCTTTTTCCAAACTCAAAGTAACCCTATGAGCCCCATGATCGTCATTTTACAAATTAGGAAGCTGAGGACTAGACAGGGGACTAGTGGGTTTAAGTTACTTGCCCAAGACTGCACAGCAGAGCTGCTGGTCCAATCCAAGCTGATCCCTGACTACCTAGAGAATTGACTCAACATGCTGATTGGGTTGTGCTGCAGATGTATTCTTTCCTTCAACCTGCCTCAGCACTGGATTCAATTTTGAGAAAAGCCGAGCACCTGGGCCAGGAAACGCCCTGAGCTCACCACCACTGTTGTTTACTCAAGTCTCATTAAGTGCTGGGGGCCATCGTGTGCTGGAGGCAGATCTCATCAGTTCAGATAAGAGAATGGTTGGAGGGAGAACGGAGCTGCCAGTTCTCCAGAAGAGCCTCATCTTTGGCAGTTATATCCCTTGGTGTTTATGTAAATTTAGAGGGCCAGGTTTTAATTTGACACTATCTTTGGGAAATCTAATTAGCAAGTCATGGGGTTTCCGTCTGCTGATTCTCCCAGATAGTCAATGTATACACCATAAACACAAGTAAGAAGACAGCAGTAAAGAAATCTTGGGAGGGTACATAAAGGTCCTCCGGCAAGAGTGCTGACTCAACCCAGATGAGTCAGATGTGCCAGTAGAGGACACGGAAAACTGAACTTCCTTCTTCTGCACAGAGTCTGGAGATCCAAGACGCAGACCCGGAAAAGAAAACAAGCAATGTTGGTATATAATTGGTATCACTGGGTCCAGTGGTCGGTTATACTAGAGATCTTAGGGGGCCGAAATGAAGTATTTTTCTTCAACAGTGATCTCTGATACAAATTTTATTTCTCTGCAGTTATCCCGTAATGGTTTCGAATATGGCATCTGTATGAAAAAGTGGATCAATTTAGGACAATATAGCACGTTTTGAGTCAGGTGGACCTACATTTGAAACTTAGCTGCACCTCCTTCTAGACATAGTATGACTTAAGTTCTGTGAATCTCAATTTTCTCCTCAAAAAAATACGGGATTGAAAGGTGTATTTCTCACTGAAGAGTTGTCGTTGTTAAATAACACCCTGTAAGCAATGCATTTAGCACATAGCAAATATTTATTGACTGCCACATTATTCATGAAATAAACATTGACTAAGCAACTGCTGATTGTCAAAGTAGCAGCTACTGTTTGCTGTATGTGCATTCCATAACAGACAATATGGACACATTATTTTTATTCCTCATGTAGCTCTTGCAAGATATGGTTGAAGCAATGGCCATATTTGAGTCCTGCTTTTTGTTTTCATTTTTTAAACAGTGGAATGTCTCAGAGTATTTTAAAGTCTAACTTCCTAAGGAGAATGTAGGATCTAAGAGGAAATTCACATAAATATATCTAAATGTAAGACAAAATCATCATTGTCATCACCGTCGACAAAGAACAACAACAAAAAAACCTGAGCTGAATGTGGTGGCACGTGCCTGTAGTCCCAGCTGCTTAGGACTGTTTGAGCCCAGGAGGTCAAGGCGTCAGTGAGCCCTGATCACGTCACTGCGCTCCAGCCTGGGTGACAGATGAGACCCTATCTGAAACAAAACAAACAACAAAAACAAAAACAAAACAAAACTCATCTTAAATTTCAATCTTTGCAAAGTGGTTCCTGTGACAGGCTACTTTATTAATTATGAATTATTTATTTTGAAATGCAATTAATAGTTTGAAAGATACATTAACTTTCAGTAAATCAATACTAGTTTTTTATAGAGAGATAATTATCGGAGCAAATGAGGGGTTTTTTTTGTTTTTTTTTTAAGGTAAAAATGATATTCTCTTACACTAGGCCTTTAGGGATGACTTTAGGTATACCTTTGAAAAATAAGGTCAGTATGGTGATCACAGATGGACAGCTGCTGGACAGACAGAACCAAAATAACCATCTTCCTGGAATCCAAATGGGCATATGTGGCCTGCGATATAACTTCCAACAACAGCATCCTTCATCAAAGCATAAAGGTCAGAGACAGAAATGATTAATACAGGTGAAGATCAGCCAGGTGTGGCAGCTCACCCCTGTAACCTAGCACTTTGGAGGGCCGAGGCAGGCGGATCACCTGAGGTCAGGAGTTTCAGACCAACCTGGCCAACATGGCAAAACCCTGTCTCTACCAAAAACACAAAAACTAGCTGGGCTCGATGGCAGGCGCCTGTAGTCCCAGGTACTCGGGAGGCTGAGGCAGGAGAATTGCTTGAACCCAGGAGGAGGAGATTGCAGTGAGCCGAGATCGAGCCACTGTACTCCAGCCTGGGTGACAGAGTCAGCCTCCATCTCAAAAAAAAAAAAAAAAGACGATCACATGCTATGCCAAAAAGGTAATAAATGACTGAAAAGGTTTTTTCCTGAAAAATTCCTCTTGTTGAAGATTTTGAAAGAAAATGGTTTTATGAGATAAAAGTGGACAATGAATAATTTCTAACTTAATGTTACTTTATATAATGTCGGGTAATAAATATGTTACTAAAATATCTTAAAAGAAGTTATCTTTGTCTTTAAAGTTTATTTTTTACATGTAGGCAAACAATACCTTTATAGAAACACTTAGTAATAAGTTTTAGAAAATTCTTAGTATTATATATTGCTGAAAGCAAGATACTATGCTGGTTGTCATTGTGAAATGAACATTAATCAGATATCACTGCCTACTTAAAGGACCTTCCCAAATGGTAGGGAAAATATGACGTAGTTTCACAAATTTATTACATATGATAAGAAGTTACAAAACCAGAAGAGAAGCTGTAAGTGAACTATTTTAGGAATTTACTGAGACGGATTTCAAAGTAAACCACAAGTATGAGCTTTAATCGGTTTCTGGGTTTTTTTGTTTGTTTGTTTGTGTTGCTTTGCTTTTGTCTGTCTGTTTGGTTGTTTGAGGTCTGAAGTTTAGTGAGGTGAGTAAGTAGGGATGACTTGAAACATATTCAGGGAATATTGCCTCTATCACAGATGTCCAGTGAATTAGATGCAGGTTTAAATGCGTAGCGTAGCCTTCCTAGATCCCCCAAATCAAGATGCAATTACTAATTGTATATCTATTCTCATTCCAGGGGATTCAGATTTTCCTTAACTATTCTTGGATAATGTCAAAAACATTTTTACATAAAAGAAATGGGGGTATCAAACTCCAAGCTAGGGAATAAAGTTGAAAGGCACTTTTAAAGAGGATACGATACTCAGGACAATGACAAAATCATTCTACATAGTTGTGTGTTAGATAACTTGTTTATATAATCTTCGTACATCTATTTGACATTTTAGTATCCTTAAAAGTGGTGGACAAGTAATAGATTACAATCTATGCCTCTGTAAAAGAATCCCATGCTCTGCGTCTGTGGAAAAGATTACCTGGCCTGTCTGAACACTCTCAGGCGCTTAGAAGTTTTTGACTAGTAAAGCTTCTACTTATTTGGGTCCACTATGGGGATGAACTTTTGTTACCCTTAAACTGAATTATGAATCCTCCTTGTTTATTTAAATACTTCCTTCTAAAGCATCACAGAATAAAAGTCAGTTTGTATAGCATGGCCACACACACACACACACACACACACACACACACACCCCAACAAATTCATGAACTACTACACAATTCTAAGACTACACAGTGAGAAGTTAGTTGTAGGCATTGCTTGATGCCTAGCTTGAATTTTCTCACTAACCAGCTGTTTGGAGTATCAAAGCACTGTCTAGAGTACTAATAGCTACATCAGACTTCTTTGTTCTTCACCTATAGCTAACCTCAGCTAGAATTTCATTTTTCTCTCTTGGCCGTGAACTCTCTAATGAATCAAAGCTAGAATGGATTTGCGATTTTCTTTCTTTCTTTCTTTTTTATCATTCTTATTTTCATTGGATGCAAAGAGATGTATTTTCTTTTCTTTCAAGCAAATATAGGACATCTGGCCGTTTTCTCCCTGTCGAAAAAGCATTCTGCCACAGCTGAGCCACGATCACACAGTTGTTAAACAGCAGGGATTATCAGGCAGGACAGTATTAAGTGGTATTTAACAGCGAGACCAAAGTTCTCTGTCAAATGCCTGACTTAGGGCTCCTTGATTGTTAGCATCCCGGCTCTGAGACCTTTTGCACGGAACCATTTTTCATTCTGACAACAAACTACTGTGGCTATCCAGGGTTGCTTTGCTGGAGCTGACAGCCAAGTATTTCTGTGGCAGAAATATTGCCACAGAGTAGAGAGATCAGGGCTGGAAGGGAGACATTTTTATCCCCTTTCACTCTGAGTGCAATGACATTCCAAGCAGTAGGTGTCCCAAGTCAATGACTTGTTAATCTATTCAGTATGATCCACTGTCTAGTCAAAACAATAGGGGGATGGGGGCAGGGGAGTGTGGAATATCGGCTTCACAATGTGATTGTCTGAAGTACGCCTTACTTTCGCCATCTCTTCTAGGCACATTCTCATTGACATAGGCAGGGGAGTGTGACCACTGAAACTGTCAATTTAAGTACCATTCTCTAAAAGGTTTTTTATTGGGGGGCAAGGGGGAGAGAGAGAGGTGTTTGACAGGTTCCTAAAGTTCAAGTGCAACCATTTTATGGCCCTAGTAAGACATCATTTATGGAACTTATGATATGATGGGTGCAAAGGCAGGAAATAAAAGAAAGAACCTAATGAAAGTTTAATCTTCTGGGGAATTTGTTCCCCACAGAGGCATAAATTGAGTGACCTAAAACTAAATTTCCCTGTCAAAGGCTGGCATCGAGTTCATGCACATTTTACAGCTATCCTAGAAAGGAATATATTTTTTAAAGTAACTATTTCTGCTCTTAAGTGAATGCCTGCAATTACTGATGGAACCTCAGGAGGGCTCACAGTAGATTTATTGGAGAGGATATTGCTCCTCTGTAGAGCATACAGAACGGAGGAGTTGTACAAGTGTAGTTCCTTGCACAGTTGTCTGATCCTGATTTTACCTGCACATATCTATATCTGATTGGCTGAAAAGCTAAAAAAAAAAAAAAAAAAAACTAAGTATTATCACATCAAGCTGCCCTATCTGGGATCTGAAATGCTAAATCTGTATCTTGGCATTGCATCAAAACTACTAACACTGGATGGTGGATGAGACATCATTCATAATCTCTATTACACATGAGGCATAATACAGACTGGAGGTCATGTGACCAAGCCTGGACTCACTTTTCCAGGTCTCCAGGAATGAAAAGGATGTTTTTGGTTGGAGGAGTAAGCAGAGAATATGACTAAGCCATGAAGAAGAACCATGTTGGGTAAGAATATGCTATGGCCACTGTCTAATGTTTCTGACAAAGGCTGCACTTGGTGGATAAAATCTATGTTCATGTGATAAAGTCCTGGTTTGTTCAGTCTTTATATAACATTCTCCATGAAGCCCAGCACATCTGGTCCTTAATCAAAGCTGACTTTGGGAAACCTTATACTTTATGAGCAGACATCTTCAAATTCATTAGATCCCTTTGGTAAGAACTTCTGAGCAGAATGTCCTCATACATATATTTTGTGTTGGTTGGCACAATGAGCATTCTATCTGGGATATGTAACATTTGTAGGATGAACATTATGTGATAGAAGCAAACATTCATCTCCCATGTATGGAACGTAAATTAAAATAACATGAAGATTTAATTGCTGAAAGACTAATTGTTGCTTTCAAGGTCAAACTAGTTACACTCAGATCAAGATCAAATGGAAAGGGTGTTCTCTATATTTAGGCCTTCTTTTCATGTGTTAGGGATGAGTTACATTGCAATGAACACTAAAGAAAATACCGTAATTTTGTGAGTGCTTTTTAAAAATTAGGCTTTATTCTTTTTAATTTTAATTTTTTTATTGTACTTTATGTTCTGGGGTACATGTGCAGAAAATGCTTGTTTGTTACGTAGGTATACACGTGCCATGGTGGTTGGCTGCATCTATCACCTTGTCATCTCACATTGGGTATTTCTTTTAATGCTATCCCTCACCTTCCACACCCCCCGCTCAAGTCCCTGGTGTGTAATGTTCCCCTCCCTGTGTCCATGTGTTCTCATTGTTCAACTCCCAGATATGAGCGAGAACACATGGTGTTTGGTATTCTGTTCTTGTGTTAGTTTGCTGAGAATGATAGTTTCCAGCTTCATCCATGCCCCTGCAAAGGACATGAACTCATCCTTTCTCATGGCTGCATAGCATTCCATGGTGTATATATGCCACACTTTCTTTACCCAGTCTATCATTAATGGGCATTTGGGTTTGTTCCAAGTCTTTGCTATGAACAGTGCCACAATAAACATACATGTGCATGTGTCTTTATAATAGAGTTATTTATAATGATTTGAGTATATACTCAATAATGGGATTGCTGGGTCAAATGGAATTTCTATTTCTAGATCCTTGCAGAATCGCCACACTGTCTTCCACAATGGTTGAACTAATTTACACTCTCACCAACAGTGTAAAAGTGTTTCTGTTTCTCCACAGCCTCTCTAACATCTGTTGTTCCCTGACTTTTTTAATGATCGCCATTCTAACTGGTGTGAGACAGCATCTCAATGTGGTTTTGATTTGCATTTCTCCAATGACCAGTAATGAGGAGCGTTTTTTCATGTTTGTTGGCTACATAAACGTCATCTTTTGAAGAGTGTCTGTTCATGTCCTTCACCCACTTTTTGATGGTTTTTTTTTTTTCTGTAAATTTGTTTAAGTTATTTGTAGATTCTGGATATTAGCCCTTTGTCAGCTGGGTAGACTGCAAAAATTTTCTCCCATTCTGTAGGCTGCTTTTAACTCTGATGATAGTTTCTTTTGCTGTGCAGAAGCTCTTTAGTTTAATTAGATACCATTTGTCTATTTTGGCTTTTGTTGCCATTGCTTTTGGTGTTTTAGTCATGAAGTCCTTGCCTGTGCCTATGTCCTGAATGGTATTTCTTAGGTTTTCTTCTTGGGTTTTTGTGGTGTTAGGTCTTACATTTACATCTTTAATCCATCTTGAGTTAAGTTTTCTATAAGGTGTAAGGAAAGGATTCAGTTTTAGCTTTCTGCATATGGCTAGCCAGTTTTCCCAATACCATTTATTAAATAGGGAATCCTTTCCCCATTGCTTGTTTTTGTCAGGTTTCTCAAAGATCAGATGGTTGTAGGTGTTTCTTCAGAGCAGTTTTAGGTTGGTAACAAAATTAAGCAGAAGACACAGAGATTTCCCACCTGCCCCCACCCCCAACACTTGCACAGCCTCCCCCATTATCAAAATCCTCCACCAGATAGTACGTCTGTTACAACTGATGAACCTACATTGACACATCATTATCACTCAGCTCATAGTTTATATTAGGGTTCATTCTTGATGATAGACATCATATGGATTTTGACAAATTTTTAAAGACATATATCTACATTATAGTACCATACAGAGTAGTTGCACCACCATAAAATTCTCTTATGCTCCACCTACTCATCCCTTTCTTTTAAAAGCTCAATTTAGGAGCTACTATGATGACAATAAAACACAAGAGAAAAAGTATTTGTGACATTAACTTAATGATTGATGACTATAAAAAAGTCTAACTTAGGTTTTTAAGTCATCCCATGAATGATTTATCACTAGAAGGAAGAGTGCAAACTCTGGATTCAAATCCTTGCTTTCCCACTTATGAGCAACTTTACCCATTTCTTCTGTTATATAAAATTAGAATAATTACAGCTCACGCATTGTAAAGCATTTTAAGGATTAAATGTGATTATGCCTTTCAGGGGTGTTAGCATACAGTCACTGTATAATACATGTAAGCTCTTACTACCTTGGTGACAGCAAAATTAGCAACAGTTAGTTCAATGTTAGAATCAAGGGAATTACATTAACACAGAGGAAAATGACACAACATCTACAATTCATTTTATTTCTACAATACATGCTAAATATTTACTTAAATTGCAAAACATCTAGCTCATTGTAGAATTGAGCAAGTGTCTTCACTTATTTTTCTTTGCTAATTAAATTAAGCATTGTCTCGTCTTCTTGGCATTTGAGGCCCTCTGAATTACAGCTTCTAAACTGGATTATCTGCTCTCACACTTCACTGTATGTATAGAGATGTACTAAATATTCATTTTGGCCAAGTGCCCATGGTCTAGCCCTACAACCAGTATTCGGCCAAATGCAAAATAGAAGCTGAAGTCAAAGAACACTGTCATAGAAATGACTTTTGGGAAATAAAGACATGTATAAAAATGCACCAAAAAATCTCATTAATATCATATTTTCTCATGAAAAATTATAGTTGTCAAATGTATGTGGGCTACATTTTATTGTTGAAAAAACTAGTTCTCATATCTGCTCTTACATGTTAAAAAATTTGTATATGTTAAATATATATATATTTAATTTTTTTGTGACAGGATCTTGCTTATTGCCCAGGCTGGAGGGCAATAAGCAAGGGCAGTGGAGGGCAGTGGCTAGATCATGGTTTATTGCAGCCTCGACCGCCTGAGTTCAAGCCATCCTTCCACCTCAGCCTCCTAAGTAGCTGGGATTACAGGCATAAGCCACTGTGCCCAACCTGCTTTTCTGTTTAATCTACATGTTGGTAATTATGAACATATTTTCATATTCAAATGGTACATTTAAAATCTTGGTAATTTCTTGATAACAGAAACTATAATACAATCTCTGTTATTAAAAAAAACTTACCAACATTTTAAATGTTTCTTGAAAGAACTTTGTTCTTCTATTTACCTATGTAAATATCAAAACCCTTCAATTAGTGGCAATATATAAGCAAATATTTCTTTTTAAAATTTTTAATTTAATTTTAACCTCTGGAGTACATGTGCAGGACGTGCAGGTTTGTTACTTAGGTAAACTTGTGGTTTGCAGCACCTATCAACCCATCACCTAGATATTAAGTTCCACATGCATTAGCTTTTTATCCTGATGCTCTCCCTCCCACAGTCCCTGCAATAGACCCCTGTGTGTACTGTTCCCCTCCTGGTGTCTATGTATTCTCATTGTTCAGCCCACACTTATAACTGAGAAGATGCGGTGTCTGGTTTTCTGTTCTTGTATTAGTTTGCTGAGGATAGTGGCTTCCAGCTCCATCCATGTCCCTGCAAAGGACATGATCTCTTTCCTTTTATGACTGCATAGCATTCCATGGTGTATAGGTACCACATTTTCTTCATCCAGTCTATAATTGATATAAATTTGGGTGGATTCCATGTCTTTGCTATTGTGAATAGTGCTGCAATGAACATGCATATGCATGTATCTTTATAACAGAATGATGTATATTCCTTTGGGCATATACCAAGTAATGGAATAGCTGAATCAAATGGTAAGCAACCATTTCAAAATTTTTTTCAACATGTATTGAATTGTCTTCTTAAATTATTGCTGTAAATCTGTGCTTTTGAAGTTTGAGTAAGTAGTTGAAGCAAAACATGTCTAGGTATAGAATTTTTCTGTAACATTCCTTTTTAATATTCTTTAAATTCTCAACTATTAATATATCTAGATGAAAAACAATTGATTATCAATATATATCGTAACTTTTTGTTTGAAGGTTTTGTTTTGCTTTTTCTCTCTCTTATATATTTGATTTTGAAGTTTAGTTTTTCCTCGCATTAAATTTTTAATGACAAATTGATATCTTCTTTTAGCTCTTTTTCATAAAATTGCAAATAATTTTAAAAACAACTTAACATTTTTTTTTTTGCTCTTTAAAAGCTCATGGCCTAAATTTAGCTAATTCATTATAAATTCATTTGCATATTAAAGGAAATTTTATCTGATGTTAGGAATGCTAGGATACCAACCAATTTTAAGTAGCTGATAATTACAATATGATAGAATTCCTATTGTTTTATTTTCTATAACTATTTAATGTATAGAATATTTGATAATGCCATAAGAAAATGATGTTTTATTCAATTTTCTAGTTAGGCTTTTTCACTTCAAGTTACATCTAGAATGAATTTTGTATTTCAGTGGTTTTCAACCAGGGATGACATTTTTACCCCGTAGGATATTTAGCAATGTTTGGAGATATGTTTGGTTGTCACAGTTGGTGGGAGGGGTGCTACTAACATCTAATGAATAGAGGTCGGGGATACTGAAAGCATCTCAAAATGCACAGGTCAGCCTCTACACAAATTGCAATAGTGTCAAAGTTGAGAAAGAAAATATTGGGATATTGCCAACCAATCTGAGTTGCATGACTTGTTCATATCACAGACGTGGAAGCACTGATTGCATAGAACGTTTGTCTGTATCATCCCATCATCACTGATCAGGGAAGATTTTGTGAATACGAAAAACACACTGAAGTAGGCATTTGGCATTTGGGATTTCCAAAGCCTATGACCAAAATTGGGTGCCTTATCAATGTTATATATTTCCTATGCTCCTACCATGCTGAACTCCTTGTCTTTGCTGCGTATACTTTCTGCTAGGATGCATCCTCTATACTGTACAAGTCACTTCTCTATCTTGAATTTTCCTGCCTATGCAAACCTTCATAGAGACATTTCATCAAATTGCAAAATCATCTTCAATAATCTCTTCCTTAATAATTTTCTTTTTATCCAAAGAGCAAATAATTCTTTTCGTGTATAAACTCTCACTTCTTTCTTTGCATGCCTTTATGGTGACAACCTATACCGCCTTGATGCATAGCCACTGTATTAATACTAAATCACTATGCTCTTTTGGAAAAGAAATCTAACACTACAAATTGTTAAATTTTTCTGCAGAACATCATATTGATAAACACTTTTACGTGCAGGATCTCCATGTGTTCCAAACTTGTCTAATCCCAAGAGTAAGTTTTCTAGGCCTCCCTCTTGAAAATGCTAATTTGGAATGGTCAGGGTGGAAGACAAGACTTCCATTGCCAAGCTGTCATTGTTGTTCATGATGAGGCAGGATTAGGGAGCATGACTTACAACTTTGAGAGGAAGTTTCTATCATTATCTTTATTTCCAGAACTTTGGAAACAGTGCCATAGGGAGGCTGAATAACTTGTACATAGGCACACAGCAAACAGGTGTCATTGCTGGGATTAGACCTACAGAGCCTGACTTCAGATCTTGCATTCTTCACTGATTGGGATATACTCATGTTTTTTGTCTTAGCTGTACAATATTGTGCAATACGCTGTCCATTACTGGTATCCAGTAAATATCTTTTGGATTGAATTTTGTATAATGGGATCTAGAAGTCACTCAACAGCTCATGGAAACATGTTAACAGGATGGAAGAAAAACAAGAATTGCAGCAGCAACAAAACAAAACTACATTTACAATATATGCTATACAAATAAAACAGGTCCAAATTTTACTTGAAAATTTTCCACTGGGAGTATACACCATGGCAGGGACTTACATAAAATTCTATGAATTGACTTAGATTGTCAACTCTTCAAGGCCCAGGATCATATCTTTCTGCGATCATCACCAGTGTACTGGAATTAACATTAACAAAACAGATGTCAATACTGTGATATTTGTTGTCCTCAGCTACTGAAAATACAGATCTATGAATAAAAACAACAAATAATGTGCAAGGTTTCTATACTGTTAACACCTACAGTCACTCACACTGGCACGTTTACATAGGTCTGAAAAATATCTTAAAAACAATAGTCTAGGTAAACATCCATAATCTTATTGTTTATTTTTTTTTTCCAAATGTGAGCTTCTAAGCTCCCTTTTGGGAAACTAAGACTGGTTCTCCAGAAACTAATATTGTGAATTCTGGTGCTGAGTTCTCCTGCTTGTCTACGGCACTCAAATATGCCACTGCCTAGCTGGGCTATAGGAGGTTAGGAGTGCTATGTACTTTCATGTTTTATGGGAGGATAGGTTTCAAGTGTTACCTGAAGCGAACCATTGAGTTCAGCCACCATTGTCTTAATCAGCCACCATTGTCTTAATCTCTAAAAGAGAATACTCACTCTTCTTCTTTCTAACCCTTGACCCCCAACTTTCACTGGCTTATTTGCTCATATAGTTACCCAACCAGGGCTGTCTATCTTAGACTCATCTCAAATGGTGACCTCTTCCAGAGTATTCAGTCTCTTCTAAGTGCTCCTGATTTAATTAGGCTGTTTTATCTGTAACAACGTACTTGTTCAAGTTACCTCTAATAATGGAGATTTACTGTAAGTATGTATAGGCATGAGGACACAGGAAAACACAAAAAGCCAGTGATCTAGGCATGGCCCCAAGAAGACACAGGAATGAAAGATCCATGCAGAGTCCCAGGAAGCTCTAGAGACTTCAGTAAGATGATTTTGTGGAGCTTCTTGATTCCTTTTTCCCACTACTCTGTGGCATTTTGTACTGCTCTTTTCACACTCAACCAGTTGATTCTTTCCTTTATTGCACAACTCTCTTTTCTACCTTCCAGTTTCTGCGTACTCATAGTTTATGCTCCATCTTTACAACAGCTTAAAATGGTTCCATCTCTAGAGTTAGAAAGAAGAGACCCTTTCTGGAGCAAAAAAGTTTTTAGAAAACCTCTTCTGGCCTTTCTCGGACCATGTCATTCTCCATAATGCAAGGTATCTGCAAAATAAAGCAAACATGCTCACCCATGGTTTGCACTCTGCCTTCCCTAGACCACATTCTGAATAACAAGGGTCCCTGGAAGTCCCTCTTCTACTGACCCAGAACCTCCTTCCAGGCATTCCAGGGAACTACTTGAGGGGCAGCTGTTTATGAAAATATAGCTAGTTTGGATATGTGAGTTGAGATTTCCATGTGCATGGGTATAAAGTCTCCTTAGTCGTATGAGAAGGAGATCGAGCAGAAAGAGAAGAGGGAGTTTGTCTCAAGTCAGGAGCAATGCCTATTTTTCCCCCATGCAGCAACACTGTGGTAGGAAAGGGCAAGGATTCCTAGAATCATACATATTAACCTGGGCTTCCAGGACTTTACAAGATATATTTGTCAAATTTGGAAGGTAGAGCATCTTTTATTACACAGCTTATTGGCTTGATAAATAATATTGAAATATTTAAGTATATGATATTTTAGCTTCTGTTTTTGTTGTTTTTTGATTGTTTTGTTGTTTGTTTGTTTTTGTTTGTTTGTTTTGAGACACAGTCTCGCTCTGTCGCCCAGGCTGGAATGCAGTGGCGTGATCTTGGCTCACTGCAACTTCCGCCTCCCGGGTTTAAGCAGTTCTCCTACCTCAGCCTCCTGAGTAGCTGTGATTATAGGTGTGTGCCACCATGCCTGGCTAAGTTTTTGTATTTTTAGTAGAGATGGGGTTTCACCATGTTAGCTAGTATGGTCTCAATCTCCTGATCTCATGATCTACCTACCTTGGCCTCTCAATAGCTTCTGTTTTTATTCTTACCTCAGACCTGACAAAAATTGGAGGAAGTATTACAAATGGGGTGGAGGGGAGTTGCTTATAGTTTCCTTAAGGCCTGGGAACTGAATTTTCCAGTTATTTTTACTGCAATAGCCATTTTATTAGCTAGCCTCATGATTCTCAACTGATAATAGCACTTCTTCCATCCCAGAAATATTTCAAAATTTGTGAGTGGTTGTGATTGTCGAGATGAGTGGAGAAGGGAACATGGTCTATGGTGGAAAGCAGATATTATCTGTCCCATAATGTATGAGATAGTTGCATACCATAAAATGTTATCTTGCTCCAAATGTCAATAATATTTTAATATAGAAATTCTGTGCTAACCAGCAGATCAGCAGATAAGCTGCTGCCAAATATCCATTCCTCATCCAATCAAGTGTGACTCCATAGAAATTTCAAAACACTAGTGTTTAGGCTCGCTCTTCCTTGGGGGACAATGTATAGGGCATGATATATGTGACATGTATGTATCGTACATGATATGTACAATACATTATATTGGTATCAGGATTGGAGTGCTGCTATAAAGATACCTGAAAATGTGGAAGTGACTTTGGAACTGGGTAACAGGCAGAGGCTAGAACAGGTTGGAAGGCACAAAAAAAAGACAGGAAGACGTGGGAAAGTTTGGAACTTCCTAGGGACTTGTTGAATGGTTTTGACCAAAATGCTATTAGTGATATGAACAATGAAGTCCAGACTGAAGTGGCCTCAGGTGGAGATGAGAGGCTTGTTGGGAACCGGAGTAAAGGTCACTCTTGCTGTGCTTTAGCAAAGACACTGGAGGCTGTTTTCCCTTGTCCTAGAGATTTGCGGAACTTTGAACTCGAGACAGATGATTTAGGGTATCTGGCAGAAGAAATTTCTAAATAACAAACCATTCAAGAGGTGACAGAAGATAAAAGTTTAGAAAATTCGCAGCCCGACAATGCAGTAGAAAAGAAAAACCCATTTTCTGAGGAAAAATTCAAGCTTGCTGCAGAAATTTGCATACGTAACAAGGAGCCAAATGCTAATCACCAAGACAACTGGGAAAATGTTTCCAGGGCATGTCAGAGATCTTCACCGCAGCCCCTCCCATCACAGGTCAAGAGGCCTAGAAGGAAAAGATGGTTTCCCTGGCCAGGTCCAGGGACCTTTTGCTGTGTGCAGCCTTGGAACTGTGTCCCAGCTGTTCAGCCATGGCTAAAAAGGGCCAAGGCACATCTCAGGCCATTGCTTCAAGAGTACAAACCCTAAGCCTTGGTAGCTTCCACATGGTGTTGAACCTGTGGGTGCACAGAAGTCAAGAACTTGAGGTCTGGAAACCTCCACCTAGATTTCAGAGGATGTATAAAAATGCCTGGCTGTCTAGTCAAAAGTGTGCTACAGGGGCAGAGCTCTTATGGAGAACCTCTGCTAGGGCAGTGCAGAACAGAAATTTGGGGTTGGAACCCCCACATGGAGTCCCCACTTGGGCACTGTTTAGTGGAGCTGTGAGAAGAGGGCCACCATCCTCCCGATCCCAGAATACTAGATCTGCCAACAACTTCTTGCACCATGTGCTTGGAAAAGTCATAGATACTCAATACCAGCCCATGAAAGCAGCCAGGGTTGGGGGGTGAGGGTGGTTGGGGAATGGCTGTAGTCTGTAAATCCACAGAGGTGGAGCTGACCCAGACCATGAGAACTCACCCTTTGAATTAGCATGCCCTGGATGTGAGACATGGAGTCAAGGAAGATTATAATGGAGCCTTAATATTTAATGACTGCCTCACTGGATTTTGGGCTTGCACTGGACCTGTAGCTCCTTTGTTTTGGTCAATGTCTCTATTTTAGAATAGGAGCATTTACCCAATGCCTGTGTCCCCATTGTATGTTGGAAGTAACAAACTTGCTTTTGATATTATCAGCTCATAGGCAGAAGAAATTTGCCTTGTCTCAGATGAGACTTTGGACTTGGACTTTTGAATTAATGCTGCAACGAGTTTAGACTTTGGGAGACTGTTGAGAAGGCTTGATTGTGTTTTGAAATGTGAGGACATGAGATTTGGGAGGGTCCACGGTGAAATCATATGGTTTGGCTGTGTCTCCACCCAAATCTCATCTGAAATTGTTGTTCTTGTAATCCCCTCATGCAGCATGAGGGATCTGGTGAGAAGTGATTGGATCATGAGAGTGGTTTCCCCGAAGCTATTCTCATGATAGTGAGTGAGTTCTTATGAGATATGATGGTTTTATAAATGTCTGGCATTTCCCCTGCTTGCCGTCATTCTGTCTCCTGCTGCCCTGTGAAGAGGTACCTTCCACTGTCATTGTAAGTCTCCTGAGGCCTCCCTAGCCATGCAGAACTGCAAGTCAATTCAACCTCTTTTCTTCATAAATGAGTTAGTCTCAGGCATTTCTTCATAACAGCGTAAGAATGGACTAATCCAGGGTAGTTTTACAAGGAAGGGTCTGTAGATATTTAAGACATATTAGCATAACTGCAAGGCTTTCTCAAAATTGTAGGTTCCTGTATTAGGCATCCTGTAAAGGTTTTCATGCGTCTGCTTTACTGTTTGTAATTTGCAACACTATAGTGTCAATTATGTATTGTCTTCATATCTTAGGGGCACCTAGTTAACATGTGAAGCACTCTAATTTGCAATATAGGCCCTAGGACATGTGAAAAGTACTAATATGAGTAGTCTTTCTGTAGATAGCTTTAAAAAGGCTTCAACTATATAACTAACCTACAAAACATTAGAGGGATCACTAAGTAGCCTAAAGGATGTTACAAAAAAATGTTTCTTGGGTGAAATGAGAACTAATGACCAAGGGTGTGAACTGGTACTATCTTTGCTTAAAGAGGAACTATGATTCTTGTAAGTCAAGTGGATCCTACACCCCATCACTTAATAAAGAATTTTTCAATCATACTAGAAGTTTAGGTGAATTCTTATACAGAAATATTGTTATCATCTTCCTTAGGGGAACTTTAAAATACTGCGTATATAATAATGCCTAAAGAAAAGAGAGCTAGAACACCACGGAGTTTTCAAGAACAGGTTGGGTGGCAGCATGAGTCCACTTGCTAGCAATCAAAGATTGGGATGTGTGGAAAAATGTGGTCTGAGTACTTTTCAGGTAGCAAACCACCTCTCCTTAAAGTGATAGAAGAAGTAACCTGTAAGACCCATCAACTCTCATCCTATGAATCAACCGACTTCTACCACAAAGACCGTGACAAAATTGGTTTAGGTGGGCATAAGTTTCTGTGTCGGTATGAGTTTTTATTGGCAGATGGCAAATTTTAGATGGCATTAACAACTTCTTCTGTGTTTCATTCATTCAGGTAAGATTCTTTGAATATCTACCATGTGCCAGGCATGTGCTTCCTCTTCCCCATTCATTATCTCCTTCAGCCCTAAAAATAATAGAGAGAAGTGGATAGACTTCTCATCTTTTACAGATTAGGAAAATGAGGCTGAAAAGTACAACGAATTTGCCTAAAGCCATATAGTGACAAAGGTAGAATTTAGGAATAAGAATCCCACTATTAGTCTCTTAAAGAACAAAACAAAAATGATGCTTATAAAACATTCCAGTACAGTGTACCTTATATATAGTTTTCATGTAGTTGGTTGTTAGTAATGCTCTAATAAAATGTGTTTTATGAATACGGATTTTATGTCTGAGTCTACAGAAAGACTTGAATGCTTAGTGGGCTATCAGGGATGAGAGCAATTCTGCTGCCTCTGTACTTTGGTGGTTAGGGATTTTTATCAGATTGGTAAATATGCAGTTTAGTGTTTTGGTGTAGGTGGGTGGGTTTGTTTGTTTGTTTGTTTGTTTAGAGACAAGTTCTTCCTATATTATCCAGGCTGGTTTCAAATTCCTGGGCTCAAACAATCCTCCCACCTCATCCTCCCAAAGTCCTGGGATTACAGGCATGAGCCACCATACACAGCCTAGTCTACTAATGGTTATAAGCTCACTGTGGAGACAGCATTGTCTTAGAGTTATGGAGAAAAGGACAAAAGAGAGGCCATTTGGGCAATATTCTGTGACCACTGCCCCATTACCATCTCAACTTGAATATCTTTATTTAGCTTCTGAAAAAATGCAAATGTATAGATGACTCTATTTGGGAAAGGAAATTTCTAGCTTAAAAAAACTGGAAAGCATTAAACCAGATAATTGATAATTTTACCTTTGATCAAAACAGTTTGGTGCTGAGTAAGAATTCACTGTCACAAACACATTTATCTATTCTGACTGAGTTCAAGATAGATATAGAGAAAGATAACATTACACAGATAAAATCCATTTATTACACACACACACACACACACACACACATATTATGCATCTTCACTCAAGAGATTCTTAGAACACCTGTTGGGATAAAAATTTATGCAGCAAGTTGACATAACCCAGAGAAGGAGAGAGAAAAGGTGGAAATCATGAAATCAAACTCTCAAGGGTCAAAAGAGAGACCCGTAAGTAGTATTAGAGATTGTCCGGAAAGTCAACTTATTCAGGAAGTGATTAGCACAGATACTATCATTTTCTTGGGGAAAGCCGTACATCTGGCCAGCCAGGGGTCTATAAATCACCAATGCAACCAGACTTGGGAATTCCATTAGCTATTGATTTCAAGGAGGTCAGCATTTTAAGAAATGTAACTGAAACACATTTGAGAAAAAATCCTCTCTGAAGTGTGTGTGTGCACACATGGAGTCGTGTGTCAAGTAAACGAACACTGCTACAATCCTGTCACAGCACATGTGGCAGGGAAATCACTGGAGTTGGCTGCTTTTGTCGCTAATAGCTAAGCACTTGGTTTTACCTGTGGCAAGACTCTTTGACAGACCTTCTTTTGAACTGATTTCAACTGTTCCACCTCTGCCTGTCAGAGAAGTCGGACTTGAAAACTTTCATACCCTGCAGGGTGGGGGAATCCCTAAATTAAAGAAATATGGGTGTTTTTTCCATTTCCCTTCCCCCCCTGGGAAGGTGCTTTATCTCCTACCCAGAAAAGACCGAAGCTTCCTGTTTGCCCCACCCCTGTTGATATGTGTGCTCAAACTCTGTAGAGGTTTTCAGACTTTTAATTTGTTTAACAGCTTGATTCTAAATTTAAAAATATTTGGATATATCCTAACAGACTAAAATAGAATGTATCTTTTATTTCCTCTTTTTGAAGAATCCCACTATATTACAGGAGACACGATTTATAATATGGGCTATTTCGGTAATTTGTCAGCTATCGACACGAGTTCCATTTGGCTTGGCTTGACTCTGTAAAAATAAGTGGTAATAGCATCTATAAATTCAAAATGGGGCCTCATTCTTTGAAATGCCCTTCAGAGATAGGCTGTTTAGGACACCAAAATTCAGGATGAAGTTGATAGAAACCAAAGAGTAGTAAAGCAGCAAAGAAAGGAATTTAAACAGGAGGAAGAAGAAAGAACAGAACCAAAAATCAAGTAAGAAATACATATAATTTCCTGAGAATTTTCTAAAATATGAAAAGGTACTAGTATAATTCTGCTGGGCAAGTTATTTACATTGATGTTTGCTAATTGGCCTATCGAAAAAGATTTAAGAATATTTTGTTGTGTTTAATGGTTGTTTTGTAAGGGCTTATGTCTTGAAATTCAGAGAATTAGGAAATTATTCCTAACAGAAAGCAAGAGTCTGACATGTGGATTTGGATGGAAGTGATTTTGGATTCCAGAAAGTGTTTTCTAGGTCAGAGCTGGCTTGTTTCAGTTAATTTATAAATAGATCATAATATTGAGAAAACGTTCCGTTTGACTGTGTCCTCGTAGCTTCAGAACTCCCATTTGAAAATTAAAGAATTGTAACGTGATGATTTGCACAAACTGATTCCAATTCTTTAACCACTCCCAAGGTTTCATTTGATGTTTTGATTTCATATAGAGTGGCCCTTAGTTACTGAAATGCATATATGTTTCAAAGCTTATATGTATGTATTGAAATTCATGCGTATATCAAAATCAAACAGAACCTTGAGATACACACATGCATATACATCCCACACAAGTGTAAGAACCATGGTTAGAAGGGTTTCAAAGGGGTGTACATCTCTTACTGGACTGGTTTTAATGAGGGACAGATAAAAGTCTTTAGGTTATATCCCATCCTTCTGGATGACTATTAAAGAAATTTGCTATAATTACCGTTTTTTAAGATCTCCAAATATAAAATTCCGGAATAAAAATGATCACTGCCGCTACTGTATTTAGTTCATCTAAATACTTCCCTTTGCCCACTCACGTTAGGAGTCCTGGATGGAATTACAAGCAGCATGAACTGACTGCCTTCTCTGCATTTATTATTACGTATTACATCAACTGACTACCCTATTTGGGAGCAGTCTTTTCTTTCCAAAGAAGAAAACAACTTGATAGAAACTTAGGATCTGGATTCTAAATTCAGTACTTCTTTGCTTTGACCTCTAATTTATCCGGAAATATAATCCTCTGTGTGTTTCTGACATAGCTTCCATATTAGAGAAGCCTAATTTGGGATTTTATTTTAAATGGAACATAGTAGTTAAGATCACATGTACCAAAGCTTGAAGATACAAACTTCAGTCTTGGCTCCACATCTTATAGCTGTCAACTTGCCAAATATATAAGTACATAAATGTTAGTAGATATTATTTTCAATATTTTAAGTCATATTTGAGTGTTTTTCTATTTCTATTTTTAAGAGGCCCTAAACTAATCAGGTACACAAAATCTTGATTTTAGGATGTGTCTATGTGAAGAAAGTAAAGAAATAAACAATTGTCTAGTGGACTAGATTAAAATAAATTATTGACCTAGAGACTTCAAATCTAAAATCTCAGAGTCATTTTTCATTAGCTTTTGGAATTTTGAGAAGGGGTTGAATTATCAACGAAGAAACACTTACTGAGTGCCAATTACAAACACCACACGCTTTAGGTAATAGGAGAGATAAATGTAGTGGTCAAAACATAGTAATTGCTTCACTCTCTCAGGGAGTGTCTCTTTGTGAATGTCACAGAACCAAGCAAGATTGGCCTCAACTTCTCCACTAAGATCTTTCTTCAAACTGAGTGAAAAAGAAAAGCCTTATAAAACAAAGGGCTTCATGCACCACCACCACACCTAAATTCTCTGTGTTTTCTTGGTCAGTTCAGCTCAGGAGTGGAAGCCACCATGGTAGCTAGATAAATGAATTTTCTAAACTCTCAGCTGAAAGAATATCAAGAAGAATCATCTTTGACTCACAAAGTGGATCACATTGTGATCCCCATGACTTGTGTGTCTGGGGAGACATTCAATATCTAAGACTTTTCCCTAATCAAAACCCATTCCAGAAATTGTCCATGAGAAATTTTAAGTGCTCCATAAATGGCGTGATGATCTAGGTACTGGATATCTGGAGGCAAGAGAGACTGCTTGTTTTCTGAACCAGGAATATACTCACATTTTGCAGCATTTTGAAAGCATTATTCTACACACACTCTAAGTATAGATGGAACCACTGATACCTCTAGGCAGGTAATATACACATAGAAAATATATTTCTTTGCAACTCCCTTGGCAATGATTTCATCATTGATACTTGGTGAGCACCTTCCTTAAGGAAAACCTCAACATGCCATTGAGACCCTTAAAACTCAGTCTTTGTTTGAAAAACTAGACTCTTTTCTTCTGTCCATTTCTTGAAGGACCCACAAGTATTTCCAGATAAGACCATCCATATAGCAGCTATAAACCATCTGCAGCACAGCCAGCTTTTAAAGGTGACATGTAATCATATTCTATAGCTATTACCAGAGTGCCCCAACCTCTTTCCCAACATCTCAAACTGTTTTTTCTTTTTTTACCCCCACTAGGCTGCCACATGCTTGGAAAATTCCCAGCATCAGTTGTGTCGGAGTTAAAAATCACCTAACACCCACACAAAGATTTTTTTTTTCTCTTTTATGAATTGGGCCTTAAATCTTTACCTTGATTTAGTGAGAAAATAAAATTGGGCAACAGTCAATGTCTTATTTGTATATATTTGTATGAATTCTGTAACCTGGAGGATATCTTCAGTCCAGGGAAATGTAACCATTAACCCATAGCTAAACAGTTTCCAAAAGAGCCGTTTCAAGGAATAGCTTTTAAATGCTCAAGGAGCTCAATCGAATGGCAAAGATATTTGAAATATACACAAACATACAAGACTTTTAGATAAACACATTTTCAGGGAGCTTTTGATGAAAGTGATAAGTTACATTCTCTACAACTACACACACTGTATTTTATTACCCTTCAGTAGACACTTATCAGCTATGAATGTTGGGTGGTTTAGGCTAGGAATCAACCCTGAGGGAAACAGTGGGAGGACTCTGAGACTCACAGTCCTATAGATCAACATAAACCTGAGACTCAATTTTATTTTCATTTATTAAAAAGGTCTGTGGTCCGCTTCTGCTATTTCAAATCCATTAGCTTCCTGCCTCCTTTAAGAAAAAAAGGAAGGCAACTGCAGATTTTATGGACTGATTGCTGATGGCTATGCTACTGCTGTATTGGTTTTGAGTGGAGAGTCCATTATAGATACATTATCCATAAACCATGTTTCCAGTGGAACCTGTAACTTCCAATCTGACTGGGAAATGAGTGGAGTTGGCTTGGTCAAAAAGAGGTTGGGGAAAGGGTCAGGTCTCTTGGAAGCCAACACCGGGTAGGCACCGGTATAAATTACAAACTTGCTTTCTACTTCCACATAATTAGGTCTCAAATGTGCAGCGGTTGGATTTTGTTAACCAGCCACCAGATGAACTTGGAAATCATATCGGCAGTAGATTAGAGTGAGAGTTTTCAACCTTTTCTCCTGCCATGTATGTTCAAACAATATATTTGTCTGCCTTTGAAATCCCCCTCCTTCTCACCACACATATTCAGCAGCTGACTGTGCCTATATGATTTTTCCTAGTCTCCTGCATACTGTGTTTAAATGTTTTTCAACGAAGATGCGAAAACATTGTTAATGGCAATAAAATGGATAAAAATATGATTTCATATTTTCCCTTTTTAACTCTTTTCTTTCCCCCCAAAAAAGTTGTGTCCCTAGTGTGATTGCTTGCTTTTCCTATTCAGTAACTATTCTCTTTGTGAAAGGAGACAGAAAAATAATTGGAATAATTAGAACAATACAATTGGCATTCATATAATAAGAGCTCTTCTCTGAGGACTGGTCTTATTTATCTTTGGATTCCAGTTTCCTTCATACTTCAGTCTTGGCACATAGTAGATGACCAATAAATTAGTTAAACTTAGCCAAATTCTTTTAAGTGCAATTAGTGACATAAAACTAGCCTAATCCATTCTTAAAATGGAAAGATATTTCCTTTCCATTATTAAAGACTGTGTTCACTTAGGCAAAGCACAGAGAAGAATGTACTTCTTTTTTTCAGATGATTTTTAATTCATGTTATCCTTCCCAATTCTCCACTTACACATTTTCCTCTCCTTAGCCTGAAGTTTCTACTTTGATCTGGTGGTATACATCCATGGAGCAAATAAGGAATCACAAGATGAGTCTTATGTATCTTCCCTCAAAGTCTGTTCTTTTCTCTAAGTAGTGCAATTCTGGTTGAATTGCATTTTCATCCATTCATCAATTATACCTGTCCACCTGTCATTTTGGACAATTATTTTCATAAGTTTGCTTTCTAGTGGATGAAGACCTGGGTTTAGAATTTTTTCTTCCATTAACTGAGCTTCTACCTTTGACAAAACACTTGGCCTTTCTCTATTTGCCTTCCTAATCTGCCAATTGCTTTAGAGTTTTTCTATGCATGTCAAATTATATAACATGTTTAACTATATTTTTAAAACTCTGTGTAGCTGCATTACAGTCATGATCACTCTCTGGGTGTTGCAACTACTTACATATTTAGTGCTAAAAAGAGTTGGAAGAGCATCATACTCCTCTTCACCTCTTTGCACCTCGCCCTGATGGGAGACTCGACTGTCAGCCTGCCTCATCACAGAGCTGTCAGTCATCAGTCACAGTTGGCCACCAGAAGCACAGGGTATGCTTTGGCAGGTCTGCGAACAGGAGCTGTTAACAAAGATCTGCTGACCCTGTGCTCTTTAAAGATGTTTTAAATTCCATCCTTTGATGCCCTTTGCCCTTTGACAGGATGATTTCAGCCCGTCCTTTAAAGCCACTGGGCTGTAATAGACGGTGCAAATGATAGTGGAATTGTTCTACCTTGCTGCAGATATGTTTTGAACTCATGATTTTAAAATTTAGAAGTTACATGAAAGCATCAATCTCTTTCCCCACACTGAATTCCCAAAATGTGCTATGTTCCCTGGTCATCTTTTTGATTTATGAAAAAAAAAAAAATCCTGATATGGGCTTCCCTCATAGAATCTTTTACAAACTAGTAAAAATGGAAACAAGTGGGATTAGCTGTAAGAAGTAGTATCTTTTCTCTAGAACCCACAGCTATAATACATAGTAAGTAGCATTAAGAAAACTAGTAAAGAATTTCCAAAATGGGAGAGCCCAGAACCTGTTATTGTCTGTCGTCACGTCACCCCTCAATAAGACCACAAAACCAGGCAGTAAAAACTGGGAGCCTGTGGTTCTCTCCTAATCCAGAGACATGAGAAAGCAGACGGAGCTGTTATGTTTTCTCTCTGCTTTTCTAGGGAACTCCTCATAAAGTCAGCCTTTCCCTGCTCAGCCCTGGTTCTGACGGCTATGCAATGGTTGTCCTGTCCTCTCTAGGTATCGTGTGCTTTGTCACGGACACCGTACCCTTAGCTGTGGTTAATTCCTCTTTGCCAATCCCCTCACACTCTCCTAAAAGACGAGTCATTTCAGGATGGGGAATGTGTACGTGTGAGAGAGAGAGATGAGAGTCTTTTCCCATCAGCCAATGTGCAGAATGGTCCCATTGAAGCACGCATTTCTCATGACAATTTCAGTTTCCAGGACTGTCATTAGCATCACCCATCATCCCTTATACTCTTGTTTTGCGGGAGCAGTGCTTGGGAAAATAAAATGGCAAAGAAGAGTGTTACATTATCATCATCACTGGAAATAGCTTTTGTGAGATCTTAGAATTTCACATTTGACGCAGGGATGCTTCTTGCTAGCGGTGGTAGGTCATTTGCTCACAGTTCATACCGTACTGAGTGAACAGAACAAAGCAGGCAAAGAATTATAGAGTTAGAAATGACCTTAGACAGTTTCTTCCAACCACTTCATTTGACAGATAAAGGAACTGTGTCTCTGTGAATTGTAAGGACTTGCTGAAGTCCACCCATCTGATTAATGGCAGAAAGCAAACCAAACTAGATCTCGAGTCTCATCTGTTAAGAGCTTCTTCTAATGCACAACCTCAATAATTCTCAGCAAATTGTCTTCGAGGGGATGAGTGATGCCCTGGATAGTTAATATAATAAGCATTATCTATTTTTGCAGCAAAATTGGTTTCCTGATGTTTTATAAGCCTAACATAAAAACGAACTTGAATTTTGTGCAGATCATTCTTACCGAAGTGAGAAACAGCCTAGATGCATTTTCAGTGGTTAGAGGATGGCAACTTGGAAATGGAAATTTATCACACTGGCTAGAGAATCTCAGTGCTCTTATTCACGAAGTGGTTCTACTAACTTTTCAGTTACTTCTTCTTGTTAGTTTATTGGTTTTCCCTGAGGAAACATGGACACATGTTCTTTGTAGAAAAAGGAAAAATGTTGTGAAGGAGATTAAAACACAAATGTGAAGCCAATGAAAGACCCAGGCATGCTAGTTCAACCTCCCTTTCAGTTCCCTGGCAATACTGCTGCCTCCTGATTGCTTCGCACATAATTAGCCTTGATATTGGGAGCCCACGTTTGTAGATCCCACTTACCACATTTCCTGTATATTACTAAACATTTCAAACCGAGACAGAGAGAAAGCAGGAGAAAGTGATTTCTACTGGCAAAAAGGCTCACTTCTTTTTTTCTGTCTTGTAAAACAAAAGAGGAAAAATAATGTTAAATTACTCCTATGATGACTTCTTTTCTTGAACTGCCTCTGCTCCTTTCTCATCCTATTTTAAATAAAACCTGATGATGCAAAATAGTGCTTGGCTTGTGACTCTGCAGTCCATCAGCTTGCAATGGAAATGTTTTCTTATTTTTATTTTATTTTTTTTAATGGCTACATATTAAAAGTGAACCAGTCTTTGCCAGTTTTGGATAAAAGGCTATTTATTTTCAACCAATTCGATAGCTGCAGTTTTCAGTAATTGAATTTTCTGTGGTCAGAAAAGCAGTAATCTTAGAAACCAAATAAATATTTTTTAATAAAATGGAACACTGAGAAACCCTATAATAATGTCAAAAATGTAGCCACTTATGGATGGATAAATATTTTAAGAAATTTACATTTCACCCAAAGCTTTATGCTTCTGGCTTCCCTGGAGATTTTGAAGAGCGTAACATTTTGCTTTGGGAGTGGAACAATGTGAGGCTTAGATGAAATATACATGCCCTATAGAAACCTTTCTGGTTAGGGTCTCACAAGCTTGTTGCTTTATCAATGGCTCTAACAAATAGTCTACACCAAGGTTTCTGTAGCTCAGCACAACTGACATTTTGGTCCAGATACTTCTTTGTGGTGGGGTCTGTCCTGTGCAATGCAGAACGTTTAGCAGCATCTCTGACCTTTGCCCTCTAGATATTAGTAACACCATCCACCCACCCAGTTGTGACAACCAAACATCTGTCTAGACATTGCCAAATATTGCCTGTTCTGGCATGCTGTGATGGTTAATTTTATGTGTCACCTTGACTGGGCTAAGGGATACCCAGATTGCTGGCAAAACATTATTCTGGCTGAGGCTAGGAGAATGTTTGCAGGAGAGATTAGCATTTGAACTGGTGGAACAGGTAGAGATTTCCCTTCACCAGTGTGGGCAGGCGTCATTCAGTCTGTTGAAGGCTCACTTGCGTAAAACAAGAAGACAGGTCTTCGGACTCCAAGACTGACATCAGCAGCTCCCACATTCATCCTTGGTTTTGGGGCCTTTAGTTGAGATTTAGAATGCTTCAGAAAATGTGTTTTATGTCTCAAAACTTCTATAACTAGAGGTTACATCATCAGCTCCTCTGGGGCCTTTGACACGGAATGAATTATGCCAGCTTTCTTGGTTTTCAAGTTTGCAGACAGTGTACTGTAACACCTCTTGGCTTTCATCATCACACGGACCAGTTCCCACAGTAGATCTCCTCCTATGTATCTGTGTATATCCTGTGGGTTCTTTTTCTTTGGAGAACCCCAATATAGGTGCAAAATCACCCCTGGTTGAGAACCATTATTATAATGAAAGGTTTAACTAACTTTGATACAGATTTTCATAAATTTTATAAATGCCTAGAATGTTGGTTTCTTCTATCAGTTTACCATTGAATGGTTTGTATTCTTTTGGGTGTGAACAAAAGTCCTTCACAAGACTATGAAGAACTGTGCAGACAAATGCAATTTAAATAGATTATAAGCTTGATTTGATTGGGGAAGTAAAAATATAAATAACAGAGATAGTTAGATTTGTCCTAGGCCCATTCATGTATTTTTTATTCTTTATTCCTCAATTTCCAGACTTCTGCTTGGATACATAAATGTGTGTTAATTCTGACTACTGTCTTTTTTTCATATAGCATACATGTTTCACCTCAAAGATTCTGACATATTTTTCTATGTGGGACAAATTGCTTGATGTCAATGAATGAAAAAGAATCAACAGGTATGAGGGTGTTCACATTTCCGCCTACAAAAATTTCAGCCACTAGTAGCCAGTGGAAGTATAACTAGCTAGTACCTTCTACTAGCTACTAGTAGTACTACTAGTACTACTAGTAAGTACTAGCTAGTACTTGTAGCTACTATTAGTAGCTAGTAGAAACTGCTAGCAAACACGATACTAATTTGGGGAACATATCATAGAAATAGAAGATTGTCATGGTAAAGGCACCCCTCCTCCTCAAGTAAAGAACAATGATATAACCTAGCAGTGACGTAAAGATACCAAACACAGAATAACTGAAAAGCATGAATTCAAAAACAGGTATATTTGTGTTTGCACCAATGTGTTTGTAAGGCGATCCCATCTATACCTATTTTACAGATTGGACAGATGAGACTTAGAATGCCTAGGAAAATGTCTCTTAGATCCAAAACAAAATTGATGATAAAGAACTTGTGGGCTGGGCACAGTGGCTCACACGTGTAATCCCAGCAGTCTGGGAGGCCGAGGCAGGCGGATCACCTGAGGTCAGGAGTTTGAGACCAGCCTGGCCAACGTGATGAAACCCTGTCTGTACTAAGAAAATACAAAAATTATGCAGTAGTGGTGGCATGCATCTATAATCCCAGCTACTTGGGAAGCTGAGACAGGAGAATCACAAGAATCCCAGAGGTGGAGGTTGCAGTGAGCCAGGATTGCACCACTGCATTCCACCCTGGGTAACAGTCTCAAAAAAAGAACTTGTGCCTCTTATTTGCATTATGGGATTGGCTTCTAAAGTAAGGAAAACTAGTCCTTACATTGTTGAGTTATAGGAGATTCTTGCTAACAGTTATCCTTTGCCCTTGGTAACATTCCAACAACTAGCAATTCTAAGTCATTAGAAAGAAGTACATCACAGTTAAGAATTTAGGCTTTGGGCCGGGCGCGGTGGCTCAAGCCTGTAATCCCAGCACTTTGGGAGGCCGAGGCGGGTGGATCACGAGGTCAAGGGATCGAGACCATCCTGGTCAACATGGTGAAACCCCATCTCTACTAAAAATACAAAAAATTAGCTGGGCATGGTGGTGCGTGCCTGTAATCCCAGCTACTCAGGAGGCTGAGGCAGGAGAATTGCCTGAACCCAGGAGGCGGAGGTTGCGGTGAGCCGAGATCGCGCCATTGCATTCCAGCCTGGGTAACAAGAGCGAAACTCCGTCTCAAAAAAAAAAAAAAAAAAAAAAAAAAAAAAAAAAAAAAAAAGAATTTAGGCTTTGGAGTCAGACTACTTGGTTCCAGATTCTTCTAATCACTTACCGTAGTGTAATCATGGCATATTACTTAAACCCTCATTGACTCATTTTCTATGTGTGTAAATCAATGCTAATGATCAAACCCATTGCATAAGCTTGTTGAAAATTTCAAGCATTTCATTCACATAGAAAGTGCTTTAAAAACAAAAAGATGATTTATTTTTATGCAACCTCTTAGGAAATACTTGCTTTACTTATTTCACTCTACCAGCTTTAGTAAGGATTGCAGCTTTAGGGAGCTTACCGTGTTGATGTGCCTGTAGAATTTTACACTGTCTACTTCAGGCTGTTACCTGCTTTCGTGTAACATTGCTGTTTTTGGAAGCATTCAAGCTCTAGTCTTGGCTTCACCATAACCTCTGCAACAGACTTAGGCAATTGGTGACTTTAGACAGCTATCTTCTGCTATGTATTGCTCTTCTGCTTCTTTAAACTATAAAATAGGAGTGACAGCTATGTTCAAATTTATAACAGCTGTGTTTCAATTTCTCACTCTATGCATTATTGCATATTGAATAACTAGTGGTAGTCGATGTCTTCATGTAAACTGAATAATTTCTTACAATTTTTTGTTGCAAAGTCACAAAACTAAAGAAATTTTGGCATCACTTTTCTGTATCTCCAAGTCTCTAATCAGGATTTTTTCTAAACTACAAGCCAGATTTTTTTGTAAATGATTCTCTTAAAAACTTGTTGGGAAGAAGGAAAGATTACCATGGAGTTGAGAATGGAATGGACGGTCAGAGAAGTTGGTGGAATACAACTTGTTTATCCTGTTTGCTAAAGGAAAAGGCCAGGATGTGTAAAATGCCAAAATAATATGCTATATTCATTAAGGTTCATATTGTAATTGAAATTTCACATGAGCAGAAGACAAAGGCTAACATATAAAGTTATTAGCTTTGGGTCATACAGAAAGTTAAAAATTTCTCCCAAAATACATCAAAAGACTGAGAGGCCCCCGAGAAACAACTGGGCACCATTTCTAATGCTGTGAAGTCAGCCCATAGTATTGCTTAGCTACTTTCCAATGCAGTAGAAATGATGCCGAGAAGATAACATAGAGATTTAAAAAATAAAAATGAAAAGGCCTAGCACAGGCCAAGATGTGGATTATATCACAGTTACGGTTTTCAGTTAGGTTCAACAATACGGTTATTGTCCCTCAGTACACGTTGGCTAGATCTATAGGTTAACTGTGACAATGGCTCACCTTGCAGAGTGTGGTTTTAATCTTTAATGGCATTGAACATGCCATATGCATTTAAAATTCATTGAACACATAAGCATATCATAGACCTAATTTCACATGTCACAATTTTAAAAGTATAGATGTTTTCCCCTTCTCATGATTACTTCCTTGGTGTTTTTTTGAAGCTTTCCCGGAGGCAGTGGGCACAGTTTCAGAATAACTTATAATGTATACATTTGGTGAGGGGAACGGGAAGGGAAGGAATAGCCACATTTTTATTAGTGGATCCAGACCTATCCATTGGCCTGGAAACTTCTTTTATCTTCTGCATATGCATTTGTTTTTGCTGATTCAATTCATTATTCAATTAAATTAGTCCCAGTTTAATAATAACGACCTCCCTCTAGCCTGTGCCTTTAATGTTAGTGAAAACTAAAACCCAGGTGGTTTTCAACATGACACTTGCTGGAAATCAGTTATGAAATTACCTGTTTATTAATGATGTGTCAGGAGACTGACATGCTAACGGCAGGCACCGGCTGGAGTTGTGCTAATATAGAAATAACAAGACCATATTATGTGCAATATGTATTCTATACAACTATAACTTCCATTCTCTGGGGACACCGTTGAAATCCAGATGTTTTATCTCAAGATTTTAATTCCAGAGAGTGAAGATTTTAAAGCGAAGTCAAGCACACTCAGCGTCACCATTTGGCCACACTTCCTCACTAGGGAACCCATGTGAGCAAACATTTAGTACCAGATGTGCAAAGGATTAGTGTCGTATCAGTTAATTAGCCAGACAGGGAAAAAAAGTCACTTTGCAATCACAAAAATGGATTTAAAGCATGACCTTAAAATACACCTTGAAGTCTGGTCCATTGATTAGCAACAATGTAAGTGTTCAAGGTTTGGTGATTATGGAGAGAAATAAGAGCTGTCCTAAACTGGGCAAGAAAAGGGTAATTTTTATTTAAAATAAAAAATAAATTTACGGGAAGGTGTTACATTTTTATTATGAAAATGTCTGGCCACAACACTATAAATAATATACTGGATAGATTCATGCAAGCCACTTTTTTTTTTTAAGCAGACAAAAATGTACCATAAGTTGATACTAGTAACAGATAAAATAAACCTACAGCCTTTGCAACTTGGGTGGGGAGAGAGTTTTTTTCTTTCTTCCCTTAGAGTGTTTTATAAACTAGCTCACATAGCAGATGGAGTAAAGGAATAGCAATGATCTGATGATTCTATATTACTGCCAATAAACCCAACTATGCAACAAGCCACTGGGTAATGTATGCAAAAAATACAACGTATCTCAATAGCTGCATTTGTATGGACTAACTTGTGCCTTATTTTCCTATCACCTGTCTTAATATAAATATGTTATCTTTCAAAATCATCGCTCATTCTGGAGACCACTCCAACAGGAGAGTATGTATGTAGCAGCCAGCCATTTTGGAATCTGAATATGGAAAGTAACCTGAAGCCGCAAACGTCTTTAAGTCAAATAACTTCTGGACGCTAAGAATCAGTGCCCTAATACAAAATAGCAAGAGAATTAAGAACACATCAGCATGCTTTTACAAAAGGGAGGAAAAATATTACGTTTTTTACTCACTTGGACTTCAAATTGCACTCTGGAAATTTCCTTGCACTTAAGAAACCTTCTCCATCGCACAGAATAGACGACTGAATTCTTAACGGGGAGAGATGTTGGGGCTGTGGATTTGGCTGGTGTAGATAATCTGTCCAAGTAATTAATGAAGCTTGTTAGCTTTCCTGCTAAGAAAATCAGGCAGTGGAGTTACCCATTGCTGATTACCTGGAATTTAATTTCTTAACAGTAATGTGGTGGTGAAGGAAGCTTTGGATTTCATCGTTAGTATCACCTTCTCTGTCTTCCCTTAGCTCCTAGTATGTTTTTGATATCTTGCTTTGGTGCTTTTAAAAAGGCTTTTCTTTCCTAGGTCCTACACATTATCCTGTTTACTTATTTCTGCCTCTAAATCGAAGTTTATTCTTGATTTTTTATGTTTCTGCCTTTGAGCCAAGTGTCAGGCCGTTTGTTTAATGCTGTAGTATGCATTAACTATTGCACAGGCTACAAGTTGTAATTTACAATTTATTTTCTTGCGCATTTTCTCATTTGATATTCACAGCAACCTTTTGAGATGGGCGTCATGTATATATATTAACAATCCTTATTTTACAGTCACTGAGGCTCAGAGAAGTGATGTAATTTGCTTAACACCATATGCAGAAAGGAAGAGCAGAAGGATTTGAACTGAAACAAAGTTGACATCAAGCCTTCTGTTGCTTCCACTGCACTACCTCAACAAGCTACTTGGGTGAACAGAAAACAAAATATCTAAGCTACCAGAGATGGTAGGAGAATGTTAGCTGGTTAGATGCCACCATAAAAACAAAACCATAACCTTGGAATTCAACTGTCTAGTTTTTGAAACAATGGGTCTTCTTTTTATGAGAAAATGTGTTGATTTTTAAAGCCAGCTTCTCATCTCATAAATACTTTTTCAATTTGGGCCTAATTTAATGGAAACCTCAGGATTGATAAATCCACAAGTAAAGGAAAAAAAAAAATCAAGTTTCAAAAGAGGCAGTAGTGATGTGGAATATTCGTTGGAGCCTAAGGGATGTATAAAATCTACATGGTTATTTACATACATTTTTTATAATTTCTATCACAAATATAATCTTGCTATTTTCCCAAATCTTTATTCAATAATGATTATAATAAAATTAAGTTTATCTTCACTGCTTTGCTTTTGGTGCTAAGCAGCCAAAGTCAGCAATTCATTTTTTAAAAATTCCTTTCCAATACAGTCCCAGAATAAGAACAACATATGACTGTGTGATGCTTATATTCATGGTGATTCAAAAGCACCAACTCCCAAGTGGAAACACAATTTAGATAATTAGGAGCAGTCTCCAGTTACTCTTTCAGTTAAGGCAAGTGATGTCTTCTGGTGTCCTCTAATTTATAGGAATTTAAAATCCCACAGAAAAAAAGGAAGTGTCCTGGGGTACTGTCTTCTCTCAGAGTTAATTTCCAAAGAGAGATTCTGCCCCTCCCATACCAGATTTCCAAATCCAAAGGCTAGAAGAGGCTATAAAAGTAATTTATTTCAAGAAGTGGTTAGTGAGCAAGTTCATGTTAGAACCAGTGTGCAGATGATTCCAGGCAAAAGCCATAAATGAAGAAATTCAACGTCCAGCGTTCAGTGTCCCATCTAATAGAAGAAGACTTCCTGAATACAATATCTTCCTTTATTAGCTAAAGAATTTTCTGTATTTATGGAATGAATGTACACTTGTCTTTTCTCTATCTTAGATGCCTGGGTAGAACATGATTCAATTAAGCTTAAAAAAACAAAAACAAAACTGAAAACAACAAACAACATCCCTAAGGTTTACTTCTAATTTTTCCATTCTGTCCTTTCCAATGTGTCCTGTTGATTGTGAGGAAAAACAAAATCCTCGTTAATATTCATGGATCTCTTCTCATTAGCTTAGATCTGAGCTAAGACCTTTGCAGACAATATCTACTCTTTAAATTTCTTTCAAACTTCCCTTCTTCTCTTCATCCTGCATTCCAGTCCTTAGCGTCCTCTGCCTCTGGACAAGTATAATAATTTTAGAATGGGTCATTCTGCCCAAAATCTTTTTCTAAAATATATAAAATATTTGCATATCCATGACTGTGTAAATATTTACATTTAAGTATCATAATTAAATCAATATATAAATATAAATAGCATAGGTTTTTAAATAGCATGCAAAAGTAAAAATTGTTAGCTATTTCTCAGTATTCTAAAGAATAAAATTAAAAATACTCATTACACCATTCAGCACCCCACAGTCCACAACCAGCCTGATCTCCTAGTCTTTCTTTCTCTTCTAACACTAACATGAACCTTGAAGGTAATGTTCTGGCCACAAGCAGATGGATCACTTTTTCAACCCCATTTTGCATACTTTAAAAAATTTTCTTTCACCTAGAACATTTTTTATCTCCCCTTTTCCATGTGTCCAAATCCTTACTTCACTTCCATATATGTTTTAAGTATCCCCTTTCTCTCTTTTGTATTTTTATAGCACTTATGCTTTTATTAAATGCATTAATCAGATATTGTTACATCTTTTGTGGGGGGCCCAATGCAAAATGAAAAATGCAGAGCCCTTGTTCAAAAACCATTAAGAATTTCAAGATGCTGGCATCGGAGCATCAAGCACTGGACCTTTCTGAGCATGTGGTCCTATCTGGCTGCGTAGGGCAGATGCCCAGAAGATAACCCTAGCAAAAAAGCAACAAACAAACAAACAAACAAAAACACATGTTTTAACTAATAACATCTAACATGGATTGGGTTGAGTGAAGCGCATTTGTTAGTGAAATTGAACAGTCCAAAATTGGGACTGGCTCCAGGCACAATTGAGTAGAGGATCCCATCTAGGCTTTAAGCTTTGTTGCCCCCACAATGGGGCAGGTTTTCCTGTGCTATTCTCATGATCGTTAATCAGTCTCACGAGATTTGATGGTTTTTATGAAGGGGGGTTTCCCTGCACTTCTCTTTTGTCTGGAGCCCTGTAAGACATGACTCTGCTCCTCATTTGCCTTCAGCCATGACTGTGAGGCCTCCCCAGACACGTAGAACTGTGAGTCCATTAAACCTAGTTTTCTTTATAAATTACCCAGTCTTAGGTTTCTTTATTAGTAGTGTAAAACAGGCTAATACACACCCCCTCCGTGATACAAAATAGCTACATTAACTACAGACCTCATAGTTATTTTCAAGTTGCTCTCTTTTCCATTAATTAACTCATGGATGTGTTTATTTTGAACAGAATGAATTCATCCCAGAGTGTTTTTTGTTGATTGTTTTACTGAGTATTTGTTCTGCTCACATTTTGGAATATTACATATCAGCTCATCTTGAATGAACATTTTTTTCTTTCTCTCTTGTTTTTACGTTTTCTGCCCTGTTGGTTGTACTGTTCTTTTTGCTTGTATTTCAAGATTCCTAGATTAGTGCCGGTCATCTTCCACCAGTTTATCGATTAGGCTAAGTTTAATGATTTGACTGATAAATTACAGTATTTCAGTGGCTGAATGCAGTGGAAATTCAGCTCTCCTTCCACCAATAGTCAAATGCAAGTGTGCCTCATCAGAAGACAGCTTTCCATACAGGGATTCAGGGCCTCAAAATCCTTTCATCTTGTAAGTGTTTGTCATCTCTCAGGGTCTCAGAATCTTCTGATAGAAGATGGGAAACAAAGGGATAAGAAGCACAGCAAGATCCTAATCACCCTGTATGGCAAGGGAGACACATCACTTTGGTGGCCATTGCATTGTCAACAGCTGGTCTCCTGGCCCCACTAGGATTCAAGCAGAATTGGGAAGTGTATGTTCCTGGCTAAGCATCTACTTTTCGGGGAGAGCTTCTTATTTTTATTTTGAGAGGGATTCTCGCTCTGTCACCCAGGCTGGAGTGCAGGGACACAGCCTTGGCCCACCGCAACCTCTGCCTCCTGGGTTAAAGCAATTCCCCTGCCTCAGCCTCCTGAGTAGCTGAGATTATAGGCAACCACCACCATACCCAGCTAATTGTTGTATTTTTAGTAGAGACAGGGGTTTCACCATTTTGTTCAGACTGGTCTTGAACTCCTGACCTCAAATGAACACCTGCCTCTGCTTCCCAAAATGCTGGGATTGCAGGCGTGAGCAACAGTGTCCAGCCTCGGGGACAGTTTCTTTCCACTTTTTTTAGTCATAGAATTTTAAAGACTCTTCAACCCTGGTAGTAGCTACTGCTCTTTCTGCCTTTTTTCAAGGCCAGGGAAGCCTTGACTGGTCCCAGATTTCATGCAGTGAACCTGGTTCCTTACCGTTTTCTTCTCTGGGGGGATTGTTGCTGATCATTGGCTTTACATGGTGCAAACTCTAGGCCTTTTTCTCTTGAATCTGAACTCTAGTTTAAGTGCAGGCACTGTGTTCTTACTGATGAGAATTAGGTCAATGAAGTCAGGAGAATGGGATCCATTAATGAGATCAATCAGGTCCCATCCCTGAAGCTGAAACCAAGATCAAGATCAATTTCATCCAAACCAGATGGTTTGAGGGCTCAAGAAGTAATGAGGATGATTTTCCCAAGAAACACTGGAGTGAAACAAATGGATACTGAACCTCAAAAACAACCTGATCACTCTTAGCATTTGCCTAGGTCTATCAGAAGTATCTCTGATTGTTTATGTTCCTCCTCCTTTTGTTAGATATAAGCTTTCTGTTTAGAGACCATGTCCTGTCCATATTTGGATTCTATAGCACCTGGTATTAGGAACTGTAACATAGTAGGAATTGAGTAGGATACTTGTCCATTTGAATTACAACCATTAGAAAGAGATGATGGAGACTGGGCGCAGTGGCTCACCCCTGCAATCCCAGCACTTAGGGAGGCCGAGGAGGGCAGATCACGAGGTCAGGAAATTGAGACCATCTTGGCCAACATGGTGAAACCCCTTCTCTACTAAAACATACAAAAGTTAGCTGGGTATGGTGGTGTGTGCCTGTAATCCCAGTTACCTGGAAGGCTGAGGCAGGAGAATGGCTTGAACCCAGGAGGTAGTTGCAGTGAGCCGAGATTTCACCACTGCACTCCAGCCTGGTAACAGAGCAAGACTCAATCTCAAAAATATATATCTATGATGGAAGTGGGCAGGCCCTAGTGTACTTAGGCTTTCATTAGTGCACATAATGCAGCTATGTGTCTTATCATTTTTACTTTGGAGTGTAAATGATTATTTTCCTCTGTTTTCACATCCAGGATCATTCTAGGTACATTTTTCCATATTGAACTTCTCATTATTGTGAGTTTGAAGAACTAAACTCACAATAAAGACTGCCTGACCAAAGGAACTTCTAAGCATGCCTTCATCAGGAAAGACTACACTAGGAGTGGTGATATTCAGCTGAATAAAGTGGGAAGAAATAGGAGCAGAATTCCTACCAAACCAGCTATTAATTGTGCAGTGAAGATGACGTTGGCACTATGACAGTCTATCAAAAATGTCATGAGTCCAACCAGAAAATATTTGATTTGGGTTCTGGAGACTCAAACACCACTCACTGGCTTTTGCTCTTTGGTGTTTTATTCATCCCCATTGCTATTGAAAAGAGTTTGCAATTCATTTGAGGATTCTTTACATATGACCTGAAGTATATGTGGCATTTAATTGAAAAACCACCAAATAAAGGCTTTGGGGTCATGTAAAGAGTCCATGTAGGTGCCAACTCTGAGTTATATGCCTCCATGCTTTACCCTAAGTGAATTTTGATTCATGGAGATTCCTGTTTTTGAAAAATCATCCTTGCCGTATTCCCACACTAGGCACTTCCAGCCTCTGCTGGCTCCATCAGGAGGGCTAAGGGCAGGAATTTCTGACTCTGATATTTTCTTTGTTAAGTCACCAATTTAGGAGACAAAACTCACTTCTAAAAATTTTTTTTTGTACGTTAGGTTCTGGGGTACACATGCAGATCATGCAGGGTTGTTGCATAGGTACTTATGTGGCAAGGTGGTTTGCTGCCTCCTTCACCCCATCATCTATATCTGGCATTTCTCCCTATGTTATCACTCCCCAACCTCCCCACCCCCCACTGTCCCTCCCCTAGCCACCCCCAACAGAAGCCTCCCCCATTTATCATCCCATCCTCAAACCCTCAAAAATTTTTAAGAAGAAAGAAAAAAAGATCTTTCTTCTAAAAGCAAATGTGTTCTATGCCACTGGGTTAAAGATCCCGAGAGAACCCCTTGACTCCATCTATGGGAGCTCTTCTGTCATTTAAGCTCCTGAGACAGATGGTAAACATTGCTCGTGCATGTACAAAGGATGACAAAAGGCAGTTCCCCATCTCCCCCCTCCAAGCGTTGAATTTGATTTTTAATTCCTTCTTATGGACAAAAACTGTCTGTATCACAGTAGGGAGAGGGAGGAGGGTTGGGGGAAGAAGGCTGGAAAAAACTAGCAAAGGGAAAAAAAATTGGAGAGCCAGCCTGGCACCAAAAATATAATTTAGTGTGCAGGTATTTGATTTGATAGAAAACCTGCATTGATTTTAAAAAAATAGGTTCTTGACAAGGTCGTAATTCATTGAGAGAGGCCAAGCCTGTAGCTTAAGTTTGACATCCCCCTCCAACCTAAACCATAGCTGGTTTTAGGTGATCCCCTGTGAGGGTAGCATGTTGCAGCTGGCAAAAAAATAAACACTCCAGAGCCCTGTGCTAACATAATTTTTTTTCTTCTTCTTTTTTTTTTTTTGATTTATGCCACAAGCTAAGGAAAACAGTTACATATTTGTGAGTCCCGGTTTTGTTTGACCTTTGCAGGCTTGCAAGGACTGGTGTCCTGCTGAGGGAGAGAGACAGTGCAAAAGCTGTAGCAGGCAGGAACACAGTGGGTAGCATGGACAAGGCAGTGAGTAGGGAAGTGAAGGGGCGGGTGGATGATGGGAAAGGGAGAGACACAGTAGCTAAAAGGTTCGATTGGCCGGGCTCCTTTTTCTTTCTTCTCTGCCTCAAGGTCATTTGAGTCTCCAGGGAAAGGCAGATTCCTTCAGAGCTAGAAACTTGTAAATGGTCAGCCATCCTTGATTTTTCCAAGCAGGATCTTTCTTTTCCTAGAGCTTGGTCAATGGGTAGTTTCCCTCCTTTTCTTCTTTGCTGCATGGCATGGTCCATACAAGCTTGGCAAATGCAAATGGGAACAAGTGAGGAGGGCTTACCTTCCTTCATTACTTTACTTCTTTGTTGTTGTCTGAGTGGTACAAACTGTGCCAAGAAAAGGCCATGTCCTATCAGCATGCTTCTCAGGCAGATACATGGCTCACTTGGTCCTCCTTTTGCAGAGCATGTAGGGAGTTTAGAAGCTGACATGGTTTGGCTCTGTCTCCACCCAAATCTTACCTTGAACTGTAATAATCCCATGTGTTGTGGGAGGGACCTGATAGGATATAATTGAATTCTGGGGGTGGGCTTTTCCTGTTCTATTCTTATGATAGTAAGTCTCATGAAATCTATGCTTATAAGGGGTTTCCCCTTTCACTTGGCTCTCATTTTCTCTTGCCTGCCGCCATGTAAGATGTGCCTTTCATCTTCTACTATGATTCCGAGGCTTTCCCAGCCATGTGGAACTGTAAATCCATTAAACCTCTTTTTCTTTATAAATTACCCAGGCTTGGGTACATCTTTATTAGCAGCATGAAAACAGACTAATACAGAAGCCCAGTGAGGTTAATTAGTTCAGGGTCCCAAGCTGGAGGATCTGAGGACGAGGTCAAAGGTTTAGGTCCTGGTTTGTTCATCTAGTTGACTTTACACTTGAGCACATGCCCATCCTCACTCCCATTTAAAGAATTAAAGAAACAGTTGTTAAATGGATTGAGGCACCCTGGACTGGATCCTCGGACAGAATGAGGACGTATATGGAAACAGGTAAAATTCAAATAAGGACAGTATTTTAGTCAATATTAATGTATAAGTGTTGGCTTTTTTTTAGTTTAGACAATTATCAGGGATAATATAAAATGATAACCCTAAAGGAAACCAGGCAAGAGGTACACAGGATAACTATGTACTATATTTTCAATTATTTTTATAAATCTAAAATAATTTTTTAAAATATTTACTTTTTAAAAGATTTAATTACAGAAAAAAAAAGTATTTTTGTACTTTTGTCCAAGTTTGTATTAGAACACATCCCCCGAATGGACTCTGTGAGGGTCATGCAATTTGCCGCTTATTCCCAGCAACCGAAAGCATCTTTCTTCTCACAAACAGAAACAGGGAGGTCCAAACAGGGGGATTTTGACACTCCTAAAGAGATCTTCCAGGGAGTGGAGGTCTTTCAGGGAATGGAGGGACACAGGTGGATGCTCACTTTATCATTTTTGTCTTTAGAGAAGAAAATTTACATTTTGTATATGAATCCAAATTTACGGATGGGGAAATTAAGAGGTTGAATGCATATCTCTATTTCTTTCAGGGCCAGAAGACTGGTACCGATTAGCCTTGAGTGAATCCTATCTTAACCCTAACGTTTCTTGAGAAAACATAAATAAGTTCTTTCCCCAGGAGCATGTAGCACAACTTTAGAGAGTCGACTGCAGTCATGGCTTACCACCCATGTACTTGCCAAAACCTCTAAATTACTTACATTATTACATCATCCTTCTTTGTGTATGTGCTTGTCACATTGCATAAATATACCCTCTCTAGCTGGCTTCTTTAATCTTTTCTATCCACAGTATATATCACTAGAAAAATGACTTCACAGGATACAAATTATTCCATAATAATGTGCAGAATCATTTGAATCACATTTGGTCTCCATGACAATATGAAAATATAAATGTCTGCTGCATAAAAATGAATTAAAAAACTGTGTCATGGTGGTATTAAAAAACATGAAGTTAATTCAATACTTCAACCAGATTTTTTTTTTTTTACCACTTTGTTCCCATAAGTACATGATGCAACCTTACTGCCTTTTAAAGTACACACATAGACAGGGAAATGGATATTTTTTCCATCCTATTTGTCTTCTTTTCAGACACAGCCACTGATTCACCAGACTCTGGACAGGCAGCAGCAGCAGCAGGGGCGCCTGTGAACTTGAGTATAATAAAATTCTAGTATAACAGTGTGTTGAATGTTTACTTTGGCGATGCTGCCCTCTCAAATCCCCCTTTCATTTAATATTTTAAAATGTGGAAAGACATTAGAATGGAGATAAATTCAAGGCTGCTTCTGAAAGTTAGCGTCTCTTATGCTGAGAATTCTGAATTCTGTCCCCTCTGCTCCATTCAAATTCTCTTCATTTTCATAATTATCATGGCATGAAAGTTCAAGCTACTACCTGCCCTTTGTAGTAATTTAACTCTAAAGTAAAAGAGAAAACGGAGGTCAAATACCATTTTATAACCACTCTTTTTTCATTGCTGACATTTATAATTGGTCCTACGGAAAAACACAGTGGAATTAACTGAAATTTATCATTGGTGCTTGATAAAGTGTAATATAATTAAGAGCTTAGGTTCTAGAATCAAGCAGTGATTCAACAGAATCTCCATCCAGCTCATTACTGGAGCAAATCGATTGCTCCAGTTTTTCCTCTTCCTCTCAGTTTCTTTATATATAAAACAGGTATAGTAATAGCACTAATGCAATAGCAGGATTAAATTAGATAATACGTAAAAAGAACTCGCGCAGAGCTCCATAGGCAATATAGGTGCAAATGTGTTTACCAGGAGATGATTACTAACGCTGTTGAGATTAGTTCCTTTTTATTCCCTTTACGCATACCTACCAGTCAGTGGAGAACAAAAAAGTACCTGCTTTCATGGAGTTTTTATTCTAGTTGTGGACATGGGCCAATAAAAAAAATCAATATATAATTTTTTCAGTTGGTAAGTGCTATAAAGAAAAATAAACAGCCGTAGAGACTATAGGGTAAGAAATGCTATTTTAAGTAGCATCGCCAGGGAAGACATTTTTGAGGAGGTGACAGTTGAGTAGAAACCTGGTCGAAGTAATGGACATCGATCTGGGTGGATATCTTGCAGGATTATTCTAAGCAGAAGGAACAGAATATCAAAACCCACTGAGGGAATGTGGTTGGCAGGTTTGTGGAACATCAAAGGGTCCTCTGTGGCTGGAGTAGTGTAAAAGTTGGGTGAGCCAGAGGAGATGAAGTCAGGCGGTGGCACATGCAGACCCAGTGAGTCCTGGCAATGACTTTGGACCATATTGAGAATGAAATGGAAGAAGCCATCTGACAGGTTTGAGCAAAACAGGGATAAGATCCAAATTACATGAATTTAAATCTAAGCAGGGTGGGTGGAGGCAGGAAGAAAAATGGCAGGACTTTGGCTTCAGTCTAGAAGAAGGATAACCATGACTGGGTCTAGGGATCAGTAGACGAGTCAGCAAGGAGTATCTTATTTGGCATTTTCTTTGTGGGGGGAGGAAACAACAGGTTTTGGTTTTGAATTGGATGCTTACTCCCTCTACCTTTCTGAGTTACTCTTTTAAGTCCAGGTTCAACCTCAGTCAATGAATACTTTCAGGTGACTCAAGACAATCTTACTTTTCTCTGGAACCTACATTAGACAACATAGGGATACACTTCCAGAATGTAGACCTTACTTGCAGAGGGTAACCAGGTGTTAGCGATCAGTGAGTGCCAAGGTGGAGTGTCTTCTTTGCCTTTTAGTAACTGAGTGACCTTGGTGAATTAGATGGCAGTCATCACACCAGGTGATACGGTTTGGCTATGTCCCCACTCAAATCTCATCTTGAATTACAGCTCCCATAATTCCCACATGTTGTGGGAGGGACCCAGTGGGAGATAATTGAATCATGGGGGCGGTTTCTGTTCTTATGGCAATAAGTCTTCAAAGACCTGATGGTTTTATAAGGCGAAACCCCTTTGCTTGGTTCTCATTCTCTCTTGCTGCCACCATGTAAGAAGTGCCTTTCACCCTCCACCATGATTGTGAGGCCTCCCCAGCCACATGGAACTGTGAGTCCATTAAACCTCTTCTACTTCATAAATTACCCCGTCTCAGGTATGTGTTTATCAGCAGCTTGAAAATGGAATAATACACCAGGCAACATCTGTTCCACACAGCATTCATAAGACACTCTTCTAAGCCTGTTATTTCTAATTAACTTTTATTACTATTCCCACAAGAGCTTGGTGAAGTAGGTACCAAATACATTATCCCCACTTTACAGATGTCAAAACTGAGGTACAGCGACGTTCTGTGAATGGCCTAATGTTCTGCACATAGTAAGTGGCAGAGTGTGATTTGTATGCTACTGTCTGGCACCAGCCTCCACAATCTTAGGAATCTGTTTTACTGCCTCTAATCCCGTGCCTTTTTCTTCAAAAAGTTGTAAGGATGGAATGAGGCAAGGTATGTAAGGGTTTTATTTAGCATTAATACTATTGCAGATATCCAATAACAGTTTGTTGCATCTTCTTCTCCTCTTTAAAATAACAGTAATCATATGACCTCTTTCCTTAGGAATAGATTCTAAGTTTTGATGGGTCAAGAAGTAGTTTTTAAAACTAAGATATGGTCAGAATTCTAATAGTTGGCCTTCCATCTCTTCTTCTTCCTAGGGTGATATGTGCACATTTCTTTCTGTGTTTTGTTTTGTTGAGTTGGAGTTTCACTCTTGTTGCCCAGGCTGGAGTGCAATGGCACGATCTCAGCTCACCACAACCTCCGCCTCTCAGGTTCAAGTGATTATCCTGCCTCAGCTTCCCAAGTAGCTGGGATTACAGGCATGCGCCGCCATGCCCAGCTAATTTTTTTATTTTTAGTAGAGACAGGGTTTCTACATGTTGGTCATGCTGGTCTCAAACTCCTGGCCTCAGGTGATCTGCCTGCCTCGGCCTCACAAAGTGCTGGGATTACAGGTGTGAGCTACCACACCTCGCCTATGTGCTCATTTCTAAGAGTGACTTCCCGGAAACCTGACAATAACTCAAATGTTGGGAGGAAGATAGGACCCTGAAGTCACCACCCATGAGCAGAAATCCCCCACCTGAGTTGACTGTGTTCACTACACCATCATAAGATTCTCAGAGGTTGTGCACAGTGGCTCACGCCTGTAACCCCAGCACTTTGGGAGGCTGAGGCAGGCAGTTCATGAGGTCAGGAGTTTGAGACCATCCTGGCCAACATGGTGAAATCCCGTCTCTACTAAAAATACAAAAATTAGTTGGGTGTGATGCTGCATGCCCTTAATCCCAACTACTCAGGAGGCTGAGGCAGGAGAATCACTTGAACCCAGGAGGTGGAGGTTGCTGTGAGACAAGATCATGCCACTGCACTCCAGCCTGGGTGACAGAGGGAGACTCTGTCTCAAAAAAAAAAAAAAAGAATCTCAGAGAAGGTGCTTTTTAAAAATCAAATGTGTAACTAATATAAATACACCAAAGAAAAATGAAGATAGTTGTTTATAAAAGTGATAGAAGAAAAGACCTGGAGAAAAAAAAGTCTGAAAAGTTATAATTGAATTAGGAAAAAGAAAGTAGCGTTACCATCCTTCTCATAGGTAACCTTCCCTAAAGGAAAGAAGATCTGAATATTTGGGAGAAGTGAGTCCTAAAGGGGATTCATTCCTCTATCCATCCCTGCTTGCTCTTTCCTATAGCACATTTCCACATTAAAAGAGGACTTCTCATTTTTGTCACTCAGTTGTGAGATTCGCCATTGCTGCTTTCCCAAAAACCATAAATACCAGGGTGAGCATTCTTATTCTTTCCATTCTCCTTGAATAAAATATTATCTTTTTCTGGATTTTGATACGTTTATTGTCTCTCAAATCCCTTTCATCATCTATGAAGGACTCCAAATGCTTCTTATTCCTTTGAACAAAAAAATTAAATATGGCTCTGTTACCCCCTCATCAATCCTTCCTTCTACATCTTCTCATTTGTACAAGAGTTTTCTCTCTTCTTGTTAGTATGGCTTCCCCCTGCAAACAGGGTGTGAGTTAACAATAAATAAGTAATAAAAAGATGAAAGAATAGCTCCTGTTGTAGTTCTTACTTAAAAATCATAACCAAATAAACAAAAACATTTTTTCCTTCTTTTTCCATTCCAACACAGCCTCATTGAGCTGCTAAAGTCTTCTGTCACTTGACGTTTTTCATCAAGATTACAGGTTAAGAAAAAATTTAAACACGAGAGAAGGATAAGATATATTAATATTAGAAAAATTGAATAGACTACATCATTAGGTTATGAAGGTGAGAAACAGTGAGGGCTCATTAAATCAGGGAAATAAGCAGAGGAAATTGAGATTTTAGTGGAAAGCAGGAGGTGATCTGGAGGCTCTTAAGGGAGGGGGATACATTAAAATGCTGGTTATGTAAGTGCCCAGCAAATGTTATCTACTGTTATTTAGCATTGCTTCCATTTGTCATAGAACATAATTTATAGTTTGTGTCTTCTAGCGACCTCAATAAACTCAATCAATTTAATTTTTAACAGTATGGGTATTGAATGAATGTGAGAATCTAAGACTGGACTTGATGTCCCAATTTTAGCTGGGTTACATAATTTATTTTTAAAGTACAATTTTTTCTTTTCTTATGCGTTCTTTATTTTTATTTTTGCCTAGAAGCATCTTATTTTGCTTGTGTACTGTCTGTGCAGTTTTTTGTGAAGAAATTGCATTAAAAGACCAAACATCATGATTTCAAAGCAAGATTCTGACTTCCTACTTGGTTGTCTGTTTTTGCATTTATTTATAAATTTAACATATATGTAATGGCTATTCAAAAGTGATAAACACATAATTTTTATCCTAATGGAGTAGTTGACTGTCTAGTTGGAGCTGGGGAAGGATAATTGACAGTTAAATACATAAATAAATAAATAAATGTGGGCTGGGCGCGTGGCTCATGCCTGTAATCCCAGCACTTCGGGAGGCTGAGGCGGGTTGATCACGAGGTCAGGTGTTTAAGACCAGCCTGGCCAAGACGGTGAAACCCCGTCTCTACTAAAAACACATAAAATTAGCTGGGCATGGTGGCGGGCGCCTGTCATCCCAGCTACTGGGGAGGCTGAGGCGGAGAACTGCTAGAACCTGGGACACAGATGTTACAGTGAGTTGAGATTTCACCACTGCACTCCAGCCCAGGTGACAGAGTGAGACTTCATCTCAAAAAAAAAAAAAAAAAGTATAAAAGTAAATGCATCGTGTATTAAATACTACGAAGGGAAGAGGGTGCAGGATAGTAAGTGTGAGGGTGACGGAAGAATGTTCATAGCCTGACTAGGCAGGTCCCCTCCAAGAAGTTGACCTTTAAACTCAGAACGGAAAGATGTGAAGGCACCAATTATGCCCAGAGTGAAGAATGCATACGTGAGACAAACATTGGGTCGTGAAAACATATATGGCAAATTTTGGAAACTGGAAAGGGAAGAGTACGACTGGAGTGGGCTAAGAAATGGCAGATCTGCCTGCAAAGATTTAGGAAATAAATGGAGCAGATTAGGCAAGATGGTATATATTAGACAATGCACATCATTTGTTTTCTAAAGTGGGACACTTCCGAGAGTGATGGCAGACGTCAAGATACAGAAACACAGGTTTGCGCTATCTCAAGCAAACTCGGAAGTATGACCTCTTTTTTTTTTTTTGAGACGGAGTTTCACTCTTGTTACCCAGGCTGGAGTGCAATGGCGCGATCTCGGCTCACCGCAACCTCCGCCTCCTGGGTTCAGGCAATTCTCCTGCCTCAGTCTCCTGAGTAGCTGGGATTACAGGCACGCGCCACCATGCCCAGCTGATTTTTTGTAGTTTTTGTAGAGACGGGGTTTCACCGTGTTGACCAGGATGGTCTCGATCTCTTGACCTCGTGATCCACCCGCCTTGGCCTCCCAAAGTGCTGGGATTACAGGCGTGAGCCACCGCGCCCGGCCGGAAGTATGACCTCTTAAAGGATCTTGGGTTTTATTTGAACTGTAATGGGATTTCCTATTACTTTCCAAAGGTTATACTGTATATATTGAATAGAAACTCATATATTTGTTCACCCAAAGTTGTGTATTAGATTGCACACAACTGCACTATTCAAAATACTCCCAAGTCGAAAGCTACCATAATGTTTTAAAGAATGGGTGGATAACTTCTGGTGTGTTTTGGCGACAGAATACTACCCAGCAATGAGAATGAACAAACTATAACTTCTTGCAAAAATATGAGTAGGACTAGTCACAAAAATACTTAATGCTTATAAAGTATAAACACAAACACAAAAATCCTCTATGATGCTTCAGGTCAGGAAAAGTGGGTACTTTTAGAGAGAACTACAACTACCTTCTCGTTAAAATTCTACCTTTTTATCTGGATGTTATATGAGTGTGTTTGTGAAAATCTTTAGTTGTACACTTATTATAAATGTACTTTTTTGCATACAGTACTTGCTATACATTCGAGAGGCAATATATGCTTCCTACTGTATAGAGAACACAGTAAAAAAGTTTAAGAGTAGAGAGTGTCTCAGTTTTTACCCATTTATTGTAATTTATTTCTGAGATGTATATATGACATACAAGAAACATTTTATTCTGTAGCAGGGTTTGTGTACCACAGCACTATTGCCATTTGTGCTGGACAATCTTTTGTTGTTGCTGGTGATGGTGGTTTTGTTGGTAGCAGTGAATAGGATGTTTAGTAGTATCACTGGTCTCTGCCTGCTAGATGCCAGTAGCATTTCCTGCCCCGAGTCCCAACAATCAAATACATCTTCTAACATTGCCACATGTCCCCTGAGGGGTAAAATTACTCCCATTTGAGAACCACTGAACTATGGCGATAACAATTTCTGACACTTATTGAGTGCTTACTCTCTACCAGTTTCTCTTCTAAGGGTGTTGCATTTATTGACACATTTTCTTTACCAACATCCCTAAAAACTGTGCCTCATTTTCTTTGTTTCCCCGAGGAGGAAACTGAAGTCCAAATATTTTAACAATATTTTGCAAGATCCCGTAACTTGTTAGTAGATAACAAAGCCAAGATTTATACCCAGACAGGCCATAGCGTATGTTCTTAGCCACCACATTTTCCTGCCTTTTGCCTCTTTACTTAACACATGACCAGGGTTGCATAGGTCGTGTTCCAATTAGAGGGATATGCCGAGATCTTCTGAGTTCCACAGCGATGTATCTTCAAACTTATTCATCCTTTAAAGTTATACAAAGTTAGGATTCATATTTTTAAAACGTACTTGAGAATCAAGCTTTAAAACCCAGTATTAATGTGACTCATGGGTTACACCTTAATAACACTTCAAGAGCTCACAGAGACCAATGTGATGATGGGACAAATTATTCCAGTTTTTTAAACAGAGAGGCAGTATACTTATGTTTTACAGCTGCCTTGAGTTATATATAAAAACCAGCTCCTGGCCCTTTAATTACAGACAAAGGTAGAACCACTACAACAGCCTCATGAATAAAGCAGTGCCATCCACATCTGAAAAGGAGCCTCTGTACTCACCAGATTCAATGTAAAGCCTTCCTTTTGAATGCACTCTCTCTCAGATTAGTGCTTAAGGTTTTTTTTTTCTTTTGCTAAGAAAATATTCTCTGGAGTGCATGATATAGTTTGGAGTGCATAATATAGTTTGTATATGTGTTCCCACCCAAATTTCATGTCAAATTGTAATCCCCAACATCAGAGGTGTGGCTTGGCAGGAGGTGATTGGATGATGGGGGTGGATTTTTCATGAATGGTTTAGTGTCATCCCTTTTTGTATTGTCCTTGCCATAGTTAGTGAGTTTTCTTGTGATCTGGTTGTTTAAAAGTGTGTATCACCTCCCCCATTGCTCTCTCACTTGCTCTTGTTCTGGCCATGTGACTGTCTGCTCCCTCTTTACCTTCCACCATGATTGTAAGTTTCCTGAGGCCTCCCTGGAAGCTCAGCAGATGCCAGCATCATGTTTTCTGTACATCCTGTGAAACCATGAGCCAATTAAAACTCTTTTCTTCATACATTACCCAGTTTCAGGTATTTCTTTTCTTTCTTTTTTGAGACAAACTGTCACTCTGTTGCCAGGCTAGAGTGCAGTGGCATGATCTCAGCTCATGGCAACCTCTGCCTCCTGGGTTCAAGTGATTCTCCTGCCTCAGCCTCCCAAACAGCGGGGTCTACAGGTGTGCGCCACCACGCTGCCTGGCTAATTTTTGTATTTTTAGTAGAGACGGGGTTTCACCATGTTAGTCAGGATGGTCTCAATCTCTTGACCTCATGATTCACCTTCTTCAGCCTCCCAAAGGGCTGGGATTCCAGGCATGAGCCACCATACCCGGCCCAGGTATTTCTTTATAGAAATGCAAGAATTGACTAATACAGTGCAAGAGAAACAAATATTAAAAGCTCTGCATGAAATAAGCAGTATAAATAGAATAGTCATGAACAGATATCACTGAAATCTGCTCTCCTGTTTGCTACAAACTCACTTTTTATGAGAAAGCTAGTTATATATTTCACTTACCAGGCCTCGGTTGTCCTGTGTTTTCCTGAGAGCTGCAACGCTGCCTCTATAATTGTTTTCTTCCTGTGCACTGGTCTTCTCTATGCAGACAAATTGTGTTTGAAAAGTTGGTAAATTAGTTGCTTAGAACTGAAAGGCATACTAAAATAGAAATGTTACTATAAATGCTGTTTAGATTCCCTGACCAGCCACTAAATGCTTCAAAGAAAAAAAAAATAGAAAAGGGGAGGAAGAGCAAGCATGTCCTAAGTTATTGGCATTATTTGTTCTAGTAAGTATGCATGTGTAAATGTGCAAATATACATAGACAGTTACATACGTGTGTATATGTATTCCACACACGTGCACATTACATATATTCTTATTGAGATGAGATCCTGTAATTAAAAATTATTGAATGTGTGTGAAAAATGCCATTTTAAAGTTCTGGTTTTTGTGGTTTGTATGGTTGATAGCATTTCTGGTTTTTCTCCTGGCTGAGGAAGTTGAAATTTATCATTGAGGAAATATGCATCTTTGTTTTTGGAAAAGACACTTTAAAGACTTTTTTGAATATCCCATGGTAAGGAAATATTTTTATTCAGAAGAGAAAGATAGAAGCAATATGGAGTTCAACTTTTCTCGTAATTACAGTAACTCTGCCAACTGTTTCTTTTAATAATTTTTTTTTCAGTAGGATTAAGGAAATGGAAGTTAGTCGCCTATGAGAATAGACAAGCTCAGGAATACCTTTTCTCTCAATGTTCAGGTGAACATTTTGGTGGTGACTAGGAGATTAGGAGAGAAGCTGTCTAAGGGTTGGCCCCCTTTGATCAACATCATCAAAATCACTTAAGAACTTGTTAGAATGGTGGAATATCAAGCTTTATTCCAAGAATCAGCATTTTCACAAAATGTCAAAGGACATGTATGCTTAGTAATATTTAGAAGGAACTGACACAAAGCATTTTCTATATAGTAGAGACTGGCCTGTGGAGTTCAACAATAGTCACATCTAGAATCCATTCTTTTTTTTTTTTTTTTTTTTTTTGGAGGATTGGGGTTTCATTTTATTTCACAAAACTTGTTTGCCTAAACTACTCTTCATTTAATGCCCGTTACTAAGCAAAGTTCCTTGTCTCTGTCTTATGCTCAGTCAACCTCTTCTCTTTCATATTAAAGAGCAGAGTAATCTGACAATATGATAAAACATTTGATTTATGAAATCTTCACCCACCAACTTTTAAGAATGGAAGAAAACAATTCATCCCTCTCCCAAAAATGACCCTTTTAAGCTTTCCTCCCAACCTGAGCTCCATGGGATCTCAGAAATTCCAATTCTTCTAACTCAAATCCCCACGGTAGTGCAGCTGCATTAACTCCCAGGGGAGAGCAGTCTGAGGCAGGCGGGTTCATTAAACGAATGTGTGCAGTGCCCTCTGGCAGAGAGGGCAGCAGGATGTGCACTGCCCTTTAGCCAAGCTGTAGCATAGGCAAGGACATCAGGTCACTGACAACGATTTGTTCATCTCAGCTGGGGTGGAGGGGCCAGCTCAGCCTTGAAACAGCAGCTTGGGAGGTGTCTCAGCTGAAGATTAATGTCTCCACATCTCCAGCTTGGGAGGTAGAGCTGGATGAAGGAGTGAATCCTTTCTTGCCTTCAGCGAGAACTTTAAAATGCTGTGAGCTCTTGAATTCTGAGTACAGGGAAAAGAGCAGGTGGAGGGACTGGATCCGACTCTTGTAGACAGGGATGTCTAGAATGGCACAGATCATGTCAGTGTACTCTGCCAGGCTGTAGTCAGTCCATGCTGTTGGCAGGCTTATGTGTAATACCAGCACTGTGGGAGGTTGAGGTGGGCAGATTGCCTGAGCCCAGGAGTTTGAGACCAGCCTGGGCAACATGGTGAAATTCCATCTCTTGCTCAGAAGTTCTTCATACTCCAGGGACCATTCCTGCATCAGCATGACAATGTTGGGCATGGGTCTGGTGTAGTGCACAGTCGCAGGGGGCTTAGAACGGTGTAACTCAGAGATACTGTCAAACCATGTGTCAATGGCTTTGGGATTCTTTTCTGAATCTTCCAGGCTCTTTACTTTCATGTGTTTTGTGATGTTGTGCTGCTTAGAATTCTCTGTTAACCAGAGTGAGAGCACCGTAGGGTCTGACTGCTTTGTAGAAGGTTTATCCAATACCAACAGGCCAAGGTTGTCAGGCTGTCCATCAGGACGTGGGACCTTTAAGACTGCCTCAATATCCCCAACAGCTGGGATAAAATCAGGAATGAAAGTCTTCAGTTTGTGGTCCAGGTCAATCAACTGAGGTGTGTACCTACTGATGTCCTGGAAGAGTTCCTTGATCTCAGCAGAAACTGGCAAATGCTCATAATCTGCAGGGTTATGGAACCATTTCCAGAGGGGCTCCATGCTCTTCATCATCATCATCAGAATCAGAATCAGTTTCAGATGAATACTCATCATCATCATTATCATCATCATTTTCACTAAAGCCCCATTGAGGTGTCAGCTGTGAGGTTTTCTTCTTCTCCTTTCTATGCTTCTTGCTCTCTCTGTACCATCCCACCCTCTCAAGTCCATAAGAAGGGGTCTGGTGGCATTTGGAACCTGGAGGGGCAGGTGGAACAGGGTCCATGTCTTTGCTTCTGTCTCCTGGAAGCTGTGGCATGCTCTCTCTTAGGACCTTGTTATTTTTTTCTTCATACTCATCACTGCTGTTATCAACCATAGCCTTGTTAGGAAGATGGGCAGAACAAGGAAGTCCTTGGCATCTTGGGGTTGGAGTATAAATATTTGCAACCTCTTCGGAGTCATTAACCGCTGGACGCTCATCATATGTCTGGTTTTCAACAACCTTGGTCTGTAGCCCCTCTGAATCCATCTCCTCTATAATGGAAAGAACCCCAGCCTAGGGCTGGGGTATCACTCCAGTGTCAAGGCCAGGCCACTTTAGGGATTCCACGCAGAGCAACCGTGACATTTCTATTCTTAAAAGGAGAAGTACGTAAGAAGTAAAGGATGGCTGGTCCCAAGTCAGCCCAAAATTCAACAGAGAAAACAATGTTAAGTCTTAAGGCTGGAGATTCATCTCCTTCGACTCTGTTCCTTTGGTGCCGGGCACACTGGGTTGGCAGTTGTATCCTCAAGGTCTCAAGCAGCCCCTCCCCTATGGCTTTGATGGGTTCAGTCCATTGAATAGCTCTCAAAAGTTGGAGTCTCATACCTGCAGCCTTCCCAGGCTGGAGTTGCACACTGCTGGTCCTACTTCTGGAGTCTCAAGAGCTGCTCCATTCCTATGACCCTCCAGGCTTTGTCCTAGTGGAGGTTTTTCTGTGGTGGCACTGCTCCTGCAACAAGTCCCTGCCTGAGTCTCTGGGCTGTCCCATACATACTTTTGAAGATTAGTCTGAGGTTTCCATGGCCCCACAGCTTGTGCACTCCAAATGTCTGCAAGGTCAGCACCATGTGGATGCCAATGACATGTATGTCACCAAGGGTTATCACTTTTACCCTCCAGAGCTGTGGCAGGAGCCACATCTGGGCCTGTTTGAGCAATAGCTAGGGCAGCTGAGGAGCACTGTGCTGGAATGTGGGGAGCAGAGCCACAAAGAAGCCCTGGACAGTGAATGCTGAGGTCTAGTGAGCACTTCTCTGACAATCTTGCTCTTAGGGTCTTAGGTTGCCTTGAAGACCTCTGAAATTCCTTTAGGTTTATTTTCTCATAGTCTTCATGAATAGAGTCTGGCTTCATTCTATTCATATTAATCCTTTTAGTAAAATGTCTCTTGGCAACACCCTTAATATTCTTTCCTGAGCACACTTTTTAAGTTTTTTCATGGGCAAGCTGACTGTTTTCCAAATATTTCTATTTTGTATTCCTTTTAAACTCTATCTCTAAATCATTTGTGTTTTATATCTTTTTACTGTAAGTGCCCAAAAGAATCCATGTTGTACCTTGAATGCTTTGCTGCTTAGATATTTCTAATGCGAGGTATCCTGGTTCATTGCTCTTAAGTTCTGCCTTCTACAAAGTCGTAGGACTTGAAAACACTTCCACCAAGTTATTTTCAAGCGTGTAACAAAAATGGCCTTTATTCTCTTTTCCAATATCTTCTTCCTCATTTCCATCTGAGGCCTCATCAGAATGGCCTTTACCATCTATATTTCTACCAATATTTGATCATGAACACTTCAGTATTCTCTAAGAAGGTTTGGGCTCTCTCTCTCTCTTTCCTTCTGAGCCCTCACCAGAATTTCCCTTAATACCTCATTCATAGTAATACAGAGTTTTTCAAATTCTTACAGCTTCAACCCATTAGCTAGTTCCAAATCTACTTCCATATTTCTAGGTATTTGTTATAGCAAGAGCCCCAATTTTTGGTGCCAATTATTTGTATTTGTCTGTTTTATGCTGCTGTAACAGAATACCAAAGAATGGTAATTTATAAAGAATAGAAATGTATATCTCATAGTTCTTGAGGAAGTCAAAAGCTGAGGAGCCCACATCTGGAGACACCTTCATGCTGTGTCAATTTATGGCAGAAGGTGGAAGGGCAAGAAAGCGTGTGTGTGTGTGTGTGTGTGTGTGTGTCTGTGTGTGTGAGAGAGAGAGAGAGAGAGAGAGAGAGAGAGAGAGAGACCGACCCACCTGAACTCATCTTTTTATCAGGAACCTACTCCCATGATAACTAACCCACTCCTGTAATAAAGGTATTAATCCACTCATGAGGGCAGAGCCCTAATTATCTCTTTTATTTTTTCCTGAGATGGAGTTTTGCAATTGTTGCCCAGGCTAGAGTACAATGGTGTTATCTTGGCTCACTGCAACTTCCATCTCCTGGATTCAAGCAATTCTCCTGCCTCAGCCTCCCGAGTAGCTGGGATTACAGGCTTGTACTACCATGTCTGGCTAATTTTTGTATTTTTAGTTGAGATGGGGTTTCTCCATGTTGGTCAGGCTGGTCTCGAACTCCCAACCTCATGTGATCCACCTGCCTCTGCTTCTCAAAGTGCTGGGATTACAGGCATGAGCCACCATGCCCAACCAGCCCCTAATTACCTCTTAAAGCTCCCACCTCTCCACACCATTGCATTAGGATGGATTTTTTCAACATACAAACTTTGGGAGACATATTCAAACGATAACACTATGTTTGCAAATTTTCTGTGTTTTCTTATTTCTCAGGTCTTCAACTCCATGAGGAATTAAGAGGAAGGCCTCACCCATGCTTGAAAAATAACTGCTTCTAGTGAGTATTGTTGGTTCTTATCCAAACATTTTCACTTCCTCAGAAGTCTGAGATTCACCTTTGCTCACACCTTCTCAACCCAACCAGCACCTTTTGGGTAAACATAAACCTACCTTAGCTTAAGTGATGGGCCCTGGTTGATTAAACCAATCAGGACACATTATCACTTGGCCACTGCCATTGGTTCAAGGTTGGGTATATAACTTAAGCCAGCCAGTCAAGGTGAGTCTTGGTACTGTTTCTTCGAATACTGGATGAGACACATTATTTTTCCTGTTTCACAAGAATGAGGAAACACATGGCCTTATTAACATTAGAAGGTTTTCATGACCATGGGGTCTGGATGTAGAAATGGGGGGAAATCAGACTTAGGATGAAGCCAATGCCTTGAAGGTAGAGTAAAGCAGTAGAAAAAAGTATGTACTTAGCGACACTTATCAGTTCATTATTTCTGAAGCCCTCCCTATAGATGAACTCTCTGTTATGGAAGTCAGTAAATCCCCTTTATTATGTAAGTCAGTTTGAGGTAAGTTTTCTTTCACTGATGGCCTGAGGAGTCTTAAGAGACACAATTGTATAGAAGGTATGGCATTAGCATGATTGACCATCTATGCTTGAAATACTAAGAAACAACTTAAAAAGTGTAGACTAGCTGCCTGACTTCAGGGGGCTAGCTGGATAAGTCCAGGGGGCTGGCTGATTGGTTTGTGTAATGCATAAGCATTTCTTTTTTATATATACCTTTAAGTTCTGGGGTACATGTGCAGAATGTGCAAGTTTGTTACATACGTATACTTGTGTCACGGTAGTTTGCTGCATCCATCAACCCATCATCTACATTAAGTATTTCTCTTAATGATATCCCTCCCCTATCCCCCAACCCCCTGCTATCCCTTCCCTAGACCTCCCTCCTACAGGCCCGTGTGTGATGTTCCCTTCCCTGTGTCCATATGTTTTTACTGTTCAACACCCACTTATGAGAACATGCGGTGTTTGGTTTTCTGTTCTTGTGCCGGCTTGCTGAGAATGATGGTTTCCAGCTTTATCCATGTCCCTGCAAAGGACATGAATTCATTCTTTTTATGGCTGCATAATATTCCATGGTGTGTGTGTGCCATATTTTCTTCATCCAGTCTATCATTGATAGGCATTTGGGTTGGTTCCAAGTCTTAGCTATTATGAACAGTGCCGCAATAAACATACTTGTGTATGTGTCTTTATAATAGAATGATTAAGTGTTCCTTAGATTATCAAGACTATTTTGGAAGGGCAACTTGTAAAAGGCAATTTCTGCATTTGAAAAGAAAGATAACACAAAAGTCAACCAGCATTCCTTTCCTCCCTCTGCCCTTCCCTCATTTCCTTCCTTCCTCCCTCCATCCCTCCCTCCTGTTTGTTTCTTTGTTTCTTTCTTTCTTTTCTTTTCTTTTCATTCTCTCTTTCTCTCTCCTCTCCTTCCCTCCCTTCCCTTGCTTCCTTCCTTCCCTTCTTCCTTTCCTTTTCCTTCCTTCTTCCTTCCTTCCTTCCTTCCTTCCTTCCTTCCTTCCTTCCTTCCTTCCCTTCCTTCCTTCCTTCTTCCCTCTCTCTCTTTCTCTCTCTTTCTCATTCTTTCCTTTTTTCTTTTATCACTAAAAGGATCTGTTGTCTTTGAAGGCTAGAGATAGCTAAAAAAGTTAGCTCATATATTATGAGTGTTACCTTGACTATGGAGTATTTGGTACATGTAAGGGAATGAATACTATTTAAATTCATCTCATTCTCCTGATCCCTAGACCCCATTGCAGCCTCAACCACACTGGGAAACAATGGTGTTAGTGAGAATACAGTGTCTACTGCTGCAGTTGTTCCCAAGGCAGTAACTGCTACTCATGGTCTCTTTCCTCCACTGCCCTGTCTAGGCTTCTTTTCCCTTCTCTAGCATTTCGGATGATCTGGGGGCTTGCCTGGTAGGGTAACCTAACTCCTAATCCTGGAGGCCTCTCAGTAACTGAGATTCTGTAGTTTTTTAAAAAGGTACTTTTCCATTTACAGTTAAAAACTGGACATGGGGATACCAAGAAACGTCCCATGGATACACACTTTCTTCCCTGGCCCTGTTGTGCAACAATGGTTTACTTCCTCATGAGTGTGAATTTCTGTGCCTCCTGGCTTACTGTCTTGAAAACTCCAAAATTTTAGTTTTAATTTTAGCAGAATTCTTACTTTGTTCCCTGCCGGCAGCCTCCCCTACTCTGAACCCCAGACTTGTAGATCATAGAGCTTGAAGCTGCGGGGACAGAAAACACAACTCATTCTCCAAATGCATCACTGGGAATGAGTATGAATGAGGATAGTGAGTATGAATTAGTATGAATGTGCTACCTAATGGGAACATAGCAGCACCACGTATGAGCCATTGCTTTAAGATGTATGATGTATACTTCGATCTAAAGGGTAGTTCCCCATCTTCACAACGTGTCATCTCCAAGCTGGTGCCTGGGCTAAAATTTCAAGGGGCTATTCTTTCAAACCAGCAGCTTCTAGATGGTATGGTGTATGGCAAGAGCAACGAATCCCATGCTCATGTGCTCACTGCCATGTTTTATTTGTTGTAAAGCAGGTCTCTTGCCTGATGTGATGTCATGTAGGAGTCCACGCTGGTGGATCGGATACTCTATGAGACCTGGAAGTAATGGCTGAGGTACCGTAGATAGAAAATGCAAATTCATAACCACAATATGAGTCAACCCAAACCAAGTTGAAATATGGTTCATTCCAAGATGTTACCAATTGGCTGGCTGATATATGGCAGGAATTGGACTCTAGTAGGGAGGGTGGGCCACAGTCCTAGTCTCTATTGCTCATGGGTCAGCCCTCCACCAGTAGTAGGCTTGGTAAGAAAAAATCCTCGCTGTGGAGCATATGCATAGGCTCCATCTAAGACACCGTAGATGCTCTGTACACAAGCTCATTGCTAAGTACTGGGATGTCCAAGGTTAGAGGCTAGCCGATACTTCCTGGCTGTGTCATTCTGTCAACTCAGCTATTTTTTTCCACAGTGGTCTTTGCGTCTTATCTAACACTAATGTAAAAATGAATAGATTCTCCCTGTTTGTGTTCATTATCATTGGGTCATCCACATACCATCTTGCCAGCACTCTTGTTTTCAATCTTCCAAACTTTCCAGGTCCCTATCCAACCAACCAAGCCATTTACCACCGACCATGAGACCATGTTTATTCTTACTTCAGGCTTTTTTTTTTTTTGAGATGGAGTTTCACTCTTGTTGCCCAGGCTACAAACTCCACCTCCCAGGTTCAAGAGATTCTCCTGCCTCAGCCTCCTGAGTAGCGGGGATTACAGGCGCCCACCACCACGCCTGGCTAATTTTTTATTTTTAGTAGAGACGGAGTTTCAACAGGTTGGCCAGGCTGGTCTCAAACTCCTGACTTCAGGTGATCCCCTTGCCTCAGCCTCCTAAAGTGCTGGGATTACATATGTGAGCCACCATGCCCGGCCATTTCAGGCCATTTTAAAATTTACAGAAAGTGAATGACCAAGTGTGCCAGTCAAAATTCTGCTCATCAGGAGGGCTTTCCTTTCACCAACATTCTTTAGGGCCGCCTCTACGTGACGGTGTAGTCCATATTTTTATTGACATGCTTAGCCAACTCTTCTGTTGTTTGTGTCTGCTGATTTTACTTAAAGGGATTTGCCTTTCTGTGAGCTTGGCTATACTGATTCTGAGATCATTGGTAGATTTGCATCTGTGTGGTTTCTAAATGCCTAAATCGGATATGTTTCCTCCAGAGATTAATTGATTTTGCTGGGATTAAAAAGTTTCTGCTGAACTGCAGAGTCTCAGCTCATCAGAGTTCCAGCTTCAACTTTCTTTGCTCCATTACCAGAAAGGGGATCCCAATTCAGACCAAAAGAGAGTTCTTGGATTACATGCAAGAAAGAATTCAAGGTGAGCCTATAGAGTAAAGTGAAAGCAAGTTCATTAAGAAAGTAAAGGAATAAAGAATGGCTATACCATAGATAGAACTGCCTCTAGAGGTGCTGGCTGCCCATTTTTAAGGTTATTTCTTGATTATGTGCTACACAAAGGGTGGATTATTTATGTCTCCCCTATTTAGGTTATATTGGGTAACTTCCTGATGTTGCCATGGCATTTGTAAACTGTCATGGTGCTGGTGGGAGTGTAGCAGTGAGGACGACCAGAGGTCACTCTGGTGGCCGTCTTAGTTTTGGTGGGTTTTGGCCACCTTCTTTACTGCAACCTGTTTTATCTGCAAGGTCTTTATGACCTGTATCTTGTGCCATCTCCAGTCTTATCTTGTGACTTAGAATGCCTTAACTTGCTAGGAATGCCATCCAGCAGGTCCTAGCCTTATTTCTCCCGGCCCCTATTCAAGATGGAGTTGCTCTGATTCAAATGCCTCTGGCACTCTGTAGCTGGTTCAATGTGTTCTAATGGCAGTAGTAAGCTTAGCTTTTGCCTACAGGGTTACTCCTCTCACCTATTCTAGATCCAGTCTACATTTTGGGGGCAACTATCAATGTTTCCAAGAGTGAGTCTTATCTGGAGTCTAGATGCTCTGCAGTGAAAGGATCGACAGAGAACTTCAATTAGCATAACAGCAGAAGGAGTACCTTTAAATTTCTAGAGGACAATTTTGACTATCATTGATATAAGATCTTTTTCTTGATGAACAGCCATCACAGGAGATTTTAGATTGAACAAAGTCACCATTTTCTCTGTCATAGTGTAATAATAGTTCATGTTGTATGCTTTGTGTACATTTTCTCATTTAGTCCTCACAAGACTCTTACAAGAAGCTGCTTTGCTATATTTTTAGTAGAGATGGTGGGGGAGGGGAGGGGGCAGAGCTTTCGTCATGCTGGCCAGGTGGGCCTCAAACTGCTGACCTCAGCTGATTCACTTGCTTCGGCCTCCCAAAGTTCTGAGATTAGAGGCATGAGCCACCACACCCGGCCATTTCAGGCCATTTTAAAATTCACACAAAGTGAATGACCAAGTGCCCCCGTCAAAATTCTGCCCATTAGGAGGGCTTTCCCTTCACCACTGTCCTTTAGGGCAACCTCTAAGTGAAGCTATTTAGCCCATTTTTTATTGGACTTGTATTGAAGTGCTGATTCTAGATGAGGACCTGGAGACACAAAGGAGTCATGTAGTTGGTCAAATGCCACATGACTAGCAAAGGGTGGAACTGGGCTTTAAACTTAGATATCCTGACTTCAGAGTTCAGGCCAACTCCCTCCCTTCCACCAACACACACATGCTGGCTTTTACATTACTGGGATATGAAAAATGGCATTGGAAAAGACAAGGCCAGAGTTGTCTTAACCGAAGGTGGTATTATTTTATACCACACATTTAGAGCAACCAGATATTTGAACCGCTATAAAAGTTCACTCTGACCATTGATTCATCCATTGCCCCTAGCAATCCCACAGACATTCCATTTTAGTATTTGAATTCACAGGTAAGTTTCAGCTACACTGAGTATTATTTAAGTTACTAAAATGTACTAAAACCTTAAATGCACTAAAATGTGTCCAGTTTCAGTCTCATCTTATGTTCTTACTGCAACCTTTTCAATAAAAAAGGTAACCTCACGCCTGTAATCCCAGCACTTTGGGAGGCCGAGGCGGGTGGATCACGAGGTCAAGAGATCGAGACCATCCTGGTCAACATGGTGAAACCCCGTCTCTACTAAAAATACAAAAAATCAGCTGGGCATGGTGGCGTGTGCCTGTAATCCCAGCTACTCAGGAGGCTGAGGCAGGAGAATTGCCTGAACCCAGGAGGCGGAGGTTGCGGTGAGCCGAGATTGCGCCATTGCACTCCAGCCTGGGTAACAAGAGCGAAACTCCGTCTCAAAAAAAAAAAAAAAAAGCTAACTTACCTTTTAATCTGCATTTTAAATTTTAAACACAGCTGCTAAGAAAAGCATAAGGCAAAGAAAACAATTATTTTTAACAAAAATTTATTTTGGATATGAATACTGCAACACCCAGGATGATGACGGTGATAGAGTACTACATCCAAAGGAATAATTTTGGATAGCATCCACTCCAAAGAAATAGCATATACAGCTCTGTTGCCTTGCTCTGAAATAATCAGGAAAGCAGTGCTGGGAAATAATTTCTCTTTACTATCTTGATATATCATCCATTTTAATTGTTACCCTGTACCAAAAAATGTTTTTGGCAATGTTTCATCCTCAATCTATGCCAAAAAAATAGTTGCTGGTGGTTAATAATAAAAGGAGTAGTTGATGGTATAAAGCACAATGTGAAAGAAAAGCTACGCTGGGTGTGGTGGCTCATGTCTGTAATCCTAACACTTTGGTAGGCCAATGCAGGCAGGTCACTGGAGGCCGGGAGTTCGAAACCAGCCTGGCCAACGTGGTATGAATGCTGCCCAACACTGCCCTCCACCGTCTTTACCGAACACACAAAAATAGCCAGGTGTATTGATGTGCACCTGTTACCCCAGATACTCAGGAGGTTGAGGTGCAAGAATTGCTTGAACCTGGAAGGCAGAGATTGCAGTGAGCCGAGATTGTGCCACTGCAATCCAGCCTGGGTGACAGTGAGACTCTATCTCAAATAAAAGAAAGAAAGAGAGAGAGAGAGAAAAAAAAAAAGAAAAAAAGAAAAGGAAGGGAGAAAGGAAGGCAGGAAGGAAAAGGAAGGGAGGGGAATGAAAGCAAGAAAGGAAAGAAAGAAAGAGAGAAAGAGGAAGGAAGGAGGGAGGGAGGGAAGGAGGAAAGGAAGGAGGGAGGAAGGGAGGGAGAAAAGAAGGAAAAGAAGGAGGGAGGGAGGGAGGAAGGAAGGAAAGAAAGAAGTTAATAAGAAGCAAAGTATATTTTGTATACTTGGCTAAAAGAGCAGAATGTCAAGCTACCGGAAATCTGTGGCGATTTTGTAACGTCTGTGGTCTGAAGTAAAATTGCTCATGAAGTTTCTACTAAAGGCACAGCTTTCCACCTTCAGCCACAAGAGGATATGTGCATTGTTTGTGTCTCTTCTGTGGGACACTTTTCCTGACACTTTCGATTCCTTGACTGGTATTTGTATTCCACACTGTAAGCTTTCAGCATGGTTTTACAGAACCGCTGGACAGCTGGGGGCCAGGTGGGAGGAACAACGCAAGCAATTGTTAAACCACCATGACTTAACAGCAAAAGGAAAGCAAAATATCTACAAAAATGACAAGACCTAGACACGTGGTAAATACTTTCCAGCAACATGTACAAAAAATGGAAAAAAAAAAAACTTTCCCAGAAATTAGTAATTTAAAATGACACTACTGCCTTCAATAAGCTTAACTTAGATTTGAGTTGGAAAGCTGTTGCAATGTGCGATGTGCAACACCTTTGAGGGAAAAATATATACGTTTGAAAATCACAGCAAGAGTAATTTTAAGCCTTCTCCTGAAATTGTGTGAACTTGGAAGAACACAGAAATACATAGATGTAGAAAATAAAATGAAAGCAGTTACAGAACTGTGCCCCAATTTTCCGTGCTGAGTAGCACTCATGTACACACATACACATACACACACACTCACATAAAATGGAATAAACTAAGTATACAGTGGGGAAATACATGAACTATTTAACTATGTTTTAGCAATTAAAGGTGTCATATAAAAATCTTTGAGGGAGAATTTGATATTTAACTTGTGGTCCTTTAAGCAAAAGTATTTTTAATCTTCTTTCTTTTTTTAAATGTACAGAGAACTGGTCATACAGGTTAGGGGGGTTTTTGGTCATTGTCTTCTTAAAGAAACCATAACAAGCATGATTGAACAAAGAATAAACTTCAAAGTCTTGCTGTTTGGTAGGAAGTGCTTTCGAACAAAAATTACAAACTTTTGTCAATGAAACCTTTGTGGGAAATGATGAGTGCCTTTCTCCCACCTCTTGTCAAAGTCATTAAAACTAAAGGAGCTTTCTCTACCATACAAAAGAATACCTGCTCTCAGAAGAGTCTTGTCCTAACAGACCTTCCCTTTGCCCCAAGCATTGTCCTTGGCACCAAGTTGAGAAGTGATTTTGTAATACATTGCAAATAAAGAAACACAGCCATTAACTCCCCCCACCTTTCCTTTTCTTTCTTTTATTTATTTATCCATTTTAATCTGTACAGTCCTGTCCTTTAACAGATCTCCAGGAAACTTCTAAAGCAAGATATTGTAACGAACGCATGACAGTGGGAAAATAAAAATAAGTTTACAAAGGCAATTACGTTGGTCCAGGGCAGTTCACTGTTTCTTCAGCTGTTTTTTGCAGGAGCAGAAAAAAAATCTATTTTCTGGAATTAGGGAAAACAGTATCTCCCACCGCTTTCTCCACCTTTTAGATCCCAGTTGGAATACCCACTGAACAAATCAGATTGGTCAGAAAAAGACCAGACGTGTAGCAGAAACATTCTATTTTGTGGTAGACTGTAGTGCTATTTACGTTGCCTCCAAAGTCAGCCTCTCTAGGGCTATATTTGGGGGTTAGAAGAAATAGTTCAGACCAGAGAGGTTTGGCATTACTCGCCTCATGAAAATATAGAAGGATAAGTGTAAGAAAGTTTGGTTAGGTAGCTATCCACTTCAACTAAAATCTTAACTTGATAAATATCTGTAATGAGGGCAAATCACTAATTTGAACCTGAAGCCTGCATAATTATCATTTCTGTTTCATTTCTCCTGGTGATGGTTCTCCCCGAACTATTTTTCCTTCAATTACGAGTTGTTTTTGACTCCACTAATGGAAATGAGGTTCTCCGTTTCACCCTTGACTTGTCAAAACAAAGTCGATGGTATTTGGCAATTATCAGTAATTTTTTACCTAGGTTTTCAGCAATATATTAGGTAAATAGTGGGCACAGAACACAAGTCCTATTTTTTATTCCTTGGAATAATGACAGTTTTTAATGCAGGAAGTGGGAAGGAGGGCTGCTCATGCCGAAGTGGGCACAGCGACTTATGTTTGGAGTAACTGACAAAGGAGAAGGTAACTTACAAGGTGCGACTTGACAGTTGGCCACCCTGGTGGGGTGAGTTCTTATACATTCGGGACCATCCCCTTTCCCCTCACACCCCCTCAACTTTAGATAGGCGTCAGACACCTGTACCAATAGGAGACCACAGTGAACCCTTTATTGGAAAATTAGTCCCAGCCTAGATAATTTTGTCTGCTTAAGTTACAAGTTACAGCTACAGGGTTTTAAATCTTCTGAATGGCGATGGTGTTGCCATCGAAGGAGCCTTTTTTAAAAACCATAATTATTTTGTTTTCCATTGTTTTTCATCATACTCACTGCTTTCAACTTTTATTGAGAGCATTTTATCAAATAAGAACAAAGTGGCGGAAATTAATAAATTGGCCAATAGCATCTTAATCGATTAGTGTAGCACCGAGAAAGAAATGATTCCAGCTTTGTACACAACAAAATCCAAAACTCATTTACCATGCTAGCTTTGAAAGAATCCCAATGATAAGAGAACACTTGATAAAAACAAGGTTTCCTTATCTATCTTATAGATATTTATTCCAGGAGAAAGTTGTTGTTGCTGTTGGTGGTGGTGGTGGGGTATATGTGTGTGTGTGTGTTGAAACAGGCTCTTGCTTTGTCACCCAGGATGGCACGTAGTAGTGCAATCACTGCTCACTGCAGCCTCAACCTCCTGGGCCCAAGCATTCCTCCTGCCTCACCCTCTTGAGTAGCTGGGACTACAGATATGTACCACCAGGCCTGGCTAATTTATTAATTAATATTTTTTAGAGATAGGGGTCTCTTTATGTTGCCCCAGGCTGGTTTTGAATTCTTGGACTCAAGGAATCCTCCCATCTTGGCCTCCCAAAGTACTGGGATTATAGGAATAAGCCATCACACTCAGCCCAGGATCAAGTTTTAACTTGCCAAATACTTAGGTCTACCTAGAGCAGCCTTAAACTATACTTTATTTCAATAAGTAAAAGTGTCTGATTGAAGAAAGATGTAACCTGGTGATATTAGTTCATCTTTCTCCAGTTGAAAGAATTAAGATGTTCCGAATTCTTAATTCTATTATTAGACTATATATAGGCCAGGGAGGAGGAGATTTATGGTGCCTGGTTTAATCTCCCATGTTTAATAAAATACTTAAAAATGCCCAGGCATTTAGTCATCATATATTGACTTAAGCCTCGGAGTGTTCTTCTAAAAGAGTTTTAGTTCAAAAAGTCTACCTTAAGCACAGGTCTAGACTGAGTAACATGTTTGGCTGAGAAAATCAAGTTCATGGGTGTCAATCCCTAACTCTGACATTCAAAAGCTTACTTCCTATCTCCACCCAAAACTTTTCCAAACTGCACTTAGCAAGCATTAGTTACAGGAAAGAAGCATGTTTTCACCTAACAGGATTTTTGAAATTTAATTTAATCAACCCCACTAAAATCTTTTAATCATTTATTCTTAAATGGCATTTAATAATAAAATATAAATGCTTCAAAAATATTTCCACAGTTGAAGTAAATTGTTTTCTCCTGCAGGAATCTGTCTAGTTTTTGTAAATTACTTGTTAATGATCATTTTAAAAAATTTTAACTGGAGTGGAAATATTGATGTCCTGTATATTCTGTCAGTTCCTAAATCATTCCTTCTCTAAATTATTTACCTGAGACTTTCCACTACTGTTTGTTTGCTTTCTATTAGCGGTTAAGCTTATACTATGATTTTTGATACCTGTGATTTAATTATTGGTGATTAAGGAACCAAGCAAATATGTATGCTTTTCCTGAGTCTAAAGTTCAGAAGTCTTTATTTCCTTAGAGTAACATATTCACAAGAGTTCAGCCATTACCTAAAATAATTCTCTTATTTTATATGTGAATAAAAAGGTGTCCAGAGATATTAAAGGTTTCCTCAAGGTTAGACATTGGAGAATGATTCAGTAACAAGAAATGGATCTTTCCTCTCTGCCATCCAGCCAGAAAGATCAGCATGAAAAGGAAGACGTTTGCATAGCAGGAGATCAAATTCAGCCTTCCCTGCCTAGAAAGGGCAGTTGGAATGACTAAAGATCAGATGTGTTTTCAGTCTGCTTTGGCATCTGTCCTCTCCAAAATCTGTACAACTAAGTACATACTGGGTTTTGCATAGCTGGCTCCTGTTTTGTTGCATCTGTGTGAAAACATAATGTAAGAGACCTAATTTCAAATGAAGACTGCAAGCAGGCTCCTGGATGCAAACTCGAGTTCCAATCAGGTCTATCATTTTCAGAAGTAGACAGTAATGTTTCTGCTTGCTCCATTTCCATGTTAACTGGGACACGACATTGTTCCACTTAGTTGCATCAGAAAATATGGGAAGAGTTCTAAAATTGACCCTCCCACATGATCACAGAACTCTGCTCTATCACCAGGGAGTTTACCAGCACAAACAAGCTCAAATAAAGTCTGGGATGCTGTTAGCAACTGCAGAAAACTGAACCAATTTCCAGATTGAGATGGGAAGGTTCTGATTATGTTTCAATGAATGTATATATGAATATATATGAATACATCAACTGCAATATCATATCTTTTTTTTTTTTTTGTATTCCCATGGAAAGTATTGGTTTCAGAAATGCTTCGTGTAAGCAGAAGCATCGCTCACTTCACTTAGTACCATTGAGACATTTGGCAGGGAGGTGGGATTTGTCTTGGCACCCTCCCTCCTCTTTTGGAGCCTTTCCTTCCCCTTCCTGGGCATTTCATTCCTCACCCCATCAGGTTTTAATCTTGCTCTCATTTTTCAACTACTTCCCTTTAGGTGTTTGTGATAATGGCTTAAAGCTTTCCGACTCCCAGAGGCATTCATATAGAGGTTTTATAATTTGAATATGGGGCTTATAACCTAAAAAGCCAGCAGAAAATAAATTATTTGATGACTCCACGACCAAGCAATGGAAGGAAATCTATGGGTAGACAGCCCTTAAGTATTTCTGGGCGCGCCCCAGGTCACAGAGATCTGGGCTGCCTGTTTGTAAGTTTGGTCCTGGCTTCATATGATGATCTTTAGAAGATCTAAGGGACAGGGGAGTTGTGAATAAGGGTTTCTCCTCCAAAAGAATGAATAGGGTGTAGACCAAAAGAGCAAAAACATACAAAGTTTCGCTTTTTTTAAAAAAATAATACTTAATGTTTTACACATTTATGGGGGTACATATAAGTATTTGTTAAATGCATAGCATGTGTTATGATTAAATCAGGGTATTTTGGGTATTCATCACCTTAAGTATTTATCTTTTCTGTTTTTTATTTTTGAGACAGGGTCTCACTCTGTCAGTGTGATCTTGGCTCACTGCAACCTCCACTTCCTACCTCAAGCTATCTTCCCACTTCAGCCTCCGACTAGCTGTAACTACAGGAGTGTGCCTCCATGCCCAGATAATTGTTGCAACTTCTGTAGAGATGGGATTTTACCATGTTGTCCAGGCTGGTCTCCAACTCCTAAACTCAAGCGATCCACCTGGCTGGGCCTCCCAAAGTGCTGGGATGACAGGCATAAGCCACTGTGCCAGGCCTGTTTATCGTTTCTATGTGTTGGGAACATTTCAAGTGCCGTCTTTAGCTACTTTATAACATACAAAATGTTGTTGCTAAGGACAGTCACCCTACTCTGCTATGGGACATGAGCACTCATGCCTCCTATCTAACTGTATGTTTGCACCCAGTAACCAATCTCTCTTCATCCCCCCTCCCACCCACACACCCTTCCCAGCCTCTGGTATCAATCATTCAATTCTCTACTTCCACGAGATTGAACAATTTGAATCATTGTTCTCCTGGGAGAAACCTTGGATTATTAATACATTCAAAAATAAAATAGTCATATATTTTCCTACCAGAAACTGAAAGAGAAGAGCAGAAGTTTGAGATAGCTTCATTAAAAAAAAACAAAAAACAAAAAACACTATCATACATAAAATAATTTATCCACTTGTAAATCTATGTGGTTCTTCACAGCTTCTCCCTCCCTCCCTCCCTTTGTTCTTTTCCCTTTCCCTCCCTCGCTCTCTCTCTCTTTCCTCCTCTCCCTCTTCCCTCCTCTCTCTTCCCCCTCCAGCACCAATAGTATAATAATATGAATACTGTGAATTTCCCCCCCCTTTTTCAGTTGGAAATACTTTATGTATATATACATACATATAGTTGGAAATATTAGTATAATTCTCCATGACAGTTCAGATTATCTATCTATCTATCTATCTATCTATCTATCTATCTATCTATCTATCTATCTATCTATCGGCTTCAGCAGTAGAGGGGAGGGAAGAGGGAATTGTGTTTCATTTTAGTGGGGAATAAAAGAATTAATAGGGGATAAAGTTTAAGGAAAAATACCAATAGTTTTATTGATATGCGTAAAATACAGATATCAAGAAGGCACCTGAGATTCTTAGTAGAAGTGAGAATGTGAGAACTGGAACAACTTTGGGAATCATTGGCACTTATGCTCCATATAAAGTTAAGGGATAGGATGTGTTGTCTCCCTGGAATATGTGTGCACAGAAAGGAGCGCCATTCCCCTAGCTGGGGGTCATTTGGAAGAGGAAGAAGTTAGACCAAGACTCTGAGAGTAGTCTGTAAGGTAAGGTTAAAACAGAACGTAATATTATGGAAGCTACGTGAAGAAAGTATTTCAAACAGGAAGTAGTTCCTGAAAACTACTGAAAGATCTAGTAAAATAAGGAAATTGGAAATGATCATTGGATTTGGTCACCTGGAGTCCATTCATGATCTCACTAAGAGTGATTTTTGTGGAATAATGGAATAAAAACCTAAATGGAAGTCATTGTGATAATGAGGGAAAGAGAATAAGGACTCCAAGTAACTACATGATCATAGTTGGAAATAATAACTCCAAATATAGCAATTCAGCCTTTATTAACATCTGCCTTAGGGTAACTTTCCAGTTGGCAATTCATGATCTTTGGAATTCATAGAAATTTAGTGCTTATAGTGAGACTTGATGCAAAAATCCAAGTAGTGCTTGCACTCTTGAAAACCATGGCTATTAAAAGCTGGTCTAAAGTTTGCAAATATAATTTCTCACCTGGAGTAACACAGAAATCTCTCCTCTTTCTTTTGCCTATTCTGTCTGCCAAATCAATTCTCCAATAGAGTAATGGCCTTTCAGAAAAAACAAATTCAATCTGTGTTAGCTCCATAAAGATGGAACTTAAATTAATCTCTGAGAAAATGATGAAGAAGAGAAGACAGGACCCTACATAGAAAGTCTTGGATTTTAATAAGCTCCATTTTTAAGTGGAAAAGTAAAACAAAAGGAAATTTTGGAGAAAAGACAGAATTTGGGTTTATTTTCACCCAATTTTTAATCTTAAAAATGGTTAGTCATAAAAAGAATTGTAAAACTTCTCCATCTTCTGAAGGAGGCCTGGGAGACAAGAAATGTAATAGCTCCCTCCTATTTGCAAGGGATAATAAGTTCCAAGACCCACCCCACTACCCAGTGGATTCCTGAAACTGCAGATAGTACCTCACCCTATATACAGGACTCTGTATATATCTATGATACAGTTTAATTTATAAATTAGGCACAGGAAGAAATTAACAATAACTAATAATGCAACAGAATAGTTATAACAATACGGTGTAACAAAAGTTATATGAATGTGGTCTCTCTCTCTTTTGCTCACTCAAAATCTTATTGTATTGTACCATGGGTAACAGAAATTGTGCAAAGGAAATCTGAAGATAAAAAAGAGACCTGCTGAACCTCAATTTCTGGAGTTAATTGTATTTTGGAACAAGATGGGTGAACTATACTTGAAAATTAGAAGCTTTTAAAAAATTTATCATTAATTCTAATTGCTGTTTTAAACCTTCCCGAGTTACTTGCTACAAAGGCACACAGAATATGTAACATTTTAACCCAGTAAGGGAGTCATGGTTCCTCCATTTTTTTCTTATTTTCTAATACTTTGGAAGTAATATATGTTTTTTAATTCCTGAAGTTATATCCCAGTAGTTAGATGAGAAAGCATTTCATAAAGTAACTTGGTTTCACTGAGCTTTAAGCCCTCATTTCTCACCATACATTTGGTCTGGAAAGGGGGACAGCTTTGCATTTGAGCAATGGAGGCAATGATAAACTAATACCCTCTGGTATGTACAGATGTCAGATACAAAGCCCTGGAAATCTGTGAAGCTTTACTGTATCTGTCCTTAAACACTACTTGTCATCGAAAGCTCTAATAAGAAATAGAACTCATTTTGAGAATGGGTCATGACCTGAATTATCAAAAGAAACTAACTGGATATCTTAAATTCTCCAAAAAGGAGATTCTCTCCTTTACCTTTTAATTATCTCACCCTCTTTCCTACTATTTTATTGCTATGTCTCTTGATTCATTAAAAATCCATGAATGCTTTTAGATTCTATGTAAATAGTTGCAAAAATGTCATTTCCAACAGAAGAGACATTTTTCATTTTCTCAGGGGAAAAATAACAACCACTCATTATACCATGACATCAAATCTAGACCGTCAGTGGGATTATTCAAAACTATACAGTGCTTCTTGGTGACCCTTATTTCTATTATTACTGCAATTATTTTTCATACACAAATGAACTTCAATAGTAAAATACTAGTATGATTCTCTATGAGACACACACACAAAAACTCTTGGTGACAACAGTTTCAATGGTATGAACCTTGTATCAAGGTTTAGTCTCATGAGTAACCAGGCAAGACACACCTAATGGCCACCTGTCAGATGAGGACATTAAAATGCCAAAAGAAGCCTTTTTTAAACTTTCTAAATTTGGATTCTTAGGATGATACTGGTAAAATATGAAAAAAGTCCTTCTAAATAAATATTTCAGCCTAGGAACATGAATGATCCAAAAGAAAGACATTGATACCTTTTCTAAAACCACTGTAGTGAAATTCTTAACAAGTTTGTTTGTATTTTTTAAGAGTTATCAAATAATTGTGTCAACTTTCCTTCTGATAGGAATATTTTCCTTCCTTTCACATTTAAATTTATGTTTGGAGTTTCTTATGCATCTGGCAGTAGAATATATTCAAGATAAAGTAAAACTAAAAACATTTTTAAAAAGGTGTGAAATCTGTAGTTTCATATATTCTGAGAATTGCACTGTCATTATATTCATCCAACAGGGCATTTGATAGCCAAGTATCTTTTTTTCTCTTTTGAGACAGGGTCTTGCTCTGTCACCCAGGCTGGAGTGCAGTGGTACAATCAGAGTTCACTGAAGGCTCAACTTTCCAGGCTTAAGCGATCCTCCCACTTCAACCCCCTGAGCAGCTGGGATGACAGTTGTGTGCCACCACAGCCGACTAATTGTTTTAAAAAAAAAACTTGGTAGAGATGAGGTCTCCCTATGTTTCCCAGGCTGGTCTCAAACTCCTGAAGTTGAATGATCCTCCCATCTCAGCCTCACAAAGTGCTGGGATTACAGGTGTGAGCCACCACTCCTGGCCTCAGCTAAATATCTTCAATTCCTTTGTTGAGTAGTTCATATGCCCAGGTGGAGCCTGTGTATACCAATGGGAACCTTCAGATAGAATCACATCCTGATACCCACCATATGCATTCAGTTGATATAATTAAAAGTATGCCTATTCTCACTTCTCATATCCTATTTCCTGCCTGGAGTGAAGCATTTTCCTGAAAGCTTGCCCAATTCTTGCTCATCTTTTCTCCCTGAAACTATATATACACATATGTATATATGTGTGTGTGTATGTGTGTGTGTGTGTGTGTGTGTGTGTGTGTGTGTGTGTATATATTTTTTTTTTTTTTTCCTCCAAAAAAGTACCTGGGGTTCTTGCTTTCACCTAGAGAGTTGCTTCCTAGAACTATGATCCTGGATATCACAAAGGTAAATACAAGTAGTGCTATTAGCGCTCGCAGGAAGGACATGTGTGAACAATCCCTAATAATTGCAGCACTCCTGGTCACAGGACTTAGGTGCAACCTCAAAAGCTTCCTTGGACACTACTCTCCAGCAGCCACCATGTATCAGACCTGGTATGTGGGAGCAGTTCCCAGCCTGGTTTGGAGACCGCTGATTGCCATATCTCACCGTCAGATTCTTGCTCCTGTCATTGCGTATCCTGCACGACACCTGTTTGTCACCTCTATGACTTTTGACTGCAGGTCACTCTTGCAGGGAGCAGTCTGTCAATATTTACCTATTCCCAGACCTCCTTATTCCAAACTTTCTTTCCTTTCCATAGAAAACACCACTGAGGGCTTCTGTCTCCATTATGCAGAGATCCATCCCTTCCAGTACATATTGCTTAGGTGGTTAATTGATCCCTACTTAAGTCTTTTCAGAAATCCAACTGTACTATCTTGTTGAGTACACATCTTCTTAGCAATCTACCCAGTCATATTGTGAAGGTTAAGCAAAGGTGTGGTTAGGAAATGTTGTTTTTAAGACTTACAGGTGGGGAGAGGTTGCTGGCCTGAATACTACCTCTTTAGTGTTGCTCATTTTTGGGCCCAGCTGAACGAAGCTCCAGATAGTGGATAATTGCTGCTGCCATGCATCGAATATTGCCGTACTAGTCTTATGAGGTGCTAACATCCAGGCTATATTTGGAATACTGATTTTTTTTGAGCCTGAATTTGTTCAACAAGCTTTTTCTTAATGTGCTGTTGAAATAATTTTAAACCTTGGCTTCATTATTTATTTATGATTTCATTATATACTAGAGGCCATAAAACATCAGGGCGAGTGACACTGACTGTGGTGGCAGACTACCTGTGCTCATAATCCAGATCAAAACTTCCTAGCTGTGTGACCTTGGGCAAGTTACTTAACCTCTCTGTCTCCCCGTTTTCTCTTCAGTTGTTAGAGTAATAAGGTTTTGTGGTTATTAAACATATTAATGCAAATAAAATTCAAAGAACATATTTAATGCTAATGCATGCATGAATTCTTATTATGATCTAGCTATTTATCCCACAATTTAACTTATTTAAGTTTTAATAAATGTGACTTCTTTGAAAGTTAAGTTTATTATTAATGTGGCAAAAAGATAATAATGTCCCACAGGATAGGATTTGCATTATCAAATGTAAGACCCTTTTACTTCGATATTTTTAGTTGACAATCTTTAGATAAGTAATTCAAAGATAAATTTACCAAATAATATTATCCAGTATAAAATCTTTAATCAGTATCCATATTATTTATAGTTCTAACATGAAAGATTATCAAATATGTTGTTGAGTAAAATTATATGCATTTCACTTGATCTGCACTTTTATTTTACTAAAGTATGAAATGAAGTTTCTTACGACAATTTATTCTGTAGGATCCATGTTAACTTCTAGTGATGATCATACTTTTTCTTTCTCTAAACCCGGTGATTCCCTGTTTCTAAATTTTTCAAAGGAGAGACATTCTGATTCTGATATACATTTGTCAGAAGTCATCCAACCTCCTTCTGACAAGTGAAGATAGATCTGATATATGGCTCCTGTTCTTCATGATTCCAAAAATTTCTGATGGTTGTCTTGAGGTAGATCACATCTTTGTATATTACACATCATCTTGTTCCAGATATTTTGGAAATCAGTTATGCAAATAGTTATTCCATTTCTATTTTCTACCTTGCATACGGGCTTCAATGTCTCCTACAGGCAGAATGGCCTCCTTTTGAGACTGACATATGTTGTGCTTGTACAAGTATAAACGTTTTCTGGGAATAGATATAAGAAACTGTAAGTGATTTTTTCTGTAAAATGGGGAAAAGATATCAGCAACTTTTATGATATCTGCAGGTTTTACTCAGTGTGCATATTGTTTTAATATACCCATGAATACATTGGAAATATATGCAGATATGTACACATACATACATATGTTCTCAAGTCATTCTGAGCATTAAGTTCGCGGATATTTGTAAATTTTTCTAGTTGCCCTTAATTATAATTCCTTCCTCATACTTTTTTTTTCTAATTATCCTTTTCTTTTCAGACTTGTGAAAAAAACTTCAATGCTGCCACATTGATTTCTTTTCTTTCCATGTCCTTGCCATTATTATGATTGGTTACTACATGATAAAGATTTCTCTTTGTCTGGGACTCTATTGCCTGCCCCTTTCCTCTGTCTCTTTTTGCCCCCAATTATTACTCATTACTCAGACTCTACATCTGGGATCATGCCCACATTTTCACAAAGCTTTCAAAATGTGCGTTTCTAATCTATAGTGCTCGCTCAAATTTGCTATGCTTCTTGAAGCTCTAGGCCTCATGGAGTTCAGCTAAAATGCCATTAAGTTGGACATAGTGGAGCTTTCAGCTGGTGACAGTCAGTAAAATAGCAGCTTCTACTGAAAACATAACCTGGCAGCTGGGGAATCCCAGAGTAGCAATCCTCATTTCTAAAAATGGTTCTGATATTCCATTTAAAGCCTGTATATTTTTATTTAGAAAATATTTATTTAGCTGTCAGAAACACTTCAAGTAATCACTACTCTTTAAAAGGGCTGGAATCTGGTTACACCCTCAGACATCATCAGAGCTCTCTGGTTTTTCAAAGCTGAGTAGAACGAGCTAGAGTTGAAGAACCCTTTATAGTTTCCCATGTGGAATTTTCTTGTCACCTACTGTATACACAACAGGAATCTCTAAATCCTTCGCATCTTCTAAGTTTCTATTCTTGATTTGTCGGCACCCCCTTATCTTTCACGGTAAACAGAGACACGCCTTCAACAAGGAAAAGCAGAGGAGATCAAGGGAACTCAGTGACTCAGTTTAATCTCCTTATGTACCCAGACTGAAAGATTTCAGCAACTACCCAGTCAGACATCTCTTAATGGAGGAAATTAGAGAGCCCTGATAAGATAAGGAAGAGGAGGTAGTAACTGATTAGCTGTAAGGGCCTCAGGAAGGGACTGACCATGAGAAAAATCAATGGACATTTTGTTTGGTTCTGTTTCTAAAGCAAGTGGCAACCAAGAGAGCATTTGGAATCAAAGCTAAATCAATAGTCTGGGAAAAGAAATCTAGGTCAGGGGGATTCATAATTGACTAAGCAAACTCCAACCATGACCTAGCCAATCTTTCATTTTCTCCTCTGCTTTCTTTCCTGCTCTCTTTACTTTCTGACTTCACCTTAGAAATTATGTCTTTCAGATATCTGCATTGAATGGATCTACCTGGAATTACTACACACATAGCCACACATGTGTGTGCATACACATAGTAACACATGATAATGTAGATTACTAGGTACAAAAATACATACATATATGTTTAATTTCCCATCACTTTGGCTCTTTTTTTTTTATATTTGAGAATTCATTTTACTTAATGGTTTTCAGGGGTTGCGAATTAATGTTTGTGCTTCAGGCACTGAATCCTATCTGTTAGGCTCTCCTGCCATTCACCATTCCTTATCCAGTCTCTTCACCCTCTCCTGTAAATCCTCTGTTCTTCCAATCTGTGCATTCACATGTTTACTTTTGCCACAAACAGTGCAGGGTTCTATAATCAGAGTATGTGATTGAAACATTCAGGCTGGGCACAGTGACTCACACCTGTAATCCCTGCACTTTGGGAGCCCGAGGTGGGTGGATCACAAGGTCAAGAGATCGAGACCATCTTGATCAACATGGTGAAACCCTGTCTCTACTAAAAATACTAAAAAATAGCTGGGCGTGGTGGCGCATGCCTGTAGTCCCAGCTACTCAGGAGGCTGAGGCAGGAAGATTGCGTGAACCTGGGAGGCAGAGTTGCAGTGAGCTGAGATGGCGCCAATGCACTGCAGCCTAGTGACAGAGCAAAACTCTGTCTTAAAAAAAAAAAAAGAAAAAGAAAAGAAAAAGAAAAAGCGTTCACAATCTACTGAAATTTATGAAGAATATTGGGCAAATAATAATCAAGATGAAAATCCCAGAGATGTATGGTTACTAGACCATTCAGTGAGCCTTATCCATAAACTGTGACACTATATCCCTGCAGATTCATCCACTACCTCAGATAGCAACATTTCTGAAATCCTTACACCTAGATTGCAATAAGAAAAAAAAAAAAAAGGTGGTGTTTTTCATTTACATTTTATTATGAGAATATGGAAATGAATCATCAATGCGACTCATGAGAAATGAAGAATTGTAAGGTCTGGGTCTGGGTAGGACTCAGTTTATAATGTATCTACCCCTTTTTTAAAAAGATCAATCAGATCATCATTTTTCAGGTGGGGATAAATTTGCTGAATAATTTTAGCATAATTATTTTGTAATTCTCAGGTTGAACTTAATGAACTCTGGAGAAATGTATATTATATACATTTGTCTGCATTGCTGAAGACCTGCTAAGATATGTATTTTGGTGCAATGAACCATTCTATGTAAAAGCTTTTAAGGAAGAAGCTCTCTTGACATTGCAAAACTTGTTTTCTCTGAGACTCTGATCATGCTCAGCTAGAGCTGATTTTAAGTTGATTCATATGAAGTGATGCTATCTAGATACATTCTAAGATCTCCTCAGGGTACAACCGAGAAGGTCTGTACTTCTCAGAGTAGGACTAGCCTCTCACAAAGCTTGGAAAACGTTTCTTTTAAGTTTTAGAGAATTATTAAGTTGAATGAAGCTGTTGGTAAAGAAACTGGCCATCTAAACAGTCTGGGTAGTTTGTTCTGTCTCTACTGGCTACTTTGAAGAATTATATAACCTTCTGGTAATCTGGAAAAGTGATACAAAGAGAAATGTTGGCTAGCCGATGTTAATTTTTGCTCAAAACAGTGAGTCATATAAACTGGGATTTCCTCTTTGGGCTGTTTATTCTTGGCCCCTTGTCTGAGTCTCAATATAATTTGATGCAATAATTCTTACTTAGAATGTAGAAAAATGCCTTCCTGGGGTTTGCAGAGATCTCCATTAGTCTTGATTGTTCCTGTTAGAGGGTCTGCTTTGGATGCATTTGGAGGAATGCATTTGGTTTTCTTTTTCTCCTTTTTTTGCTGCCTCTCCATGTCATGTATCAACACATTGACTCATCTGCTGTTATTGTAAGAGACAGTTTCTCATCTGTGTTTTCTCATATACTGACCATCCAATTAAGAAGAAGTTCAGTGGTTATTTTCAACTAGAACAGGCCTGAGAGAGGAGGGAAAGGGGGGATGGTGTTAAAGGGTACAAAGTTTTAGTGGTAACTAAAACTTTTCAGCATGGTAACCATAGTAATAATGCATTGTACATTTCAACACTGATAAAAGCAGATTTTAGATGCTATTGCCACAAAAAAGCAATGCATGAGGTGACAGGTATGTTAATTAGCTTGATTTTAGATCTATTAAAAACCTTCTCTTGTATATATCTCATAAATATATACAAGTGTAATTTGTCAATTTTAAACAAGAAAGCGCTCAGTTGCTCACAGAACAGGACCTATGATAATCTCTCATGTAAAGAACAATTCATCATTTTCTTTGCTGCAGGGACAACATGAGCTACATGTAATCTATTTTCCTGTGTCTAGCCTTTCATGATCTCAAGGGTGTCCTTGGGTCTTCAAGATTATAAGATGCGATATCATCATGCCATCTGCTTATAAGATGAAACTATTTACAAAGTAAGTCACCAATAGGCAGCTTGGCCACATTTCTTATGTCTGGACAACCCTGTTCCAATAACCCTGGGCAGTAACAGAGCATCGTGGTTGATAAGGTATGGCATAGACTATGGAGTCAAGGAGACCTTAACTCAATCCAGGTTTTGCAGCTCACTCAGGTATCAGTTTGGGCCCCTCTCCTGTTACTCATCTGTGAATCTCATGTGAGAATTGACAGCGATATAAGGCACCTAAGCAAAGGACCTGGCACAAAGTGGACCACACAGATTTGCAATTACTATTGCACAGTTAAAAGTCAATTTGATGCTGTAGAAGACAGTATGGTGGTTCATAAACAGAAAAGAATTAAACACAGAAATACCATATAATCCAGAAATTCCACTCCTAAACATATACCCAGAAGAACTGAAAACAGCGAGTCAAATAGATCCTGGTACATCCATGTGTATGGCAGTATTATTCACAATAGCCAAAAGCTGAAATCAATCCAAATGTCTGTTGACGAACAAATAAGCAAAATGTGACTTACACATACAGTGGAATTTTATTTAGCCTTAAAAAGGAATACCATTCTGACACATGCTACACCGTGAATGAACTTTGATGACACCATTCTAAGTTAAATAAGCCAGAGAAAAAAGGACAAATACTGTCAATAAGTGGAATTACATGAGGTGCCTAGAGTAGTCAAATTCATAGAGATATAAAGTAGAATGTTGGTTATCAGGGGCTGAGGGGATGGGGAATGGGGAGTTTGTACTTACTGTTTGAACTGATGATAAAATCTGGAGATGCATGGTCGTGCTGATTGTACACTGTGAATATATTTAATACCACTGAACTATATATATAAAACTGGTTAAAATGATACATTTTATGTATCATTGTTGTTTTAAGGCAGAGTGACTTAAACAACAGTGATACATAAAATGTATCACTTTACCCAGTTACACATATAGTTCAGTAGCATTAAATATATTAAAATGATACATTTTATGTTGTACATATTTCTCACAATAAAACTATTGTTTTCCTTAAAAGACACTTTGATAGTCACTTGTAGTCAAAAAAGCTTATTCTCCCAACCTACAGAGGTCCTCTCATATCCTGTGCTGGTGATGATGGTGATGATAATGATGATGAGGCTATGGATTCTTAATTCCTTTTAATTTCTGTTTTGTAGCATTGTAGAAGTATAAAGCTGGGGCAGAGGGGAGAAAATGTATTAGTCTGTGTGATATTGTGGAATGCATATTTGGTCTTCATTTTCATTTCCTGGCATGCAACTCCTAAAACCATTGGGATCTCCAAAGTGTGCCTTTTGTGTGTCTTTTGTCTGATAGGTTCAGGATGGGGCTGGTCACCCGAAAGACCAAGGAAGGATTAGAGAGTTGAGACTTTTAGCCCCACCCACCCCCTGAACTTCCAGAGAGAGAGAGGGTTTGAAGGTCAAGTTAATCACCCATGGCCAATGGTATAATCAATCATGCCTATGTAATGACATCCTCATAAAAATAGAAGAGGACAGGGTTGGGAAGGCTTCTGGAGAGCTGAACAGGTGGAGGCTGACAGGAAGGTAAGGAAGAATTCATGCGTGTGCTGGGAGGGTTGTGCATCCCAGTTCCACAAGGACAGAAGCGTCTGCACTTGGGACCTTTCCAGACCTAGGCCCATGTATGTATTCATCTGGCTGTTTATTCGTGTCCTTTAAAATATCCTTCATAATAAATCTGTAAATGTATTAACCCAAAAAGGGCTTGTGGGAACCCCAGTGAAGCTATCTGGTCAGAAGTTCCAGAGCCCCAGACTCATGACTGGGCCAGAGTGGGAAAATGTACCTGTGAGACTGCACTCTCATCCTGTGGGATCTGATGCTATCTCCAGGAAGACAGTGTTGGAGTTGAATTGGAGGACACCCAGCTGGTGTCTGGTGCTTGGTATTCCGGGAAAATCCCCCACACCTTTGATCACAAAAGTCTTCTTCTGTATCGATGATTGTTGTGGTGGTGATGCGGTGTCATTTTCTGGAGTAAATACCCGAGGTTCATTGTCTCATGCCAAGGGAATTGAGGAACCGACACTCACAAGAACTGAGCTTAGGAGCAGAGGTTTAATAGGCAACAGAGAGAGAAAGGAGAACAGCTCTCTCTCATGAGAGAGAGGGGCACCTGGATGAGACTTCTGGCCTGCAATAGAATGCACTAGTGTTTAGACAGGCTTGAGGAGGCAGTGTCTGATTTACATAGGGCCCAAAGATTGGTTGGACCAGGCATGACATTTGTAACCCACTGGGCAGCTGGAAAGGAGAAGGAAAGATGGAGCTGCCATTTTGAACATGCATAGTTCCAGATAACCTTTTCCTATTGGCACAACTGCCAGGATTTCACCCCTGCAGGCTTCCAGCTTGCTTGTCTATGTCTGCAGCTCAATTTTACAGACTACTCTTTGTTAGGAAAGAAAATGATTTGGGTGATGCTTTCCATTAAAAGGAAAATCTTAAAGAGACTTTCCTACCTTCACTATCTGCCTAAATGATTTTTTTTTTAAAAACTCCTGTAACAGTGGTGTGAGAGCAGAGGAAACAGACACACAGTTGGAGAGAGCTTTCCTGAAACAGTCAGCTTAGGCTTCCATAGCCAAATACCACAGAGTGACCTAAGGACAGGAATTTATTTTCTCACAGTTTTAGAAGCTGGATGACCAAGATCAAGCTGGCAGTGGGGGCGGTTTCATTTGAGTGTCACAGAGAAGTATCTATTCCAAGCCTCTTTCCTTAGCCTGCAGATGGCCAATCTGCTGCTGCCTTTTTACATGATCATTTCTTCATGTGTACACACACCTGGTGTCTCTCCGTGTGTCCCAATGTCCTCCTCATATAGTGACACCAATTCAGATTGGATTCAGAAACACCCTAATGGCCTTATTTTAATTTAGTGATTTTAAAAAAAAAACATTCTGTCTCCAAATACAGTCATATTTTGACATACTAGGGGTTAGGGCTTCAACCCCTTGTAGGAATTTTGGGAGAAACCCACTTTAGACCATAACAAGAGGCTGGTAATAAGAACATATATTTTGTATAACTTGTATTTAAAAAGTCAATTTAGGCCAAGTGCAGTGGCTCATGCCTGTAATCCCAGCAATTTGGGAGGCTGAGGCAGGAGGATCACGTGAGATCAGGAGTTTGAGACAAGGCTCACCAACATGGTGAAACCCTATCTCTACTAAAAATATAAAATTTAGCTGGGCGTGGTGGTGCATTCCTGTAATCCCAGCTACTAAGGAGGCTGAGGCATGGAATCACTTGAACCTGGGAGGTGGAGATTGCAGTGAGCTGAGATCACGCCACTGCACCCCAGCCTGGTTGACAGAGTAAGACTCCATCTCAAAAATAAATAAATACGTAAATAAAAAATCAATTTAATTGTTCAGTTCTTTACATTGACTCTTTTCATTTTTCAGCAAGAATTATTGAGAGTCTACTCTATCCCAGGCATTTTTCTAGGTGCTGGAACCACAGTGATGAACAAGGCAATTATTGAGTAAGAGAGAAACATAAAATCTACCAATGAATAAAAATATGTAATTCTACGTAGTGATACGTGGTATGAAAACAATTAACAAAGGGCCATGTTGCTCCTTGTAGAATGGGGAAAGAGTGACAATTAGATAATAAAATCTAGTAAGAGCTCTCTGAAAAAGTGATGTTTTAGGAGTCGTAAAGAAATGAGGTGGCAGATTTGCCCATATCTAAAAGATTACAGAGTCAAAGAACAGCAAAAGGGAAGTCTCTGAGGAAGGATAAGCTTAACACTCTCAAGGGATGGAGAGAAAGTCAGTGTGAGTGGATCAGTCTGCCAAAAAAATAAATAAATAAAATAAAAAAGGCTGGAGATGTGTTGAGGAGTTAAAAGGGGTCAGATCGTGTCAAATCTTGAAGGCTATGAGATGTATTTGCAGTTTATTTGTGTTTTATTCTAAATACAATGTAAGGCCTTGGGGGGAATTACAGAGGAGAGTCATAATCTGATTTAAATTTTTAATAGATGACATAACTAGACTTTCAAACCAGTATTACTAGTATTAAAAAAAAATTCTAATCTCTTTATTCTCACTTTATTATTTTTATTTTTTAGATAAGGTCTTACTCTGTCACCCAGGCTGGAGTGCAGTGGCACAATCAGGGCTCACTGCTGCCTCAGTCTTCTGGGCTCAAGCGATGCCCCTGCCTCTGCCTCCCGCCTAGCTGGGAACACAGGCATGGGCCACAACACTTGGCTAATTATTTTTTCTCTTATTTTCTATAGACAAAGTCTCATTTTGTTGCCCAGGCTGGTCTTGAACTCCTGGACTCAAGCAATCCTCCTGTCTCAGACTCCCAAAGTGTTGGTATTACAGACATAAGCCACTGTGCCAGGCCAATTCTCACCATCTCTTTAAAGCTTAGTCAATGGGAATAGCTTTACCCTTGTCCCGGAGGAAAACTCTGGCTGGCCCACAACTTTCCTGCTCACTGGTTACTAATAGAAAGTTCTATAATTACCTTAAATTGCAAACAGAGTTTCACTTCAGGAAAGTGTCCAGCCCTGTGTAATAATCCAAATCCTGATTTTGACTCAGTGTTCACGTCTATCCTGTCTCTTAGTGCTAGACCCTATGGGAAGCTGAATTGGCAAAGGGGCGAAATAGACTTACCTCCCCTAACCTGCCACCGCCCCTTCACATGGCTATGGCAGGTAGATGACATTTGGTTGGGTGACTTTGAATTCTTTGGGTCTTAAACAGAGACTTTCTCTCATGAGATACTATTGTGTTTCTTATATTTCCTGTGATAGGGATACTTACACTGCTGTTCCTGGCGATCTTTAGACATTCCTGCCAGTCTCCTGGGCATCTGGAGGTGCATATCTGGGTTCTTTCTGCTGATGGTGCATATCTGGTTTCTTTTCTCCCTGGAAGCTCTATTGGACAAGAGACAAAGACCCAAACTCTCTTTTTCTTGGACTCTTGTTCAGCATGAGTGAAGGAGATGCAAGATCCTTGCAGCAAGTTGTCGGGGTTTTCTCTTGAAAAACTGCACGTGAGGATTTGCCTCACACTCACTTTGGTACCTGATGTTAATGTCTCAGCAAAACAGACAGGGAGTCTATTTCTTACATTGTGTCATGTAACTCCAGCTGCTGTGTGACGACTGCTCTGTATAGGGACAAGAGTGGAAGCAGAAAGACAGGTGGGCAGCGTTAGCAGTCTGGGTGAGACACAGTGACTGCTTGGAAGGAAGACAGTGATGAATACAAGTATTTGGGATGTGTTGACGATAGAGCTGTAATAACATATATCGACTTGTCTGTTGAGAATGGTCAGGGAGAAAGAGAAATGAAAGCTGACTTTGAACTTTTTGGCCTAAGTCAGCAAACAGAAAAAAATAAATATCCTTTTTTGAGAACCATGAAACTGCAGAATATAGCATCTAGGGTGTGGAAGAGGGTGTGTGAAAAAAAAAGATTTATGAATCAATTGTTCTGTGTATTTTAAGGTTTAGAGTTGGATTTATGAGTTTAGAGTTCAGGCAAGGTTCAGGACTAGAGCTATAAATTTTGAACTCATCAGCAGATAGACGATTTTTAAATCCATAGGATTGAGTGAGATTACTTAGGGAAAGAAGTGTATTTAGCAGAGAGGAGAGATTCTATGGCTGAGTCCTTTGGACTCTGACATTGAGAGGTAGATAGGACACAGCATAGTGAGGGTGTGTTTATTGTATTCAGTGAAATGAATAAGGTTATAACTGAGTGTGGCATGTGGAACCCGCCAAAGTCCAGTAAAGAGAAACCAGGTGATTTGTTTTTGGATTTGGCAAGGAGATGTTGGTGATCTTGATAAGAGTGGTTTCATCGGAGTCTAAAAGCAAATGTGAAGGGTTAGCTTAAAGACAGAAAGAAAAAAAAAAAGAACAGTGTGTGCTGAGTCAATTGCACATTTTATCATTATTTTATTTTTATCCGTAATCCTAATAAAACTGTTAAGAAAGGTAAAAAAAAAAAAAACTACACAGTCTGTTATCTTCCCTGCTAGGTGACAAGAAATAAAGTTTCATTATATTATCAATACTTTTTGCCTTCTTGGTGAAAACAACCAAGTGGTAAGAAAGAATTCTGGCAAATAAGTTTATCGTGTTCGGTGTATATAAAAACCTATACACTGATGTTCATAGCAGCGTGTAGGTTTTTGAATAATATGGAATATTATTCAATGCTGAAAATAAATGAAGTATCAAGTCATGAAAAAACATGGAAGAAATTTAAGTACACATTATTAAATGAAAGAATCCAAGGTGAAGGGCTCTGTGCTATATGATTCCAACTAGATGGCATTCTGGAAAAGGCAAAACTACAAAGACAGTAAAACGATCAGTCATTGCAAGGGGTGAGAAGGCATGGCCAGGCAAACAGGTGGAGCATGGAAGATTTTTAGGGCAGTGAGGTTAAAATATAATGGTGGATACATGTCATTATACATTTTTCCATATCCAGAGAATGTATGACACAAAGTGAATTATAATGTAAACTGGACTTGGGTGTCAATAATACATCTGTGTATCAGTACATCCACTCATCAGTTGCAACAAATGTACTGCTCTGACAGAGGTTGTTGATAACAGTGTAGACCATGCCTACATGGGGTTAAGGGGCAAATGGAAAGTCTCTAAACTTACCTTCAATTTTGCTATGGACTTAAAACTGCTCTAAAAAATGAAGACTATTAAAAATAATTAATAGTATTTAAATTATTAGTAGTTAGAGCAAATACTCAGATGACTGAAATATAAGTCCATTCATTCTGCTCTTGCTAAATTTTAAGAGTAAATGACTGTATACTGTTCCAGACATTTTATTAAAATGGTTCATTTCTTTTTACTTAAATTAGTGATTTAAATATACATTAAACCTTAGTACAGAAAACCTTTTTCCTTTTTAAACAGCTTTCTCAGTTATCTCACACTGACAGGTAATTAGAATTAAGTCACAATTACTTTGAGTTGAAATGTTTGCAGTTATTATAAAAGATAATTATGCAGAATCATTTGAAATATGGAAAGTAACTTTCAGTCAAAAAACATTAAAAAGAAGACATGATTGTCACTGTAAAATATACCAAACCGGGCAACAAACAATTTGCAAAAACTGAAAAGTAAAAATCAGTTTTAGAATGGTGAGATATCTTTGTCTTTCTCTGTTCTACAACAATTTTAGTTGATTTTGCTTCGATTGGAAAGTAGTTTTAGTCACTTTCTTGTTAAAAAGAGGTGCATCGTTATGAAAAATTTGGAATATCTGCATGTTTCTATATGATTCTCAGGGCCCCAGACACCTGTTCTTCGTATGGCATACTTGTTCTTCCTGATACCATTTCTTCTGAGATAATCTGTTTACTAATTGATTTTATTTACTCCTACAGAACACAGAAGCCATGGAATACATTTTGTGATCAGTGACTCAAGAATTGGCTTAATCATTGCATTCACATATTTGGAGTCCATTGCAGCGTTTCTTTTTCTCTGAGAAAAGGGAGTTTATATATACATATATATTTATATATCTAATATAAACATATATATATATATATAGAGAGAGAGAGAAATATACTCTATTTTCAGAGAGAAAGAAACTGCCTCATATATCTCATATATATATATGTGTGTGTGTTTGTGTGTATATATATATATATATATATATATGTAGAGAGAGAGAGAGAGAGAGCAAGAGAGAGAGAGAGAGAGAGATCGATATCTATCTATACAGATATCTATATATTTCCAAAGGGCTTTGGGGAAATTTGCTCTTAAAGGGTGTCTTTGTGCCGCTATAACAAAAGGCCACAGACTGGGTAATTTTAAAACAATTAAAATGTATTTCTCACAGTTCTAAAAGCTGGGAAGTCTGAGATCAAGGAAGTGGGATCTGGTGTCTGGTAATGACCCTCTTGCTGTGTTTCACAGGAGAGAAGGCCGAAGAACAAGAGGGCCAAACCATGTGTGAAACCTTCCTTATAAAGGCCTTAATCCTACTTACTGCCCTTATGACTCAGTCACCACTGAAAGACCACACTTCTTGATACATTTACATTATGGATTGAGTTTCAACATGAATTTTCTTGGGGTCACCATCATTCAAACTACAGCAAAGGGAGTTAGAAAGGGATGCTGCAGATGAAATCTTGAATCCTGGTTGTGGTACCCGAACTCCTTTAGTACTTGTTCATGGCTCCCAGAATTATCTCCTTCTGCTCCCTTCATGTCCTGTGCTCCAGCTATGCAGACAGGCTTGCGTCCTTCAAACCCGTCTTATGATTTTTCCCTAAAAGTCTAAATGCTGTTCCTGCTGCCTGAAAGACTCCTTTGCTAGCCACTGCCTTGACTAACACATATTCAGTGTTCAATGTACAGGTAAAAGCCAACTTCTTAAGTAAGTTTCTCCAGACCCCATTATAGTCAATTAATTATCTGTCCTTTTTAATACCCACTTTTAGATTTAAGCTCTCTGCAGGCTGGTTTGTGCATTGTTGCATTCTAAGGGCCTTCACAATGCCTGTCATATAGTAGGTGTTCGATAATATTTATTGAACAATAGTCAGTATCAAGCACTAAGAAATGCTGCCTAGAGAGGTCACAGCAAGAAAACTGACAGGCCCACCATTGTGTCCCATTATCTATGGGAAACGATCCTGCTCAGGATCTTTGCAGCTATACTCAATCACACATACATTGGAAATTAATTTTCTTAGCATTTAACTGTTTGAAATCGAGATCTAAACATATACACTACCAAAGTTCCTCTTTTGAAAAGTCGTTTCCTAGGTAGAATTTTCTTCAAGAATTGACCACTGCTGAATCTAATAAAAATAATTTATCTATTTTGGAGTTCAGCTTATAAAAGTTTCTGAAATCCAACAGATTTCAGCTATTTCTTGAATACTACAGATGTCTTACTTAAAAAAAAAAATTACAACACCATATGTGCCTTGTTCCCCTGAGTATGTTTCAGGGAAGTTTTAGCAGTTAAAGTAGGTTTTTTCTTTCTTTTGAAACCTAGCATGTGGATTTAGTGCTTATTAAAGTGAGAGACTGAGTATAGTGGCTTTACCTAGGATTTGAAAAGGAAGCTGCACTAAAAGCTTCCCTTCAGATCTCTGCCAAGAGCCCTTCCCTGGACAATTCTCATGCTGGAAATTGTTGATATATCCCTTGGATACATTGTTGTCCATCTTTTTGCCATGTGGTCACGTAGGCATATGGACGCTCAGGCTGTCATTATGCCTTTGGAGAAGGCTGTGTTCAAATGCTATGCCAAATAAGAGCCTATTGAAAAGACGGATATGTTGACCGTTTGAATCATTCATTCTCTCTTTCCATGACACAAACCCTCTGAAACTACCAAAGGCAAGCCTTTAATTTTTAAAAATCCAAATTGTGTGGCAGAGTACACCCAACTATTAAAAACATAAACCCAGTAGCCACAGACATGTGGTTGTGCAAACAAACCTATGTGTGAAGTCTGACACTGCCTGGCTGCTCCGTGTAACGGAGACGATATCCCCCTGAAAATGACCTCAGTTAGTCCTTGTTGAGTAAAACATGACTCTAATTGGTTTTCATGACATCAGCATTTATTAGCTAGAGATGAAACATTTTCCCAAACAGTTTAAAAAATACATTCAGAGAGAATGCTAAAAATAATCTTTTGGTACCAATGGACAAAAATATCCAAGGATGCAATACCAAAACAGGACTTAGGAGAGGCCAGGCTCCATGACTGCAATGAAGCCCTCGTTCATGGGATGCCTACACTCCCTGCTTTTACACAGCTATGAAGAAGGGGTAAAAGATTTCACAAAGGGCCAAGTGCTAGAATTACGCGGTACATCATTCCAGACCAGGGGTTGGCAATCCACATGCCCACAGGCCAAATCTGGCCCACTGCCAGTGTTTATAAATAAAGTTTTATTAGATAACCAGCACACTCATCTGTGTAGGCATTTTCAGTGGCTGCTTTTGCACTACAATGGCAGAGTTGAGTAGGTGAGACAGAGACTGCTTGGCATCACAAACCCAAAAATAATTAGTTCATCTGCCTTTTTACAGAAACAGTTCATTGACTCCATTTCTAGACTAACAATGGACTGTCTTAAACTATGTTCTTGGGTCACTGAGTTCTAGTTTCCTTGTTATGAGGGAAAAAAGTGGTAGCTCACATGAGGTGGAGTGGGGATGAAGAAGCCTCTTTGAATGTATTAAAGAGGAAAGTGTGGATATGGAGATGGTGGTAACCACTACAAATACCGCCAAAAATTGCCTCATGGCTTATTTTTGATATACATAGGTATCAACAATGAGGCTAAGATAGTTGGCATATACAATATGGATTGTGGATAAAAAGAGCCATTGTCAAAAAAATAGGTTAGTGAGTCAAGAATATCTGCTGCCCATCAATCCTTTTTCGACTCTCCTTTTATCCTGTACTATGGCTGTTCACCATCCAATCAAGATTCATCTCCACTGCCATGGTAACAAGTTGGGGACACTGCTTTTTAAAGTTATTCTGATTCCCTGGTACATGTAATATAGGCATTTTACCTTTCATAACTTCACCACTTAAGGACTGCCTATGCCTAGAATTCCTTTCTTTTCTTTCTTTTTTTTTTTTTCTTTTGAGACGGAGTTCCACTCTTGTTGCCCAGGCTGAAGTGCAGTGGTGCCATCTCAGCTCACCACAAACTCCACCTCCTGGGTTCAAGCAATTCTCCTGCCTCAGCCTCCTGAGTAGCTGGGATAACAGGTGCCCACCACCATACCCAACTAATTTTGTATTTTCAGTAGAGATGGGTTTCTCCATGTTGGTCAGACTGGTCTTGGACTCCTGACCTCAGATAATCCGCCCGCCTCAGCTTCCCAAAGTGCTGGGATTACAGGTGTGAGTCACCATACCTGGTACCTTTCTATCTTTTTTGCATGTATGTATGTATTTACCTAAACAGAGTAGTATATTTTAGAGTCGAGTTTTATTACATATATATTAAATATATGTTGGACATTTAACATCTGTAAAATTAATCTCTTATATAATTTATACTCCCAAAACGTAGATGGTTTTGCAGGAAAAGTTTTAGATAGTAGGGACACTAGTGTTTGTGTGTATAACCCCAAAGGATACTTATCAGTGTTTTCACTATTTTTAAATAGGCAGAGCAAGGTCTAATTGTATGAGACTAATAAAAAATGATCAAAGACGGTGAAGAATGAGGCTTCCATTTATTGATCATAAGTAAACTATTTAGCCTTCCTTAATCTCAGTTCCCCTACCTAACTCAGCATTGTTTACCAATAACAATTGGCTATACGCTATATACAAATATTTGCTATAACAAATAAATAATTGATGTAACATGCTTGGGATAAACGGAAAGATGTTAACATACTATTATTAGTTATATTTTATTACAATTATCAGGTCACTTTCACAACTCTAAAGTTCAGCCATATGACAAGAAAAGAACATCAGGATATTTGCCACGTAATTGTGCGTCAGTCTAAACGGAACATTTCCCACCAAAAGTGAAAATAGCTCAGTCTGGCATTTCTCTGGGTTGGGAAGGAAAAACACAATCATTTGTCAAAGACACTATTTTATGAGGATTTAACTGGGCACAAATTGAATTTGTGGCTTGGCCAGGGAGAGAAATATTTGCAAAACATCTCAAAGATGACAGCGATATCCACATTGCCACTGGTAGCAGTTTAAAAATGATAACATGCTGCCACATATTCCTGAAAAAATAGTAAATACTTAAGGGACAATTTCCCCAGTCAATACATTTCTCTTTCACTGAAAATTCTTGAATCTTTCAGAAGCCTGTTAACTCTTTCACAGTACCAGGTAGGAGATTCTTTCTCTACAAAATTAAATGATATCCAATAGCAAAACTCTGATTTTTTATTTTTTCTGCTTCAGGTTTGAGGCTTGAATGAGCCTCTCAAATGATTCATTCCAATGTCATATCAAGTTTGTCTTTAAAGAGATCTTCCTTGTCAAAACAGTATACTTGGTAAAGTTCAATAATTAAAATGAAGATGTATTTTCTTTGACTTATAAATTACGTGTGTATGAGAAAAAATACATATTTAAAAAATGTTTCTTGCTATTACTGCTATTAGTGAGATATGCACAACTTAGGCCAAGATTGAACAAAACCTTATAATCATTCTAGTCAAGTTCAAATGAAGGTTGCCCAAGGGAGTGCCATCTAAGTGGATTTTAATTTACCGGAACTGGTTTCCTCAGTCCTTTTGTTCTCATGATATTTAGTGTGTGGTCAATTCACAGTGATTGGACAATACAATATTTTGAAATAATCCATCACAGGCATGTGTGCCAAGATGTATTTGAAACGCATAGGACACTTCCTAGAAAAGACAAAAGGTGTTTTGTACAGATGACATCTGACTGCATATCAATTTTGATACGCATCCAAGTAGATCCAGCAACATTGCCTACTTTCTACTAAACTTTTGGAGATGAATGGTCTTCCTTTTTTAAAAAAGCAGAAATGAAAGGGTTTTCCTCATCTTACCAATAACTGCTACAACATGGATGGACCTTGAACACATTATGCTAAACAAAGAAAAAGACAGATACAAAAGGCCAAGTTTATTGGCCAAGATTATTTATACAAAATATCTGGAATAGGCAGATCTGTAGACAAAAAATAGATTAATGTTTGCCTGAAGCTGGGGATAGGAACAAAAATTGACCAGAAAGGGTTATGAGGAATCTTTTTCATGTGGGCGGGTGGAGAACAATGAAAATGTCCTAAAATTGGATTGTTGTGATGGTTGCATAATATTCTGCATTTACTAAAATTAAATTACACATTAATAAAGCTGTTTAGGAAAAGGGCGTGATATTTATTAAGTACTTACCTGAGCCAGGAACAATACTAGGCACTTTATCTATTCAACCATCTTCCACAGACTCTTCTTTTTTTCCCATTTATTTATTTTATTGCATTTTAGGTTTTGGGGTACATGTGAAGAACATGCAAAATTGTTACATAGGTACACACGTGGCAGTGTGATTTGCTACCTTCCTCCCCATCACCTACATCTGGCATTTCTCCCCTTGCTATCTCTCCCCAGCTCCCCACCCCCCACCGTCCCTCCCCTATTTCCCCCCAACTGACCCCAGTGTGTAGCGCTCCCCTCCCTGTGTCCATGTGTTCTCATTGTTTGAGTCCTTTGTAGGGACATGGATGAACCACAGACTTTTTTAATATCCCAAGCAACCATCTTCAACAGATTCTTTTATCCCTACAAGAAAATGGAGCTAAGAAAGCCAATTTCCCATGATCTCACAGAAAACTGAGAGGCAGAGACAGTATTTCAACTTGGATATGCCTGTGTCCAGTGTTATCATTTACATTTAAGACTCAGTTCTATGGCATAGGAAAAAGCAGGTAGTAAATTGGTTTCAGAATTCAGTTTAATATATATCGAGTGTCGACTCTATGTTTAGCATTTTAGCACCTTTAGGAGAGAGAAAGTTTAAAATAAATACTTAATGCCTTCTGCACTTAATGAGTCGGCACTTTGGAAGAATAGAAAACAAAAAGTGCCACAAGACCATTAAGTGCCACCGGAGATCAGAGGATAAAGGTCATTGTCAGTGGCAGGGGTAGTTAGTAAAGAAGTGACATTTGTAAAGGAGATGCCTAATTTGTGGCACAGAAATACAGGCTAAGGGCTGCCCCATAGAGGAACAGAACCAAATCAAAGCCACCTCAAAGCCAAATCAAAGGTGTCAGCAAAGTATGTTGGCACAAGCGAAATCAAAAAAGATTTATTAGATCGACTATCTGGTGGTGACTACATTGGAAGGAGGGACTGGAGAAAGAATGATCAAGTAGTAATGTGTCGCAGAAAAGAAATGGTAGGATATTTCACTCCATGAGAATAAACAGAATAATCACAGATATTTGTCTGATATATGAAAGTCAGGCTAAATATTTATTGTTTTGTATCAGTTTATTCAATTTGGCTCTTCTCCTACCCTGCAAGTGAGGGACCTAATTAATAGAAATACTGAGTCTTCGAAATTAATGTGATTTGCCAAATATCACACACAGCTGAGGCTGAAGACATTGCCTCGTAACTCCAAATCTAGGGCACTTGATATCTAGAGTTATAAAATCAAAGATCTCTAGGAATCAGGCTGGTATTGTAAATGAGAGAAGCTTATTAGGTGGAGGGGAAAAAAAAGTGGTGTAAACATGATGAGAAATGGCAGTTGACATTTGACCTTATTTTCCAGGAGTAATAGGGAATAGTGGAGACTGTGGCAAATGCCTCATTTTACGTGGAAATTGCTAGCAGTTTTCAAAAGGAGAAGCTTTAGATTTTTAATCGTGAAAGCCAAAATTTGTAGGAGTCATTCTTAACTTTCCCTTTTTCTCTCACCCTAAAGCCAAATCCTGGGCACTGTCTCTTCAAAAATATAACCAAAATGTGATCAGTTCCTTACAATGCTTTTGCCAGCTTCAAGCCATCATCAGTGTCTCTCACTTAAAATATTACAGTGTCCTCCCAGCTGTGCTCCCTAATCTTAGTCTTGATTATTAAGAGCTTCTCAGACTTCGTTTTGCAGGTTTATCGAAAGGCACTTTTTAAAAAGTGAGAATGCTAGCAATAGACTGGGAAGAATGTGAAGTTTGATTTATTTGTTTATTTTAATGGAACACTTAATGAATTTGCATGTCATTCTTGCACAGGTGCCATGCTAAGCTTCTCTGTATTCTTTTTTTTTTTGAAATTTTTTTTTAATTTCAATAGGTTTTTGGGGAACAGGTAGTGTTTGGTTACATAAATAAGTTTTTTATTGGTGATTTCTGAAATTCTGGTGCACCCATCACCCAAGGAGTGTACAGTGTACCCAATTTGTAGCCTTTTAACTCCACACTTACCCCTGAGTCCCCAAAGTCCAATGTATCATTCTTATGCTTTTGCTTCCTCATAACCTAGCTCCAACATATGAATGAGAACATAGGGTTTGGTTTTCCATTCCTGAGTTACTTCACTTAGAATAAAAGTCTCCAATTCCATCTAGGTTACTGTGAATGCCATTATTTCTTTCCTTTTTATGGACAAGTAGTATTTTATGGCATATATATACCACATTTTCTTTATCATGTTGTTTGATGGGCATTTGGACTGGTTCCATATTTTTGTAGTTGTGAATTGTGCTGCTATAAATGTGTGTGCAAGTATCGTTTTTATGTAATGACTTCTTTTTCTCTGGGTAGATACCCCGTAGTGGGACTGCTGGATCAAATGGCAGATCTACTTTTAGTTCTTTAAGGAATCTCCACACTCTTTTCCATAGTGGTGTTACTAGTTTACATTCCCACCAACAGTGTAAAAGTTCCACTTTCAGGTATCCATGCCAACATCTATTAGTTTTTTATTTTTTTATTATAGCCACTCTTGCAGGAGTAAGGTGGTATTGCATTGTGGTTTTGATTTGCATTTCCCTGATCATTAGTGATGCTGAGCATTTTTCCATATGCTCGTTGGCCATTTGTATATCTTCTTTTGGGAATTGTCTATTCATGTCCTTAGCCCATTTTTTGATAGCGTTGTTTTATTCTTGCTGATTTGTTTGAATTCTTTGTAGATTTTGGATATTAGCCCTTTGTCTGTTGTATAGATTATGAAGATTTTCTCCCACTCTGTGGGCTGTCTGTTAACTCCGCTGATTATTTCTTTTGTTGTGCAGAAACTTTTTCAATTAAGTCCCATCCATGTATCTTTTTGTTGCATTTGCTTTGGGGTTCTTGGTCATGAAGTCCTTGCCTAAGCCAATGTCTAGAAGGGTTTTTCTGATGTCATCTTCCAGAATCTTTATGGTTTCAGGTCTCAGATTTAAGTCTTTGATCCGTCTTGAGTTGATTTTTGTATAAGGTGAGAAATAAGAATGCAGTTTCATTCTTCTACATGTGGCTTGTCAATTATCCCAGCACTATTTGTTGAATAGGGTGTCCATTCCCAACTTTATGTTTTCATTTGCTTTGTCAAATAGTAGTTCCTTGTAAATATTTGGCTTTATTTCTGGGTTCTGTCTTCTGTTTTACTGGTCTATGTGCCTATTTTTATACCATGCTGTTTTGGTAACTGTGGTCTTATAGTATAGTGTGAAGTTGGGTAATGTGATGCCTCCAGATTTGTTCTTTTTGCTTAGTCTTGCTTTGGCAATGTAGGCTCTTTTTGGTTCCATATGAATATTAAGATTTTTTTTCCAGTTCGGTGAAGAATGATGGTAGTATTTTGAGGGGAATTGCATTGAATTTGTATATTGCTTTTGGTAGAAGGGTCATTTTTACAATATTGATTCTACCCATCCATGAGCATGCGATATGTTTCCATTTGTTTGTGTCATCTATGATTTCTTTCAGGCGTTTTTGTAGCTTTCAATATAGAGGTCTTTTATGTCCTTGGTTAGATATACTCCCAAGTATTTTATTTCATTTCAGCTAATGTGAAAGGGGTTTAGTTATTAATTTGATTCTCAGCTTAGTCGCTGTTGGTATATATCAGAGCTACTGATTTGTGTACATTAATTTTGTATCTGGGAACTTTGCTGAATTTATTTATCACCTCTAGGAGCTTTATGGATAAGTCTTTAGGATTTTCTAGTTATTCAATCATACCATCAACAAACATAGACAGTTTGACTTCCTCTTTACCAATTTGGATGCCATTTATTTCTTCCTCTCGACCAATTGCTCCGGCTAGGACTTCCAGTACTATGTTGAATAGAATTGGTGAAAGTGGGCTTCCTTGTCTTGTTCCAGTTCTTGGGAGGTATGCTTTCAACTTTTCCCCATTCTGTGTGATGTTGGCTGTGGGTTTGTCATATATGGCTTTTATTACCTTAAGTTATACTGATTTTGCTGAGGGTTTTAATCATAAAGGGATGCTGGATTTTGTCAAAAGCTTTTTCTGTATCTATTGAGATGATCATGTGATGTTTTTTTGTTTTTAATTCTGTTTATGTGGTGTATACTTCTTTCTTCATCGTTTGGAATAGTGTCAGTAGGATTGGTACCAATTTTTTGAATGTCTGATAGAATTCAGTTATGAATCTGTCTGGTCCTGGACTTTTTTTTATTGGCAATTTTTTTTTTTTGAGACAGAGTTTTGCTCGCTGGAGTGCGATGATGTCATCTCAGCTCACTGCAATCTCCATCTCCCGGGTTCAAGTGATTCTCTTGCCTCAGCCTCCTGGGTAGCTAGGATTGCCACCACCTGCTACCACTCCAAGCTAATTTTTTTGTATTTTTAGTGGAGACACTGTTTCGCCATGTTAGGTAGCCTGGTCTTGAACTCCTGACCTCAGGTGATCCACCTGTCTCAGCCTCCCAAAGTGCTGGGATTACAGGTGTGAGCCACCATGCCTGGCCAGGTTGGCAATTTTTAAATTACCATTTCAATCTCACTGCTTGTTATTGGTCTGTTCAGAGATTCAATATCTTCCTGGTTTAATCTAGGAGGATTGTATATTTCCAGGAATTTATCCATCTCCTCTATTTAGGTTTTCCAGTTTATGCACATAAAGATGTTCATAGTAGCCTTGAATAATCTTTTATATTTCTGTGGTATCAGTTGTAATATCTCCCATTTAGTTTGATTGAGCTCATTTGGATCTTTTCTCTTCTTTCCTTGGTTAATCTCACTAATGATTTTTCAATTTTATTTCTCTTTTCAAAGAACCAGCTTTTTGTTTCATTTGCCTTTTGTGGTTTTTTGTTTGTTTCAATTTCATTTAGTTCTGGTCTGACCTTCATTATTTCTTTTCTTTTGTTGAGTTTGGATTTGGATTGTTCTTGTTTCTTCAGTTCCATGAGTTGTGACCTTAGACTGAATATTTGTGCTGTTTCAGACTTTCTGATGTAGGCATTTAATTCTATAAACTTTCTCTTTAGCACTGATTTTGCTGTATCCCAGAGGTTTTGATAGGTTGTGTCACTATTATCATTCAGTTCAAATAATTTTTAAATTTCCATCTTGTCTTCATTGTTGACCCAATGGTCATTCAGGAGCAGGTTATTTAATTTCCATGTATTTGCATGGTTTTGAGGGTTTCTTTTGGAGTTGATTTCCAATTTTATTCCACTGTAGTCTGAGAAAGTACTTGATATGTTTTCAGTTTTCTTAAATTTACTACGACTTGTTTTGTGGCCTATTGTATGGTCTATTTTGGAGAATTCCATGTGCTGATGTAATAGAATGTACATTCTGTAGTTGTTGGATAGAATGTTCTGTAAATGTCTGTTAAGTACATTTATTGTAGGGTATGGTTGAAGTTCATTGTTCAACTCTTTGTTGACTTTCCGTTTTTATGTCCTTTCCAGGGCCATCACTGGAGTATTAAAGTCCCCAGCTAATATTGTGTTGCCATCGATCTCATTTCCTAGGTTTGGTAATAATCGTTTGATATACAGCTAGTGCTCGGCTTATGACCACGGTTGGGACTGCGGACTGGTCGTAACACAATTTGATTGTAAGTTGAGTAGGCTATATGTACAGTTGAAATGGTGCACACGGAGATAGTAGTGCTGCCGGAAGCTGGTCCACACTGTCGTATGCCCAGCTGGGCAACGTTTGCGTTGCCAGACACGGAGCAGTCGTGGCTAGCGATTGTGGTCGTAAAGTTGAATGGTCGTAAGTTGCATAGGTGGTAAGTCAATCAATACCTGTATTTGGAAACTCCAGTGTTAGGTGAATATGTATTTAGAATTGTGGTATTTTCCTGTTGGACTAGTCCTTTTATCATTATATAATGTCCCTCTTCGTCTTTTTAAACTTCTGTTCCTTTACAGTTTGTTTTGTCTGATGTAAAAGTAGCTATTCCTGCTCATTTTTGGTGTCTGTTTACATGGAATATCTTTTTCCACCTTTTTAACTTAAGTTTATGTAAGTCCTTATGTGTTAGGTAAGTCTCCTGAAGACAGCAGAAACTTGGTTGGTGAATTCTTATCCAACCAATGAATTTCTCAGATGCTCTTTGAGCTTGTATTTGTATGACTAGATTTCTAGCAAGGCTGCAGAAGTTTTCCTCAATTATTCCCTCAAATAGATTTTCCAAATATGTTTTCTGCCATTCTTTATTTTTTAAGTGGAACATTTAGACCATTTACTTTCAATGTTAGTATTGCAATGTGAAAAGTATTATTCTATTCATTGTGTTATTTGTTGCCTGAATAACTTTGTGTGTGTGTGTGTGAGTGTGTGTGTGTGTGTGTGTGTGTGTGTGTGTGTGTGTGTTATTGTTACATAGGTCCTGTGAGATTTATGCTTTAAGGAGGTTCTATCTTGGTGTATTTTGAGGATTTGTTTCAAAATTTAGAGCTCCTTTTATCAGTTCTTGTAGTACTGGTTGGTAGTGGCAAATTCCCTCAGCATTTGTTTGTCTGAAAAAGACTATTTTCTTTCATTTGTGAAGTTTAGTGTTGCTGGTTATAAGATTCTTAGCTGATCATTGTTTTGCTTAACGAGGCTAAAAATAGGACCCCAATGTCTTCTAGCTTGTAGGGTTTCTGCTGAGAGATCTACTGTTAATGCGATAGGTTTTCCTTTATAGGTCACCTGATGCTTTTGCCTCACAGCTCTTAAGATTCTTTCCTTCATCTTGACTTTAGATAATCTGATGACTATATGCCTAGGCAATGAGCTTTTTGCAATGGATTTCTCAGGTGTTCTTTGAGCTTCTTGTATTTGGATGTCTAGATCTCCAGCAAGGTTGGGGAAGTTTGTTCAATTATTCCCTCAAATATGCTTTCCAAATTTTTAGATTTCTCCGATTCCTCAGGAACACCAATTATTCTTAGGTTTGGAAATTTAACATACTACCAAACTTCTTGGAGCCTTTGTTCATTTTTTAAAATTCTTTTTTCTTTGTCTTTGACAAACTGGGTTAATTCAAAAGCCTTGTCTTTGAGCTCTGAGGTTCTTTCTTCTGCTTGTTCATTTCTATTTCTGAGAATTTCCAGTGCATTTTACATTTCCCTAAGTATGTCCCTGAATTCCAGAAGTTGTTATGGTTTTTTATTTATGCTATTTCACTGAAGCATTTTCCTTTTATATTCTGTATCATGTTAGCTTCCTCATCGACCTTTTGAATTCCTTTTCTGGCAATCCAGAGATTTCTTCTTGGTTTGGATCCATTGATGGTGAGCTAGTATGATCTTTTGGGGATGTTGAAGACATATTACCAGAATTGGTTTTTTGGTTCCTTCTCATTTGGGTAGACTACGTCAGAGGGAAGAGCTGGGATTCAGGGGCTGCTGTTTAGATTCTTTCATCCTATGGGGTGCTCCTTTGATGTGGTGTTCTCCCCCTTTCCCTAGGAATGGGGCTTCCTGAGAGCCAAACTGTAGTAATTGTTTTTGCTCTTCTGGATCTCACCACTCAGTGGAGCTACTACACTCTGTGATGGTACTGGGCAGTGTCTGCAAAGAGTCTTGCGATGTGATCCATCTTCAGCTCTTTCATCCATGGATGCTAGCACATGCTCTGGTGAAGATAGCAGTGGGGTAAAGTGGACTCTGTGAGGATGCTTGGTTGTGTTTCTGTTCAGTGTGCTGGTTTTGTGTTGGTTGGTCTCCAGCCAGGAGGTGGCGCTTTCAAGAATGCATCAGCTGTGGTCCTATCTGGAGGATGCAAACTTGCCCTAGGGCCACCTGTTTAAGTATTCTTGTTTCTCAGGTGATGGACAGGGCTACAGAACTCCTTTATCTTCAGCTATGGCGGGAGGGCCGATAAAGGGGGGGATAGAAAGACCACCAGGTAGGGACAGAGATAAGCATGTCTGAGCTCAGCCTTTCCCTGGGCAGGGCTTGCTGTGGGGGTGGGGGGGTGGTTCTCAGTCCAATGGAGTTCTATTCCCAAGGGGATTATGGCTGCCTCTGATGAGTCATACAAGTTTCCAGGGAAGTGGGAGAAAGCGAGCAGTCACAGGCCTCATCCCACTCCCATGCAGCCTTCAATCCTAAAGGCTAGTCTCACTCCCACCATGCCCAGCAACAGCACCGAGTCTATTTCCAGGCAGCCAGTAACCAGGGCTGAAAATTTGCCCCAGACCATGAGTGTCCCCTTTGGAAAACAAGCAGACTCAGTTTTTCAGTATCTCAGGGAGCCTGCAGCAGTGATCCAGTTCTTCAAAGGGTCTGTGGATTGTCTTGGCTTTCCTGGTATATTCCTGTGGTAGTTCTTGGAGCAAAAGTTCACAATGTGAGTCTCCACATGCTGCTCTGTTTGAGCAGGAGCTGCAAGCTAGTTCTGCCTCCTATCTACCATCTTCTTCTCTGTATCATTTCAATTTTAGTACATGTGCTGCTAAAGCAAGCATGAGAAAAAATTTTTTTTGACATGGAGTCTTGCTCCATTGCCCAGGCTGGAGAGCAGTGGCATGATCTCGGCTCACTGCAACCTCCACCTCCCAGATTCAAGTGATTGTCCTGCCTCAGCCTCCCGAGTAGCTAGGATTACAGGTGCCTGCCACTGCACCTGGCTAATTTTTGTATTTTTACTAGAGACAGGGTTTCACCATCTTGGCCAGGCTGGCTCGAACACCTGACCTTGTGATCCACCCGCCTCGGCCTCCCAAAGTGCCAGGATTACAGGTGTGAGCCACTGCATCTGGCAAGGAAATATTTTTATTATATGAATTTAAAGAAGAAATAGCCAGAATTTATAGATTTAAAAAGCCTCATTACTCAATCATAATAAAAAATAAACAACCCAATCAAATATACAGGCTGGCCGTGCTGGCTTGCACCTGTAACCCCACCACTTTGAGAGGCAGAGGGGGGTAGATCACTTGAAGTCAGAAGTTCGAGACCAGCCTGGCCAAGATGGAGAACCCCATCTCTACTAAAAATACAAAAATTATTCAGTCATGGTGGCGTGTGCCTGTAGTCCCATCTGCTCGGGAGGCTGAGGCAGGAGAATTGTTTGAACCCAGGAGACGGACGTTGCTGTGAGCCGAGATTGTGCTGCTGCACTCCAGCCTAGATGACAGAGTGAGACCCTGTCTCAAAAATAAATAAATGTGTGTGTGTGTGTGTGTGTGTGTGTGTAGGCAAAAGGTTTGAACAAATACTCCACACTGAAGGTATACGACAGCCCAAAGCATATCAAAAGCATTATTTAGAAAATGCAAATTAAAACCACACTGAGCTACCACTGCACAGCCATCAGCATGATAATTTATAACTCAGGAAATGTATTTGCATATGTATTTTCTATTGTATAAAAAATGACAAATTATGCAACTGAAAACAATATGTTTATTATCTCGTAACTTCTGTGTGGCAGGAGTTTGAACATAGTTTAGCTGGATTTTCTGCTTTAGGATCTCTTACAATGCTGGAGTCAGGATTTCAGCCAGGGCTGGAATGTTATCTGAAAGCTGACGTGGAAGGGATCTGCCTCTGAGCGCACATGGTATTTGGTGGAATCGTGTTCCTCTTGGCAAGCTGGGTTACCGGCTTCAGTTACCCTTAGCTCCTTGCATGTTGGCCTCTCCAGCACAGCAGCTGCTTCATGAAGTATACAGGCCAACAAAAAAGTACAGCCTATTCGCAAGATGTAAGTTATAACTTTATGTCATCTAAACATGGGAGTAGTGACATCTCATCTCTTTTTTCAACTGTTGATTAGAAACAAGACATAGGTCTCACTGGCACTCAAAGAAAAGGGATTGATTGCCCAAGGGTATGAATACGAGGAGGCAAGGATTATTAGGAATCATCTTAGGAAGTGTCTGCAGCCCCATGGTTTGACAAAGGACTCATTTGTAGAATAGTAGTGAACTTCTCCACTCAATACAGCTCAATTAAACTACAGAAAAAAGACTGAGTAGGGATTTCTCAGAGAAGATATCTCATAGTCAATAAGCATATGAAGAAGTGTTCTACATCATTAGTCATTAAGGAAATTCAAGTGAAAACCACGAAGAAGTTCTACTACACACCCACCAGAAAGGCTAAATTTAAGCTTCTAACAATAACGACTATTGTCAAAGAAGTAGAGTGACTAGATCTCTCCTTGTTGCTTGTGGGAAAGTAAAATGGCCCAACCACATTGGAAAACACTTTAGCAATTTCTAATAAAGTTAAACACACACCTACCTATAACCCAACAGTTCCACTCATAGGTATTTCTTCTCTAAGAGAAATGAATACTGTACTTGTGTTCACACACACACACACACACTCTCTCTCTCTCTCTCTCTCTCTCTCTCTCTCTCTCTCTCTCTCTCTCGTGAGTTATTATAACTACTAACTAGAAAATGCCAGGTGTCCATCAATAAATAAAATTTAAAAAGTGCTGTATTTCTATGAAACACGACACAGCAATTTTTAAGAATAGGCTACTGATAAATACAAAAAGAATCAATTTCAAAAACAGTACAGTTAGCAAAAGAAGCCAGAAACAAACAAAATTCACACTGAATGATTACATTTTTATGAAATTTGAGAGCAAGATATTTTATATATGGCGGTAGAAGTCAGAAAAGTTGTTATTTCTGGGAGGGTTTGAGAGAGGTTTTTGATTCAGAAGGAACACATGGAAATTTTCTGGGTGTGATGGAAATAAATGTTCTCTATATTCATCTGGGTGGGAGTTGTACAAATGTATGCATAGGTAAATAGTCACTTATGATATGTACATCTTCCTGTAAGTGTGCTTTAGCTCAAAGATTAAAACAGATTGGAAAGCATACTCTGACGTGCTTTCGGATCACCTGGACATCTGGTTAAAATGCGCATTCTGATGTTGCAGGCCTGGAATGGGCTTGAGATCCCACATTGTTCACCAGCTGCCAGGTGATACTGATGCTTCTGGTAATGCTGGCTCTGTGTGTAGCAAGGTTCTGAAATCTATTTTCACTGTTTCAGCTACAATTGCTGCACAGCAAACAACCCAAGCTCAGTGGTGTAAAACAATTTTTGTATTATGCTGAAGATTTTGTAGGTCAGCGAATTGAACAGGGCACAAGAGGAATGATCTGCCTTTTCTCGATGAGGATCTAAAGCCTCAGCTGGGAAGAGTCAAATGCTGGGACCTGAAAGCTGGGGCTGCGATCGCTTGAATGTGTGTTTTTCACTCACCTGGCTGGCACCTGGGCTAGGAGCCTGTGAGTGTTAGAACAACTACCTACAATGACCACAGGAGGCCTTTCTATGGCCTTAGCTCTCTTACTTGAAGCCTCAGGGGTCTAAACATGAATGCTCTGAACAACTTTTAAAGAAAGAGAGAGGGGGAGATAGAGGGAGGGAGGGAAGAGAAAGATAAAAGAAAGAGGGGAAGGATGAAAGGAAGGAAAGACAGGAGGAAGAAAGGAGGGAGGGAGGGAGGAAAAAGAAGGAAGAAGGGAAGGATGAAAGGAAGAAAAGTGAGAAAGAGAAGAAAGGGAGAAAGAGAAGAAAGGGAAGGGGAGAAGAAAGGAAGGAAGAATGGAAGGTGAGAGGAAAAAGAAGGAAGGGGGAAGGAGGGAAAGAAGAAAGGAAGAAAAAGAAAAGAGAGAGAGAAGGGAAAGAAGGAAGGAAGAAAAGAGAGAGAAGAGAAAGAAGGAAGGAGAGAAGAGGAGAAAGGGAAGGAAGGAAAAAAAGGAAGGAAAGGAGGGAGGGTGGGAAAGAAAAGAGAGAGGAGAGACAGAAAGAAAGGAGAGAGAAAGAAGGAAGGAAGGAAAGAAAGAAAAGAAAGAGAAAGAAAGAAAGGAAAGGAAGAAAGAGAAAGAAAATAAAGAAAGTTAGTTGCTTTTTCTGACCTAGCCTTGCCAAGCACAGAAGTCACAAACTTCCCCAAATTTGAGTGAGAGGACACAGAATTTACTTTCCAGTGAGAGACATGTCAGGGACACATTATAGAAAAAGATGTGGGATGAGAAACATTTTTATGGCCCTATTTGGAAAATATAATTTTCCACCTCCACAGAGCCTTAACGTAAGTCTGATCAAGTTATATATCTTCTCAAAATCCTGGACTGCCTTCCTGTTTCACTCAATAAATCCCCAAATATTTCCCAAAGCCTGTGAAGATCCAAATGATTGAGCTGGGGTTGCTTCTGTGTCTTTTGTCTGTCCTGATGTCACTCATCAGAGTATTCCCTAAGTACTCAATGTAGAATAGATGCTCCTTCACACTGTCATCAGTGTCTCCTGTGTTTTTCTTTTTGTTACTTGTGTGTTTATCATTTCCCCACTTAGAACGTAAGCTTCAGGAGAACAGCAGCTTTTTTTTCTTGCTTGTGGTTGTATTAGAATGAAGGACCATGCCAAGAATACAGTAAGTACTCAATGCATTTGTTCAATGAATGAGCGAATGGTGCTATTTGGTATAGCAATCTTAGTTACTAATCTGTTGACTTCTACTTAGGATAAATGAGATTAAGATTTCTGCTTCTCCATTCTCCAAACAGACACTTTCCTTCTCCCATTCTCTTAATGTATTTATATAACAACTTATTGTTGTTATTACATGCTTCTGATGTGTTATTTCCAACATGCGGCTAGATCAGAATTGACTGCAAGGCTTGTTAAAATTCAAAACTGCTGGGCTCTACCCAGAGAGTTTTTGATTCAGTAGCTCTGTGGTGAGCCTGAGAAGTTTCATTTTAATGAGTTCCCAGGTGATGATGCTGATGACAACTATTTGTAATGTTAAAATAACGTAAACACTCAAACCTAATGTAAATACTGACTTTGACACTGAGGTTTTGGCATTTTTGTTTTTGTTGTTTCTGTTCCCTGATTTTCATATTGATTTGTTTTGCTTTGGTCTCCGAGTTTCATCTTGGAAGCTTTCTTCCGAAGATGCTTGGTGATTCCTGGGTGTACATTTCTTTTTAAGACTGGGGCGCTAGATAGCATATGGAAAAGACTGTGTGCCTGGTGTTTTTCTGTGTAGTGATTGGGTTCCATTTTGGATTAAGTTCTCCAAAAGCAAGTGCTAAGAGAATTATTAGAATAGTGATCTATTAAGCAAACACCCTTGTGACATTGATAAGAGTTGGATTAGCATGGCAGAGAAGAAGGCAAGAAGGAGTAAGAAGAGTAAGATTCCAGGCAAAATCCCAGCTCCAATCCAGTGCTACAGGGAAAGTGTATGGTAAGGTACATGCGCTAGACTCTCATACACCGTCTCAGTCAGTTACTAGTTGAGTGTCACCTGAGGAGAAGGATAACTCCCAGACATCTCTAGTTCTCTCTTTGGCATACAGGTCAAAGAGGCTCCAGTAGCAAAAATGCCCTTCAAATAGAGTCCCAAGTACCAGCCTAGAAGCAGAAGCACACAAAGGCTTGGGGACAGGTTCTCTGATATGATAAAGGGGATCTGGAAGACCCACAGGTGGTGGGGTGGGTAGCAGAGCACCAACAATATTGGCCTTAGAGGTGCTGGGAGGTTTTCTTTGGGGAGTTCTGTAGGAATTTTCCCTGCTTGAATGTGGGGCTATTGGGCAGAGGCACGTTTTAGAGGTCACAGTGCAGACTTCCTCTTAGTCTCACCATCCTCTGCTGTGTCCAGAGTCCTAGAGACACACTGGTTCAATTTTTCCACTAAATAAATCTCTTATCTCCTGCTGGGTATTGCCTGGGTTTCGTGGTTTAAGTCAGAATTCAGCAGTTCAATAACTTAGTGGCTTTAGAGAGATAATAGGAAAACCTTCTCAATTACAGAGGATATAATGAGGATGAGGAAAAAACCGGTATTAGCGAGAGCCCTGGCACAGATCAACTTTGACTCACCCAACAGGGCTAAAGGCACATCTCTTAAGTGAAACAAACTTAACAAAGGCTGAGGCTGGAAAGTGAGGAAATCCTAATCCGCGGCTTCATCCAGTTGTGACATGAACCCAGACCTGAACTTTTCCAGACATAGTCACCCTATTCTTTTTTTTAAACCTGAGAATCTATTTCAGGGCCACAAAAGGTCAACTTAGGTGCCAATCATAGTTAGAGATTCTACTGTGGTATATGAAGAATAAATCAGGAACTCAATCAATGATAGATATATTTTTAGTCTGGCCCATGTTAAAGATCGAAAACATGACTATTTCCTACACAGAAAGTTTATTACTCAGATTCTTCTGTGAGAGATAGAGCTCTCATTGTCTTTGAAGGTTTATTTTCTTAACTTGACTTCTTATATGAAAAATTATTGACTTCTTATATGAAAAAGCCACTTATCCCAATATCTGGAAATTTTACTAGTTGATATTATTATTCCTTAAAATCATTAACATAATTTGTTCATTTAACAAAAGGATCTAATGGGCTTGAATTTGTACAAAATATATGTATTAGACAAATTAACATTGATATAGAAGTTTGCCATATTACAAAGTACGAAGATTTGAATCAAAGTTACCAGCTATAAAATTTGGGCAATTTACTTGTGTGCAAAATAGAAATAATAATACCTAGCTTACAACACAGTTAAACAAGACAGTATCTGTAAGCATGAAGTATAGATAGTGCAGAGCATGTTGGAGATTTTTTAACAAGTTTCAGTTCCCTTCTGTCAGTTCACCCCAAATCTATCAGGAGCACTAATCTCTAACCAGCTCTATGTTCTGAAAGAAACTTTCCTGTGAAAAGCATTATACAAAGTGTTTGGTAACAGCTCTTTTAGAATTTGTCTAGCAGGTTTTCTAGTCTGTACCTGGAAATCCCCAATTAAACAAGGAACAGGGTATTTAATTACCTCATTGTTCCATAAGAAATTAGATATCATTAAATATTATATTATGTATTATATATTATATAATATTCATAGCTGTTTTCATCCTTTTATGTAATCCCACTAATTGGGATACATCTAATGGCAGTCAATACAACTAAAAGAACACTTAACAGCGTTCAACTATTAACGTCAACATTTTCAGAAATAGTTACTCAAATAAGATACCTTTTCCTTTAAAAATTAGACTGCATTTAATAATGAGGATGTGATCATCCTATTTTGGGGGGAAATGTATGAAAAACAAAATGATGAAATTGCCCTTTTCTGGTTACATTTGCTGCTTTACGTTGCCTACCCTCTCTGCTACCTCCATGCTCTACAGCACTGGGAAAGCCAGAGAGAACCAGCTGGGAGGATGGAACCAACTTTCCACTCTTAGAAATCATAGAGATCTGTGGGGGCTGAAAGTGAAATAAAAATGAAAACTCCAGGATCAACAGCAAGTCATCACTCAGCAATCCTCAGGGAGTTTTTACGACATGAGAGGGAAGGAAGGGATGGTAGCCAAAGTAGCCAATGAGTGATGACGAAGAACAAAGGGAGGGTTAAGGGATTACTGACCTCAAATAGAGCACTGGTTGCATGAAGAAAGGGCTCAATTCAGAGGTTAAGGCTTCTGAAAGTAGAACTGCTAGGTGTCCAAATGCATTACTACTTTTTTCAAAGTAATATTTCTTCTTGATAACAAAAGTATGAAAGGTTTTACTGCAAAATATAAGACAATGCAATAATAATAAAAAAACACAGAGCACAACAATCGTTGCCACCCCACATTTTTTATACTTCTTGCCCTTATATTTTCTATCAGGCAGAGTTCTGGCAGAAGACCTGCTTAGGTTAGGGAAAACAAAAATGAAAACATGAGATGGTTTACTTTCAAAGGAATTCATTACAAAGGTGTAGCTGGATGTAAGGGATGCAGAAGTGGAAGAGCTGTCACCCAAAGAGATGAGGGGAAGTTACAGGAAACTAGAAGGAAAAAAGTCATATGGAACAGGATGCTTTACGGGGAGCATTAGCCCTCTGACTTTCAGAGACACAGCTAGCATAAGACATTCTGTCACAGGGAGAGAACCAGAATTATAAATACCTTGGCCTCTCATTAATCTTCCCCCAGTTTTCTATGGGGCCTCTGCATTGACAGAACCCAACAGTAAGCCAGAGGACATGGAAGCTCATTAAGGTTACCCTGTGAGTTTGAGGGAGTCTCTAAGACCACTTTTCATTTAAAAAAATTGCTAAAAGGACTCACAGAACGCAGCAAAACGGTAATACTCATGGTTATGGTTTATGACACTAAAGGATGCAGGTCAAAATTAGCAACGGGAAGAGGCACAGAGGCACATAGAACAAAGTTGAGAAGGGGCCTGGGGTAGAGCTCCGAGTCGTTCTCTTCCAGTGGAGTCATGTAGATGTGTGTCACTACTAACAATGATATGTGAAAATACACAGAGAAACTGGCAATGAGGAAAGCCCACTTGAACTTTGGTGTCCAGAGTTTTTATTAAGAGTTGGCAACGTTTATCACTTTTATATACATGACTGCTGTATGGTTGAACTCAGTCACTAGTGCCTCCAGATGTTGGGCTGTTACTCTGCCCACCCCCTGCCATAACAATATTACCATAAACACTCTGGCATGTTCCTATCACCCCCAGGTAAACAAAGACATTCTTATCAGAGAGGACATTCCAAAGGCTTAGAGATGACCTCCTGAGAGTTAGGAGGAAAGGGGCAAGTCTTTACTGCACAGAGTTAAATCTTTACTGCACACACTAATATAATTCAGCAAGATTGGCCGGGTGTGATGGCTCATGCCTGTAATCCCAACACTTTGGGAGGCCAAGGTGGGCAGATCATGAGGTCAGGAGATCAAGACCATCCTGGCTAACGTGGTGAAAGACTGTCTCTACTAAAAATACAAAAAATTAGCAGGGTATGGTGGCAGGCACCTGTAATCCCAGCTACTCAGGAGGCTGAGGCAGGAGAATCGCTTGAACCTGGGAGGCAGAGGTTGCAGTGGGCCTAGATGACGTCACTGCATTCCAGCCTGGCCAACAGAAAGAAACTCTGTCTCAAAACATAACATAAATAATTCAGCAAGACTGGCTGCCTACCTAACTGATGGGGCTCAGTGCAAATGAAAAATTACAGCACTTATTTAAAAATTATTACAATTTCAGGAAGGTGACAAGAGAGTGTTACACCAACAGTGAGGGCCTTCTGAGCATGGGGACATGCAAACAACTGCACACTTTATATGCTCAGGGAGCCAGCCTTGCAGGTCAGCATCCACTACTGTTTGGATATGTTTTGTTTGGTCCTGCCAAGTCTCCTGTTGAAATGTTATCCCCAGTGTCAGAGGTGGTGGTCTGGTGGGAGGTGTATGGGTCATGGAAACAGGTCCCTCATGAATGGCTTGCTGCCATTCTCATGGGAATGAGTGAGTTTTCACTCTCAGTTCCTGCAAGAACTGGTTGTTGAAAAGAGCCTGGCACCTTCTCCTGTCTCTCTCTTCCCCTCTATTGCCATGTGAGCTCTGCACACGCCTGCTCCCATTTGCTTTTGCCATGAGTGGAAGCAGCTTGAGGGCCTCCCCAGAAGCTTCACGATTCTTGTACAGCCTGCAGAACTGTGAGAAACATACATCTCTTTTCTTTACAAATTACTCAGTTTAAGGTATTCCTTTATAGCAACACAAAGCAACTAAGAGGATATCCATCAGACAGAGGCCAGTGAGGCTGAGGATGGAGAAGTGATATGGGAAGTAGGACAAATGGAAGCTATCTTACTCTCCTACGTGATACATACATGTGGTTTTTGAAATTTTTCTACTACCGAACTATAAACATATACAAAATAGAACAGTAGACTGAGTGTGGTGGCTCATGCCTGTAATCCTAGCACTTTGGGAGACGGAGGCAGGAGGATTATGAGCCCAGGAGTTGGAAGCCATCCTGGGCAACATGGTGAGACCTTGTCTCTACAAAAAATTAAAATATTGGCAAGACATGGTGGTGCACGCCCTACTCGAGAGGCTGAGATGGGAGGATTGCATGAGCCCAGGAGTTTGCCACTGTAGTGAGCTATTATCATGCCACTTTACTCTAGCCTGGGTGACAGAGTAAGACTTTGACTCAAAAAATTAAAAAAAAGGCTTAAAAAATAGAACAATAGTATACCTAAAGAACCCGTCATCTAGTTTATAAATTATCAACTCATAGCCAGTCTTTTATTCATCTGTATGTCTACCTACTTATTCACCTCCGATTACAAAGCAAATCCCAGACTCTAGATTATTTTAATCATATATGTCTTCCAATATATGTCTTCCAATGTATTTTGGGGGTAAGGAAAATTAGGGTACAAGTGCTTGTTCAGTTGGTAGGAAGGCAGGTGTAAGAAGAAGAATCACAGAGGAAAAAAAGTCCTTGGCTTAGACAGAACAGGAAGTGTAAACTGAGAAGATGAGGAAGTGTTCTTGGGGGGGGGCTGGGGTCTTGAACCCAGGTACCAAGGGAACCAGCAAGGGCTGCAGCTGTTAAAGGTTGTAGTGGATAACTGTGTGGAGGGAGAGCTTTTGTTTTCATGGTGTATGAGGAAGTATGTTGTTTCTGTAGGTGACCACTTACTTTCATTAACAAGATTAGGTATGAGCAGAGAACGGGAATGAGATTAAGAGTGACTATAAAAGAAATGAAGACGACTTTATTGGGGTGGAAGAATTGGAGAGTTTCCTGCCACTGAAGATTATCTATTCTCTCCAAGAGAATTAAGGGTGGCAGCCTGGGGGTACTGTAATTGCCTGGGGGGAAAAATGTAAACCAGCAACTTAAACAAAAGCAGGGCATGTAAAGGTAAATGAGTACAGTGAATTTGAGCACAGACAGAAAATAATAGAAACAGAGATTTCTGAGGTGTGGTTTAAGTAGTAGGGGCGACTGTGTTAAATAGTGGTGTTAGGAAGATGTCTAATGAAGGTAAAAGATATGTTAGGTTTATATAGGGTTACTCTTCCCTTCAGGGATACGGGTGAGTTTAAGAGAAGTGGGGGAAAGTACTTGTAACTTCCAGGGGGAGGCAGAGGAGTCAGGCCGATTGTCTGATGGACACAGCTTTATCTGGGAATGATGGACCCACTGGGGACGGTCTTGTAGACTGACAGCAGTTGGGGTAATATAGACGACCAGGAAGGGTCCTGTCCACCAAGGTTGCAGAAACTGAAGGATTAGGTTTTTTTATTATTGTTATTTAGGTTCTGGGGTACATGGAAAGATTATGCAGGATTGTTGCATAGGTACATACATGGCAAGGTGGTTTTCTGCCTTCATCCCCCCATCATCTATATCTGGTATTTCTCCCCTCATTATCCCTCCCCACCCCCACTGTCCCTCCCCTAGTCCCTTAACTAGGACTGACCTTCCGGCTAGGGTGTCTTCATATGCCCAGGAATCTGGAGTGGGTAAGAGGAAATTAGCAGCCTGGTGGATTTCATGTCTGGCATGTTGGAGGACTGTACAATAGTCCCCAAGAGGACTAGTGTCTGGAATAAGGTTAGGCCCCAGCCAAAAGGTACGACCATGTAGGAGTTCAAAGGTTCTATACCCTGTGGGCTCTTTAGGAATGGCTTGAATCCTGAGCCCTCTGCAGTGGCTGGGAGGAGAGCAGCCTTGAGGAGAGCCTTTATTAAGGGGGCATTGATAATAGAGGACCCCTGTGTAGTGAGAAAACCTCTTTCTGCCCGTATGGTAGCATGGTGGTGTAGGATGTGGAAGGTGTATTTAGAGTTAGTATAGTAACATGTAGTCCTTTGGCAAGAGTAAGAGCACAGGTTAAGGCAATCAATCAGTTCAGCTTGCTGAGAAGTGGTGGAAGAGGGGAGTGTGGCAGCTTCAATAATGGATGAGTGGGATACAACAGCATAGTCAGCTTTGGCTGGTGCCACCAACTGGGCTTGGAGGAACTGCCATCAATAAGCCATGTGTGGGCTGGGTCTGGAATAGGAAAAAGAGAAACATGGGGAAATGGGAGGATACTAAATGGATTAGGGAGCTACAGTCATGGGGTCCAGGGTTTATGTCAGGTATTAAGTGAGAGGCTGGGTTGAAGTCCAAGAGCAATGGTTACTATGGGGGTTTTAATAAAGAGTGTATAAAGCTGGAGAAGGTGAGGGGCTGAAAGTAAGTGTGTGAGATGTGGAGAGAAAACCAAACCTTGGAGGCTGTGAGAGCTGTAGAGGGTAGATGGAGCATAACCTGTAATTTTAAGGGATTCTAAGAGTATCAGGGTGGCAGCTGCCATGCAAAAGCATGAGGACCAGCCAAGGACTATGAAGTTATTTGGATAAAAAGGCTACAACCTTGAGAGTTGAGGCAAACTGCTTACCTGATCTGAGGATGGTGAGTGGATGCATGGGCTGGTCTGATGAGCCTAGGTCATAGGTAGGTCTCTTCACAGAGGGAGAGCAAGGACAGGGGGCTGGTCTCCCCAAAGGAGTCCCCCTGTGCCAGGTTTCAGCACCAAGTGTTAAAATGCACACTATGAATGAAGAGACCCCCAAACAGGCTTTGTGTGAGCAATATGGCTATTTATTCACCAGGGTATGGGCAGGCTGAGTCGGAAGAGAGAGTCAGCGCTGGGCGGTGGGATAGGAGTTGGTTGTATAGGCTTGGGGTGGGCAGTGGAAAGTTACAGAAGTTACAGTTTAGGGTGGTTTTTGCAAGCTGGGTGGGGGTGGTAGGGTCTGGAGGCATGAGGTTGACCAAGGTTGTTTACAAAGTCCAATTGCCTTATCAATTAAGGCAGATTAAGGAACAATAGAAGAAGGTCTTAAGTTAATTAGGCAAGTTAATTAGGGGTTGATCATTCTTCCCCTTTGCATGGTCTTCCAGTTAATTCAGATTTTCTAATTCTGGGAGGCCATCCCCAGGTGTACATGTGGGTCATGGAGGTCACCATGGCTCAACTTCAGATATGACCTATGGTGCAGCCAGTTCAAAGAACCTTGCAGATAACATTTACTGAAGAAAATCTCATTCCCTAGGAATCCTGTAGGAGACTTCAATCACATCCTTTTCCTTACAAATTCTTAGAAGAATCAAATACTTCCCATAGCTCGAGAAAACAGACACAGCTCACAAGACATCACAGAGTTTAACAATTGTTAATATATAGTGATGAAGGTAAATAAACTTTTTCTTAAAGAAAATGGACAGATCCCACAAGAAGACTGAATTTATTCATTGGGAGGCAATTTTGTATGCCACAGAATGTGGGAAATGAAACCCTCCAACTGATTGAACCTACCAGTCTCTGGCTTGTTCTTTTGTTTTATCCATATTTCTTTTTGTAAAAAAATTATCTTGATTTTTATATGGTTTTATTAAGATATAATTCATATACTATACAATCCATCCATAGCACATAAGTCAATAGTTTTTAGTATATTCATATAGCTTTGCAGCCAGCCATATTACTTTTATAACTATTATGATCTCCATATACAGGTTAATGAATTTACTGTTGCCTCCAGGATTTAAAAAAAAATGCTTCTTCTAATAAATCAAAAATTCTCTGGCAATATAATATATAGGATTTCCAGGCATTGTGAAAAAGAGGTCACTGGACAGCAGGGCGTTTTGTCAAAACCATTGTGGTATCCTTGAATTTAGTTGTTGTATTATACTCATTATTGTTAGAGTACCATTTTATTTTAAAGGGTAACGTTGCAACATCAAATTTTAACCTATTAGCTTCTTACAATGACCTGGCAAGGCGCCCATTGTAACACTACAATAGCAATCTGTTTACAGTAATTATATTTTTCAGAAATAAGCAAAAAAGGCAGCCAAAGCTCCATAGCCTCAGTTTGTTGAGAAGCCAACATCTATGATGAAGCCATTTGATACTTATATTTGTTTTATTTTGTAATTGGACTTTAATAGAATATGTGAGATAATCTTTATTACCAGATATTGCAAGAGTTTATATTGGTAGGATTGTGTTTATTTGCTTCTTTTTTGTTATCTTGATTTTATGAGAGCTTGTATGCTTGTGAGACTGTGTGTGTTCATGTGTGTTTTTTAAGAAGTCATTTTAACAGACTTGGGAAGTGACGGAATTAGTTATGGAATTAGTACAGCCTGCATGGAGAAAAGGTGAAAATAGTTTTGGTTTTTACCAGGAATAACAGCTAAAAATTTTTTAAAATGCAACACTTGAATTTTGCCTCCTTGAGAAAGGTATTTTAATCCTTAAACAGCATTTTCCTCACATGCTTATATATATTAAATATAGATTAATATTAATAAATTAATAAATATATTAATAAATAAATAATAAATATATTAAATAGATCTACATTTAAACATATTATCTCTTATTTAACCAAAGGAGAACATCTTAATGTTTTCAGTATCCAGATTAGTTCTAGGATAATTCTGGAAAATTTGCAAATATGTTAATCCTTTATAAATTACTAATATGTTGATGGTTTATAAATTAAACAAAGTAAATTCACTTCTTAAACTTAACCTGATGGATCCATTATAAAGTTTTCTGTTGCATGACATATATATACACGGGCACATATATACATACTTTATATGTAATTTAAACTTTAAAATTTGAATCAAATTAAAAAACTTAAATTGTATATATACATATATTCCCCAGTTTTTCTAAAAAAGAGTTCATATTATGTATGAATAAACTAAGTGGAGTTGGACTATGTGCCAGAATCTCTAAATTCAGCCTGATGCATACTAGCATAGTAAACCTACTTTTATAAAATGGTGCAGGCTTCTTAAATTCAGCACTTCCCTTATTTCTGCAAAATGACGTATATCTCTTTATTACATGCAGCAAATGCACCCCAAAATGGAAGATGTGACTTCAAATTTTGGATGTTAAAATTAACATGGCATAAATTGGCCTGCCTTGATTTTTTGCCTCCTCTTTGAAACTACTTCCATGTCAGGCCTTTCCTCCTCTCTCATTGTGGAGGATTAATTGCATTAATGGCTGTAATCCACTGACCCTCTTTGTTTCCGTCTTTTTGCTCAGTTCCGGCCTGGGGCTGGCCAGGTGACTTGCTGTGGTCAATGCAATGATTGGAGTCACATCAAGGCAAGCAGAAGCATGAAATCATGTTCACACATTTCCTCTCCTGTGCTTACACTTCCTCCATTGACATAAAGTGTTCCAAGCTAGAGGACGAGAGGTCTATGTGATACAGCCAACTTGCCACAGCTGAGGCCATCCCAGATCAATCAGTAGTCAGCTGACCCCCAGAAATATGAAAGCTCAGTCAAAGATCAGCAAAGGCACCTAGATAACCACACCAGTCTTGTGAGCAACAAACACTTATTGCTGTATCCTACTGAGGTTTTGTGGATGCTAGCGATTGAGCAGTATCATGGCAGTGGAATAATACTGACATACTAACCTAAGGCACTGTTTCAAGAAATTGATTGTTATTTCCAACTTATACAACTTGGCTAATACTTACCTTTGTGCAATCTGAGACTTTCTAAAAAAAAGGTCTTTACCTCTCAGATCCTTAATTTCCTCATCTATAAAATAAAATAACTGAACCACATCAGCTTCATGGTCACTTGTACATCTGTATTATTTGATTGATTGACTTTAAAGGTGATGACTTATTTTAAATGTACCTTTAGATGCCTTATGCAAAAGTAAATTTATAGTTCTATATTACTGGCACATTCCTGAACTATTTGGGGTAATTTTTTTTTTCCCACTAAAACTTACTTACATAGAGCTCCCTCACCCAATGCCCATTGTACACTCCCACCACTGTAGATAGAGAGGCAGTATTAGTGGTGGTTAATCTTGCTTTCTCTGGAGAAATTCATCCTTTCTTCAGTGCCCAGCTTAGAGCTGTGTAAACTTGGGCCAGTCACATCAGGTCTCACTGTCTTCATCAGGTGATGCTGGTACTCACCTCAGTGGTTTGCTTTAAAAAAGTGAATGAGCTCATCTGTGTAATTTAATGCATGCATTAAGAATGTATAATGGTGCCCGGAACACCTAATATAATTACAGTTTAGCTATTGGAAAAGTGATCCTTCCAGTCCCCCCAGCCTAAAGATTTTGCTTAGGAACTAAAATAGTTTCGTGTCTGAGTTGAAAGTGTGCATTTTTCATAGGAGGACATTGAGTGGAACGTGATCAAGATTGGTGGCTTGTTTCACCAGGAATGATACTGTGGGACATAAATAAATCACAGACTATTATTACCCACGTTGAGAGCTGCCATAGCAGATTTTAAAAGAACCACTGTCAAATCTCTCTCCTATGTCAGAAGGAGGCAGTCTGACATAGTTCAAAGAACAAAGAAAACCAGAAGTTCATATCTCTAGGTTTTATGTCTAGTTATACATTTATTTCTGTTTGGTTAGGTATTGCTAGGTATATCCCTCACCAATTTGCAATGGACTCTGATGTGTCTTTGGACAAATCACTTAATCTCATCGAATTGCTATTTTATCATCTATAAAAATGGAAATAAGTAAGCTGTTGTAAAAGTCCCGTTGAGATATTGATAATATGCTTCTCCAATCTGCCAACCCTGTGCTTCTTAAACCCAGTGGCCTTGGAATTATTAGGGTGCATTGTAAAAATATGGCTTCCACAAAGTCTAATTTTGCCTATCTATATTGTAGAGGTAAGTAAATCTGCATTTTTAACAAGGTAATTAGAATGTGCTTTACGAATCATACTTTGAGGCTTACTTTGCTTCTTCCCTTCTTTGCTAATTGGATATATGAATGACACCTGCCTTTCCTTGTCTGACATGGTAATGTGCCAGTCAAAAAAGATGATGGGTAAGAAGGAGGCACTTTGAGTAAAGAACTAGAAACATTCATTACTCATCTTACATAAATGCTAAATGCCTCCAGACTCACCAGGACATGTAGAATGCTGACTCCTTACTTAAGCAATAGGGCTTTAGGATGTCTCTAAGCAGAGTTTGTGAGCTGATGAATGAATTCTTATATTGACCTCAGGAGGCTACATGAGAATGAGACTAAAGGTGGCACCAGGCTCTCTAAACGAACACACTTTTCCTCTGGGTTTGTGGTTGATCTCCTCTGCATGCACCATGTCTTTGGATGCTCATAACCGCCATGTTTTATAAGAACACCTATAAATAGCTGCTTGCTTTGTATTTCCTGCTGAGAAAGGAGAAATCAAACTAATTAGGAAGCTACTGCTTTGGAGCCTAGGATACTTTCAAGTGTTTCTCAGGTGCTACAGGGTTTCACCCTGGTGAACGTGGGCCAATTTTAATTGCATAGATCAGGATGAAGCTGGCATGCATCAAATAACACCATACAAATGGTAACTTTAGGCTAACTTTTCAAATAGGTGAGTTGTGGTTAACAAAGGCAAGTGAGGCATCTGAGGTTCTTGGATGAGGATGCTTCTAGCCTCTTAACTTTTCTTCTCTTTACCTTTCTTGTTCTCTGTACTTCTCATTTGTGTCATCAACTTTGTCTTCGTGTCGTCACTTTCTTTGTTTTCAGCCCTCCTATTCTTTCCTTTCTTCTTACCATTTATTTTGTCTCCGTAGACCTGCCTCCCTCTCCATTCCATCCCTCACACCCCCTCCCCTCTCCCGCGCACCCCCTCCCCAACAACTCTCAGAACTCCACACTGATTTTACAACTCCCCTGGCAGGTCTGAAGTTTATTGAAGGGTGAGGGAGGGCACGTCCAGCCTCAGGTTGGGGAGGGGGTAGTGGTTTCCTCCGTGGGGTTCCCCAGTCATCGCGAAAGGGGCAGACAGCTTTCTGGCTCCCGTCTGTCGAATCCCAATCAGAGGTCCGTGTGCTGCTGTGGGTGTCTAAAAGCCACCTTTGGGCATAAAGGATAATAAAAACCTTCAGTCAGACATTCGAGGCACTGTTCCAAACTGCTAGCTGCCAACTCCCCAGTTAAGAGAGGTCTGGCTCCAAGCCTCTCACATTAACCCCTTTCCCTCCAGATCTCCATGGAGAGATTTTAACTATGATGCCTAACACTTAAGAAGGGGGGAAAAAAAAAGTGAAAAAGTTTGTCGATGAAAGAGAACTTCAGGCAGAATCCAAAGTTTAGTGTTGCGACATTTTATTCCATTTGGGCAACGTGCGCTTCACTAAATAAGATGTTGTGAAGGGAAGGTGGTCAATGTGTTTGAAAGAAAAACATTGAAGGGTGGGACTCAGCTTTGCCTGGCTTTTTAACAGCCATGAGCCGCTTGATATTTTTGGCTTGGATATATATGTGAGAGTGTGTGTGTGCATGTGTGTGTGGGGATTTTTCTTTTTAAAAATATGAGGTATTAGGCTCTCTCCCAAAGCATATTCAAGTGAGGCTGCCTCTAAGCCACATTTCTCTATTAGGGCAACTTGTCTTGCAAAAAAGAAAAAAAATAAAAAGGAAGGAAGGAAAGGGACTCCCTCCCTGTGACACACTCACCTACATCCTGATGGCATTGTGGCTTATTGTCCTCTGTCTATCTATCTAGAAAGAAGCCTATTTCTTAGGCTAAATAGCTTAAGTAGCTACTAAGTAGCCCGTCTGCTTAGGCTACTTTCTAGCTCTATCTGCTTTGGAATGCTTATGCCTTGACCAGTGGATTCACTCCACAGCGAAAACCTTAAACATGGATAAGGTCATCCTTATCTACGAGTTCTGCATTCCTGGAGTCAAGCAACCATGGATCAAAAATATTTTTTCAAATCGTGCCTCTACTGAACACGTGCAGACATTTTTTCTTGTCATTATTCCCTAAAGAGTACAACAGCTATTTATATAAAATTAACATGGTGTTAGGTATTGTAAGGAATCTAGAGATGACTTAAAATATACAGAAGGGTTTGCATAGGTAACATGCAAATACTACACCATTTTTGTATCTGGAGCTTGAGCCACCATGGATTTTAGTATCTATGGGAGGTCCTCGAACCAATCTTCCATCCATACCAAGGGATGGCTTTATATGGTTAAAAAACAAAACAAAACAAAAAAACTCAGGTTAAAAGAGGTAGAATATGAGACAGAAAGACATACAAGACTTAGAATTCGCATAATGCCCCACTGGGGTTGCCACCTGCCTAATGGCCTGAGTTTGAATCTTAGCTCTGCAAGTTGCTGGCTCTCTTATTTAATTTCCATTTCTGCACTGGTTAAATGAGGATAACAGTAGAAATGACATCACAGGGTTGTAATATGACTAAATGAGATTAAAATGTAAAAATTTTCACCAAGTATCTCATGCGAATTAATTCTCATAAACAACAGTTATTAAATGCTATTTATTATTATCATGATTAGCACAATAAGTGTTCTCAGTTCCTCAGAAGCCTATTGCTAGAGAATGGAAGAACAGTTTCACTACAAGACTGTTCCAGGTTGTAGCTTGATAAGCATCCTTCAGCTTAGAAGAAACATATTTAAGTCCAGTCAATTGACCACCATCCCTCTGTTATTTTGACAGATTATCTCTAGATACCAATGTTCAATGAAGAAATTGACGAGTCTTTAAAATAGTTTCTGCTTTCAGGGATTCCATATTTAGGCTGATTACAGAGGAAGCTCTCAAGGGAGATCTTGGTACAATCTGAAACAAATTCTTGCCCCAGGTTAAATTTAGACAATCACTACCCCAAAGTGGTTGCATAAGCTAAGTTTTGGCTATCAAAAGCAGCATCCCTTTGTACAAAAATAGGTTTTGGTCCCCATTCAAAAGAAGATACAGGACTTAGAAACTTAAGTTGAAGATAAGGTAGTTTTAAAAGAGACCTGTCAATATTGAATTAAATTATTCTAACCTAAAATCATCAGAACTACCTTTGTAGCCATATCTCTAAAATTGCCTAAAGAATAAGAATATTAAAGATGTATCTGCTTATAAATCCTTAGCTAATTAAAAGTTAATTGTAATTTTAATCTAGTTCATGAACATTATACTCCTACTCCCAAGTGTCCAGGACCTTTAAGCCACAACTAGATTTCCCAAGACCAGTATTTTGTTCCCTCTTTGCTTCTGAGGCAATGTCCTTGGGTCTCTTAACTATCCTTTGCCTCCTCAAAGCCATCTGTTTTCATAAGAAAGATGGTGATTGTATAGAAACATCCCCATTTAGGTGTTACCCATCTTAGTTTTTCATTTGTACAGTAGCAGGAGTTTTCATAGACATAACATCTTAAACAACTAATTTTAAAAGGGAGTGTCTAATAACAAATTGAGAAAAAAACAGACATTTGTTGCAGAGACTTCCAGGTGGTAACACAAAATATTTAACTGGGAATCTTGTTGCTTATCTTTAAGAGTACATTCACTAGCTTGCTGTGAAGCTCAGTAAGTCTAGATGACTAGGCTTTCATCAGTGAAGTGTACCAGAATTGCTTTCTCCAAATAGAGTAAGTATATCCTTTTTCTTCGTCTCTTCTCTCTTGATACAGGGGCTACATCTCAAGCATGCATCTTGGGGTTCAGCATCATGCTGAATGTGTTTATATCAATTATCTATTACTACATAATAAACTTCTCCAAAATTACTAATGTAAAATAACGTGAGGATTCTAGGGGTCAGGGATTCAAATATAGCACAGTGGGATGGCTTGCCTTTGACCTATAAAGGTTTATAACGGCCGTTGCTTTTGCTCCACTGATTCTCGAATGACTGAGCACTGGAATTACCTGGAGAGTTCTTTAGTTAAATGTCCAGTTCACTAAGATGATTTTGAGGCTGGGCTCAGCAGGGACAGTCAACCAGAACATCTATGCATGGCCTGTCCGTGTGCTAGGGCTTCTCACAGTGCCAGAGATTCTGAGAGTACGGCATGGCCTTTAATAACCTAACTTCGAAAGTCATACAGCATCCTGTCTGCTCCGCTCTACTGCTTACATGCAAATCACTGAGGCCAGCTCAGATTCAAGAGGACAGATGACTTTTCCCCACCTCTTTATTGGAAATTAGTGAAGTTGTATGCAGAAGAGCATGTGGTATGGAAATTACCTGTTGTGGTCATCACTGGATGCTTATGTGCCACCAGGGTGGAACAAAATGATAGGAGTGTGGGCCTCTGTTAACACTGCAGAGTCCCCATAACTGCCCTAAACTGCCAACTCACAGAGTGTGTGTGTGTGCGCTCGCTTGCATGTGTAAGTGTAACGTAAAGACAGTGAGAGATACTTTTATCCGATTTAAACTGTTGTTACCTTTATTTTATGAAATATGTACGCAAACCAAATGCTAACTAATACAGTGGTCAGTGACATCAGATTTCACCACATCAATAACCCATTCATGTATGGTGTCGGCTCAAACGTAACCACCGAGGAAATTAATGTAAATTAGCAGGCAAAATTCAACACCAAAGCCATTGCAGTCATTAGACTAATAGCCGTTGCTTTTGCTCCACTGATTCCATTTTTTAAAAAATTTCAGATATTTATGTTAGCAGAGAGCAGTAACTTCTCTGCTGAAATGGCTTGGTGCTATTTCCCATCCAGGGGTGTTGCTGATGGTGTACCAGCACGTTCTGATCCCATTTTTGGAGCTGGAACAATCTAAACTTGTATAGAGAAAGTCTTCATGGGTTTTTGTTGGCATAGGAGAAGTCTAATTACACACACCCAAATACACAAGAGAGAAATGGAAGGCTTTTCCCCATTGACTTGGAAAAGTTGGTGGTTTTGACCTGCAGTGCTTGAATGAGAGATCCAGGCTAATTATGGGATTTTATGTTTAAACAGTTATTTTTCTACAGAACACTCATAGCACATTTGTAAGTTTAATTTTCTTTTGGATCTGTGCTTTTCATGGACTGTCTGCACAGAATTTTTTCAATTTAAGAAGGCACATCAGCTTTTATGTATCAAAAATGGCCCTATAAATGATGTGTTTGTGTTCTGAGGTAAAATAAAAAGATTGTTCCGGATTTGTTTTTTAAAATTAATTTGTAGTTGATTCTATCTGTTTTATTCTGTGCCTGTAGAGATAACCAACTTCTTTGCTTGAATCACTTGTGCTATTACACCTCCCTTTATAGGTTCCATGAGGTCTTGTACCTGCTTTATTTTATTAAGTGATGTTTTTCTAGCATTTTGCAGTGTAATATAGCTGATAGTTAATATAAATAAGTAAATAATGAGGCCTTGTTATTGTTACCGGTCTATGTAAACTCATACTAGATCTAGTTTACTCTTTTGTTTTACTGAATTTATATACATTATCTCAGTGTTTCAGCAAAGATACAAATATCACTGATATACTTTACCTATCAGATCTGGAGTAATTCTGACGTATTCTATTTGTCATTGATTATTAGATCGGAGGAAGAAGCTTTAGAGAATCTCCAAATTCTATTATGTAGGGAATGGAAATTTTAAATATCTTTCCAAACTAGGATATGTCATTGTTTCTAAGTCACAAAGGGGTTCAATCTGCAAGTGGCTGGATTATTGTCCCTGAAATCAATATGAAAGGAAAAAAAAATAGGAAAAACTGACAATAGTATGCAATCTCATTTCATCCCTCCTCTCTTCTTGTATTTTCTTCCCTCTCATAACTCCTTTTGCTTACTTTCTTTAACCTTTCTTCCTTAAATTCTTTTATTAACCTTTCTTCCTTATATTCTTTTATTTCCTTTCTAGAATTAAGAAAATTTTAAAAAATTTATTTATTATACTTTAAGTTCTAGGGTACATGTGCAGAACGTGCAGGTTTGTTACACAGATATGCACGTGCCATGGTGGTTTGCTGCCTCCATCCTCCTGTCATCTACATTAGGTATCTCTCCTAATGCTATCCCTCCCCTATCCTCCCACCCCCTGCTATCTCTCCCCTATCCTCCCACCCGCTTCTATCTCTCCCCTAGACCCCAGCCCCTGACAGGCCGTGGTGTGTGATGTTCCCCTCCCTGTGTCGTGTTCTCATTGTTCAACACCCACTTACGAGTGAGAACATGCAGTGCTTGGTTTTCTGTTCTTGTGTCAGTTTGCTGAGAATGATGGTTTCCAGCTTCATCCATGTCTCTGCAAAGGACACGAACTCATCCTTTTTTATGGCTGCATAGTATGTCATGGTGTATATGTGCCACATTTTCTTTATCCAGTCTGTCATTGATGGACATTTGGGTTGGTTTCAAGTCTTTGCTATTGTGAACAGTACCAGAATAAACATATGTGTGCATGTGTCCTTATAACAGAACGATTTGTAATCCTTTGGATATATACCCAGTAATGGGATTGCTAGGTCAAATGGTATTTCTATTTCTAGATCCTTGAGGAATCACCACATTGTCTTCCACAGTGGTTGAACTAATTTACACTCCCACCAACAGTGTAAAAGCATTCCTATTTTTCCATATCCTCTCTGGCATCTGTTATCTCCTGATTTTTTAGTGATCACCATTCTAACTGGCATGAGATGGTATCTCAATGTGGTTTTGATTTGCATTTCTCTAATGACCAGTGATGATGAGCTTTTTTTTCATATGTTTGTTGGCTGCATAAATGTTTTCTTTTGAGAAGTGCCTGCTCATATCCTTCCCCACTTTTCGATGTGGTGGTTTTCCTTGTAAATTTGTTTAAGTTTTTTGTAGATTCTGGATATTAGCCCTTTGTCAGATGGGTAGATAGCAAAAATTTTTTTCCCCTTTCTGTTGGTTGCCGGTTCACTCTAATGATAGTTTCCTTTGCTGTGCAGAAGCTCTTAAGTTAAATTAGATCCCATTTGTCTGTTTTGGCTTTTTTTTTTTTGCCATTGCTTTTGGTGTTTTAGTCATGATATCCTTGCCCTTACCTATGTCCTGAATGGTATTGCTTAGGTTTTCTTCTAGGGTTTTTATGGTGTTAGGCGTTATTTTAAATCTTTAATCCATCTGGAGTTAATTTTTATATAAAGTGTAAGGAAGGGATCCAGTTTCAGCTTTCTGCATATGGCTAGCCAGTTTTCTGAACACCATTTATTAAATAGGGAATCGTTTCCCCATTGCTTGTTTTTGTCAGGTTTGTCAAAGATCAGATGGTTGTAGATGTGTGGCATTATTTCTGAGGCCCCTGTTCTGTTCTGTTGGTCCCTATCTCTGTTTTGGTACCAGTATTATGATTTTTTGATTACTGTAGCCTTGTAGTATAGTTTGAAGTCAGGTAATGTGATGCCTCCAGCTTTATTTTATTTTTTTTTTGCTTAGGGTTTTCTTGGGTATTTGGGCTCTTTTTTGGTTCCATGAAGTTTAAGGTGTTTTTTCCCAATTCTGTGAAGAAAGTTAATGGTAGCTTGATAGGGATAGCATTGAATCTACAAATGACTTTGGGCAGTATGGCCATTTTCACAATATAGATTCTTCCTAACCATGCGTATGGAATGTTTTTCCATCTGTTTGTGTCCTCTCTTATTTCCTTGAGCAGTGGTTTGTAGTTCCACTTGAAGAGGGCTTTCATATCCCTTGTTAGTTGTATTCCTAGGTATTTTATTCTCTTTGTAGCAAATGTGAATGGAAGTTCACTCATGATTTTGCTCTGTGTTTGTCTATTATTGGTGTATAGGAATGCTTGTGATTGATTTTGTATCCTGACACTTTGCTGAAGTTGCTGATCAGCTTAAGGAGATTTGGGGTTGAGATGCTGGGGTCTTCTAAATATGCAATCACGTCACCTCCCAATAGAGGCAATTTGACTTCCTCTTTTCCTAATTAGGTACCCTTTATTTCTTTTTCTTGCCTGATTGCCCTGGCTAGAACTTCCAATACTGTGTTGAATAGGAGTGGTGAGAGAGGGGACCCTTGTCTTGTGCCAGTTTTCAAAGGGAATGCTTCCAGTTTTTGCCTATTCAGTATGATATTGGCTATGGGTTTGTCATAAATAGCTCTTATTATTTTGAGATAAGTTCCATCAATACCTAGTTCATTCAGAGTTTTTTGTTTGCTTGTTTTGTTTTTATTGCATTTTAGGTTTGGGGGTACATGTGAAGAACACGCAAGATTGTTGCATAGGTACACACGTGGCAGTGTGATTTGCTGCCTTCCTCCCCATCACCTATATCTGGCATTTATTCAGAGTTTTTAGCATACAGCGCTGTTGAATTTTGTCAAAAGTCTTCTCTGCATCTATTGAGATAACTGTGGTTTTTGTCTTTGGTTCTTTTTATGTGTTGGATTATTTTTATAGAATTGCATATGTTGAACCACGCTTGCATCCCAGGGATGAAGCTGACTTGATCATGCTGGATAAGCTTTTGGATGTGGTGTTGCATTTGGTTTGCTGGTATTTTATTGAAGGTTTTCTCATCAATGTTCATCATGGATATTGGCCTGAAATTTTCTTTTAGTTGTGTCTCTGCCTGGTTTTGGTATCAGGATGATGTTGGTCTCATAAAATGAATTAGAGATGATTCCCTCTTTCTGTATTGTTTGGAATAGTTTCAGAAGGAATTGTACCAGCTCCTTTTTGTACCTCTGGTAGAATTCAGCTGTGAACCCATCTTGTCCTGGACTTTCTGGTGGTAGGCTATTAATTGCTGCCTCAATTTCAGACCTTGTTTTTGATCTATTCAGGGATTCAACTTCCTGGTTTAGTCTTGGGCGAGTGTAAGTGTCCAGTAATTTATCCACTTCTTCTACATTTACTGGTTTATATATGTAGAAGTGTTTGTAGTAATCTCTGATGGTAGTTTGATATGCCCTTTATCATTTTTTTATTGCATCTATTTGGTTCTTCTCTTCTTTATCAGTCTGGCTACTAGTCTGTTTTGTTGATCTTTTTAAATAACTAGCTCCTGGATTTGTTGAGTTTTTGAAGGTTTTGTATCTCTATCTCCATTTCTGATCTGATCTTATTTATTTCTTGTATTCTGCTAGCTTTTGAATCTGTTTGATCTTACTCCTCTAGCTCTTTTAGTCGTGACATTAGGGTGTCAATTTTAGATCTTCCCTCATTTCCCTTGTGGGCATTTAGTGGTATAAATTTTTCTCTAGACACTCCTTTACATGTGTCCCAGATATTCTGGTACATTGTGCCTTCTTTCACATTGGTTTCAAAGAACATCTTTATTTCTGCCTTCATTTCATTATTTATCCAGTAGTCATTCAGGAGCAGGTTGTTCAGTTTCCATGTAGTTATGTGGTTGTGCGTGACCTTCTTAATCCTGAGTTCTAATTTGATTGCACTGTGGTCTCAGAGACTGTTTGTTATGATTTCCATTCTTTTGCATTTCCTGAGGAATGTTTTACTTTCAATTATGTGGTCAATTTTACAATAAGTGCAATGTGGTGCTGAGAAGAATGTATATTCTGTGGATTTGGGTTGGAGAGTTCTGCAGCTGTCTATTAGGTCCGCTTAGTCCAGACCTGAGTTCAAGTCCTGAATATCCTTGTTAATTTTCTAATTAATCTGTCTAATATTGACAGAGGTGTGTTAAAGTCTCCCACTATTATTATTGTGTGGGAGTCTAAGTCTCTTTGTAGGTCATTAAGAACTTGCTTTATGTATCTGGGTGCTCCTGTATTGGGTGCATATATAGTCAGGATAGTTGCTTCTTGTTGCATTGATCCCCTTAACATTGTGTAATGCCCTTCTTTGTCTCTTGATCTTTGTTGGCTTAAAGTCTGTTTTATCAGATACTAGAATTGCAACCTCTGCTTTTTTTTTTTTTTTTTTTTTAATCTCCAATTGCTTGGTAAATCTTCTTCCATCCCTTTATTTTGAGGCTATATGTGTCTTTGCATGTGAGATTGGGCTCCTGAATACAGCACACCAATGGGGCTCTACTCTTTTTCCAATGTGCCATTCTGCGTCTTTTGATTAGGGCATTTAGCCCATTTAAGGTTAATATTGTTACATATGAATTTGATCCTGCCATTTTGATGCTAGCTGGTTGTTTTGCCCATTCGTTGATGCAGTTTCTTCAAAATGTCGATGTTCTTTATAATTTGTTATGTTTTTGCAGTGGCTGGCACTGGTTGTTCTTTCCATGTTTAGTGCTTCCTTCAGGAGCTCTTGTAAGGCAGGTCTAGTGGTGACAAAATATCTCAGCAGTTGCTTGTCTGTAAATGATTTTACTTGTCCTTCACTTATTAAGCTTAGTTTGGCTGGATATGAAATCCTGGGTTGAAATTTTTTTTTTTTTTAATTTATTGCATTTTAGGTTTTGTGGTACATGTGAAGAACATGCAAGATTGTTGCATAGGTACACACATGGCAGTGTGATTTGCTGCCTTCCTCCCCATCACCTATATCTGGCATTTTTCCCCATGCTATCTCTCCCCAACTCCCCAACCCCCACTGTCCCTCCCCTATTTCCCTCCAACAGATCCAAGTGTGTAGTGCTCCCCTCCCTGTGTCCATGTGTTCTCATTGTTCAACACCAGCCTATGAGTGAGAACATGCAGTGTTTGATCTTCTGCTCTTGTGTCAATTTGCTGAGAATGATGCTTTCCAGGTTCATCCATATCCCTACAAAGGACACAAACTCACTGAGCCCGCATAGCCAAGTCAATTCTCAGCAAAAAGAACAAAGCAGGAGGCATCACACTACCAGACTTCAAACTATACTACAAGGCTACAGTAATCAAAACAGCATGGTACTGGTACCAAAACAGAGATACAGACCAATGGAATGGAACAGAGGCCTTGGAGGCAACACAACATATCTACAGCCATCTGATCTTTGACAAACCTGACAAAAACAAGCAATGGGGAAATGATTCCCTGTTTAATAAATGGTGTTGGGAAAACTGGCTAGCCATGTGCAGAAAGCAGAAACTGGACCCCTTCCTGACACGTTACACTAAAATTAACTCCAGATAGATTAAAGACTTAAACAAAAGACCTAACACCACAAAAACCCTAGAAGAAAATCTAGGCAAAATCATTCAGGACATAGGCGTAGGCAAGGACTTCATGACCAAAACACCAAAAGCATTGGCAACAAAAGCCGAAATAGACAAATGGGACCTAATCAAACTTCATAGCTTCTGCACGGCAAAAGAAACAGTTATTAGAGTGAATTGGCAACCAACAGAATGGGAAAAAAGTTTTGCAGTTTACCCATCTGACAAAGGGCTGATATCCAGAATTTACAAAGAACTAAAACAGATTTACAAGAAAAAAACAAACAAGCTCATTCAAAAGTGGGCAAAGGATATGAACAGATACTTTACAAAGGAAGACATACATGAGGCCAACAAACATATGAAAAAATGCTCATCATCACTGGTCATCAGAGAAATGCAAATCAAAACTACATTGAGATACCATCTCACGCCAGTTAGAATGGCGATCATTAAAAAATCTAGCAACAACAGATGCTGGAGAGAATGTGGAAAAATAGGAACACTTTTACACTGTTGGTGGGAGTGTAAATTAGTTCAACCATTGTGGAAGACAGTGTGGCAATTCCTTAAGGACCTAGAAATAGAAATTCGATTTGACCCAGCAATCCCATTACTGGGTATATATCCAAAGGATTATAAATCGTTCTATTATAAGGACACGTGCACAAGAATGTTCATTGCAGCACTGTTTACAGTAGCAAAGACCTGGAACCAACCCAAATGCCCATAGATGATAGACTAGACAGGGAAAATGTGGCACATATACACCATGGAATATTATGCAGCCATCTAAAATTATTTTCTTTAAGGATGTTGAATATTGCCCCCAACTGTCTTCTGGCTTGTAGGGTTTCTGCTGAGAGATCCACTGTGAGTCTGATGGGTTTCCCTTTGTGGGTAATCTGACCTTTCTCTCCTGTGGCCTTTAGCATTTTTTTTTTTTTTTTCATTTCAACCCTGGTGAATCTGAGGATTATGTCCCTTGGGGTTGCTCTTCTGGAGGAATATAGTTGTGGTGTTCTCTGTATTTCCTTAATTTGAATGTTGGCCTGCCTTGCTAGGTTGGAGAAGTTCTAGTGGATAATAACCTGAAGTGTGTTTTCCAACTTGATTTCATTCTCTCTGTCACTTTCAGGTACACTGATCAAACATAGATTTGGTCTTTTCACAGTATCCCATATTTCTTGGAGGCTTTGTTCATCTCCTTTCGCTCTTTTTTCTCTAATCTTGCCTTATTTCATTGAGTTGATCTTCAAACTCTGATATCCTTTCTTCTACTTGATCAATTCAGCTATAAAATATTTTATTTTCTTCTTTATAAAAACATAAGACAAAAGACATTTTCAGAGTAATGAGTGAAGACCATTCAGACATAAATTAACTAAAAAGTGAAAGTTCTTCCCCACTGTGCTCCATTTCTTAATCCCACTCCTGTCTTAGATGTATCCACTTTTAAAGGCCAAGGTGGGTGAATCACCAAGTCAGGAGTTCAAGGCCAGGCTGACTAACATGGTGAAACCCTTTCTCTGCTAAAAATACAAACATTTGATGAAAGTGGTGGCCCATGCCTATAATCCCAGCTACTCAGCAGGCTGAGGCAGGAGAATCACTTGAACCAGGGAGTTAGAGGTTGCAGTGAGCCGCGATTATGCCATTGCACTGTAGCCTGGCGACAGAGAGAGTCTCCATCTTAAAAAAAAAAAAAAAAATCATTGTTCATTTTCCCCCATATCTCTTTTTGCATTCACATAAATGTGTAGTAGGTGGAAATATTTTTTGGAAAGGAAAAAAGGAGGCAGCATCAAGTTGAATTAGCGTAGATAAGATGAAGATGTTCTAAAAGACATAATTAAAACAAGAGTAGAAAACATCCAGGTAATAGTTTGCATTCTTTTAACTATGCATATTAGGACAGACAAAAGCAAGCAAGAGATTTGACCAAATAGAGTAAAATGCTTGGGAAAGCCACAGTCTACATAGTCCATTCCCCTTTGGTCTAGCTCAGAGTCCTCCAGGTTACATTAATCACATTCTAGTTAGATAAACCACATACAAATGCTGTAACTGGATGTGGGCAGAGCCACAGACTTAGGCTATCACATTCCTTTGTTCGTCTTTTCCTTCTCACAGAAATTTCAACCAGTAAAAATATTTATTATTAAGGGATGGGGAATCCTACCCCTCTCTCCAAAGGAAATCATGTTATGTGATAATCCTCCCACTTCTTTCATATTCCTGAGCAAGCTAAAAGGAATTCATGGTCAAAATCAAGAAGAGATCACTAGAGGAGTGTCTGTGTTAGAGGACTGCCTTTGCTCATGAGCCACAATGTTCAAATGAAAACTTGTCTGCAGCTATTTTCATAAAATTAAAAATTGGTTACCTCAGAGACCTAGATCGTTTAGAAACATAATTGTTCTAATTCCATGCATATTTGGTAATTTGTGGCAGGAGTCATCAGCTAAAATGAGCAAGGGAATTTCATTCTACTGAAAACAGTTAATTATGTTTTGTTAATGTAGAAATATGGCTACACTTTTGTTCACAGACACAAGCTTATGCAGATAGGTAACAAACACATAACCTGATCACAATTTTTTTGTTTTCATTAGGTAACACGTTAGTTTTAATATACAACAACCATGACCTTAATTGTAAATGAAGATAAATATCTGTATCTATAATATCTACATAAATGGGTAGATAAACATGTTTATGCAAATAGAGCTATATAGATAGAGGTAGATGAATTAGAGATAGGTATACAGAGAGATGATTAAATATATGATGAATAAATAGATAGATAATAGATATGATGTATGTACCAGAGAAAGAAGATTTTAAATATACTTTTTCCACACTGGGGATTTTACATTTTAATTTTTTTAACTGTTAATAGAAACTAAGAATGGTCCCTGTTTTATAGCTTGATATAATGATATCAGCCAAGATATATTTTTAGAAAGCTTTATAGAAAAAATGATTGAGGAAATTATCATTAATCTCCCATAAATGTTCCAGGCACTATTCCTGTATGTGTCATATATCCTGTCTATCCAATCCACTTGCCATTGAGTGGAAATTATTAATATGCTTTTACCAGAGAGTAAAGTATTATTAACTTGCACAAGGTCATGGGCTAACAAGTGATAAAACAGGATTTGAAATCAGGACTTTATGTTGCCAGTGTTCGTGTATTTTTCACATCATCCTTTGAAAGAATCTTAAACACAGAATCAAACAAAACAGAAAACAATACATCCGAGTGTCCAAAATGCATGATACTGTGACTGCAGACCTATGAGGTAACCTAAAACTAGAAGACTAATTGTCACATTCAAGACAGAATCTGAATTGCATCTTGTCAATTTAAAACATTATCAAGGATATCATATGAATATTTAGGGAATAATGATAAGATAAATATATTCTAGAGGAGGAAATGAGGACACATAAATGGGCAAATGCTGACTTATACCTACTTCAGATTCCCTCAGCTTAACATACCTTCTGGGTCTTTTTTTCCTCACACACAAAAAATTGGCATTGATTATTGTTTTTTGAAAACCAGATATGATGGAAGGGTATATTTTGATCTGAGTGGAACACTGTAGCAGTGATACTCATGGGCCACTTTTGATTATCCCAGTCTCGTGTGTCTAAGGAATTGTTTTCAAGCACAGCTTCCATCCAGGAGACAACATGCAAAGCCCAGTGCTGGCCTCTATCGCTTTATGAAGCAGTGGCTCATTTGCTAATGCAGCACTTTGAATTTGACTCTCATTGGTTCCTGCCTCACTTCCTGTTGCTTGCATTCCACCATCCTAGATTACACCTCCCAAAAAAAGCATTAAGCTCTTAATATTTGCCTCAGGCTCCATTTTCTGTGGAACCTGGACCAAGTAGAAGACTCCCTGGAAGACAGGTTTCTTGATCTATAAATTCATAGAATATGAAACAAACAAACTTGTACAAATTATAGTGTAATGGGGTCATTTTGTAAACGAAGACATTGAAAAAGTCAAGACTTTAACATCTTGCTCAAAGGACATGAACCCCAAATCTCCCTGATTCCAACTCTAATGTATTTTATGCCATGTCTAAATGTGTTGCATCAGAATCACTTGGTGGTTTAACTTATTTAATTTTCTGTACCTGAATATTGCCTCAGGAATCTTGAAACAAAATAGAGTGGGTGGGGAGTCTCTATTTTTATCAAGAACCCATGTTGATCCCCATAAGTAAATCTTCGGAGACAGTATTCCAATGAGAAACATATCAAAAGCAAAACAAATAATATAAAGCAATTTTATGAGTGAAAATCCCACGTAAAAATGTATTTCATTTTGTAGGGTTACCACTCATGTAAAAACTCACAATTTCTAATTACATGTGGCTTATTTAGAAAAGCAGCATTCTCAGTGTAATACAAATCTATATTCTTAAACGAATGTGATATATTATGCTAACTTTTTTAAATGAAAAAGAGTAGAACAACTGCACTCAGAAAGCTCAGACTACTTCATAAACTACTGCCAACCTTCATTAAGAATATTCTTTTTTAAAAGATGCTGAAATACTTGATATGAAGGATAGTAAGTAAGAATAAATATTTCAGTGGGAGTATACCAGGGATTTAATTATTTATAATCTCGGAGTAGCCTGGCAATAATCCTAGAATATCAAGAGCAAAACCAAGCTTACATCTATACTATGAATATTTAAGGCTAATGAAACTGATTTTGATGACCTACTTCCATAGAGGGACCAGTTATATTGCAATGAACTGTGAAGATCTGAGATCTTTCTCCTACTCACCAACTTGTAAGTTAGCTTACAACTAGGTAGTGGTTGAAAGCATCCGACTCTTGGGTCAGAGATAAAAGACAGTTCATTGCTCACAGCAATAATAGTAGCCATAGTACCAGCAGTTTTGCACAGGCTATCTGAGCTCCGATTCCCCTAAGGCATCATAAAGAGGGCCAGATAACACCTATGCACGGTGAATTCCTCTACAGGAGAAGAATTCTGTGCTTAAGGACTCTGATTTTTTTATAATGAGCAATAAGCATGTCTGCCTTTTACTCTAGTGGGAGACATTGTCTTTATTATACTGGATAATAACTATGCCTGCCTATTGCCCCAGAGAGAGACATCTCTACATTCCCAGGTTGCTTTTTATACAGACATCCTTGAAAAGACAATTCAGAACCAGGGGCAGTTAGTGATTCTGTTTGCAAGACATGAAAGAATGTGAGACCTATGGAGAATTGTCTCTCAAAACACACTTTTCCATAACTATATAGTTGCTTTATCATTCCATGAGATGATTCTTTCATCATGCTCATAAGTATTCAAAAGAACACCTTTCAAGACATGCCATAATTCTTTCAAGCCCCAGAATGCATTTTAGCAAACTAATGAGAATAAGGAGAAAAAGTTGCTATATTTCTAAAGATAGTACTTTGATGGGAGAAAAGGAAGACTTTATTGTTTCCATTACTTATTAGGAAAAGAGGAAGTCAAACTGTCTCTATTTACAGACGACATATATTGTATATTTAGAAGACCCCATCGTCTCAGCCCAAAATTTCCTTAAGCTGATAAGCAACATCAGCAAAGTCTCAGGATAGAAAATCAATGTGTAAAAATCACAAGCATTCCTATACACCAATAGTAGACAAACAGAATGTCAAATCATAAGTGAACTTCCATTCACAATTGCTACAAAGAGAGTAAAATACCTAAGAATACAAGTAACAAGGGATGTGAAGGACCTATTCACCACTGCTCAAGGAAATAAGAGAGGACACAAACAGATGGAAAAACATTCCATACTCATGGTTCGGAAGAATCAAGATCATGAAAATGGCCATACTGCCCAAAGTAATTTATAGATTCAATGCTATATTGACTTTCTTCACAGAATTGGAAAAAACTACCTTAAACTTCATATGGAACCAAAAAAGAGCCCACACAGACAAGATAATCCTAAGCAAAATAAAACAAAAACAATAAAAACAAAAAACAAAGCTGGAGGCATCACACTACCTGATTTCAAACTATACTACAAGCTACAGTAATCAAAACAGCATGGTACTCCAAACCAAAACTGAGATATAGACCAATGGAACAGAACAGAGGCCTCAGAAATAATGCCACACATCTATAACCATCTGATCTTTGACAAACCTGACTAAAACAAGCAATGAGGAAAGATTCCCTAGTTAATAAATGGTGTTGGGAAAACTGGCTAGCCATATGCAGAAAGCTGAAACTGGATCCCTTCCTTACACCTTATACAAAAATTAACTTTAGATGGATTAAAGATTTAAACATAACACCTAACACCATAAAAACCCTAGAAGAAATCCTAAGCAATACCATTCAGGATATAGGCATGTGCAAGGATTTCATGACTAAAACACCAAAAGCAATGGCAACAAAAGCCAAAACAGACAAATGGGATCTAATTTAACTAAAGAGCTTCTGCACAGCAAAGCAAACTATCATTAGAGTGAACCAGCAACCAACAGAATGGGAAAAAAATGTTTGCAATCTACCCATCTGACAAAGGGCTAATATAATATCCAGAATCCACAAAGAATGTAAACAAATTTACAAGAAAAAATAACCTCATCAAAAAGTAGGTGAAGAATATGAACAGACATTTCTCTAAAGAAGACATTTATGCAGCCAACAAACATGAAAAATGCTCATCATTACTGGTCATTACAGAAATGCAAATCAAAACCACATTGAGATACCATCTCATGCCAGGTAGAATGGCAATCATTAAAAAATCAGAAGACAATAGATGCCAGAGAGAGGATGTGGGGAAATAGGAATGCTTTTACACTGTTGGTGGGAGTGTTAATTAGTTCAACCATTGTGGAAGACAATGTGGCGATTCCTCAAGGATCTAGAAATAGAAAATACCATTTGACCTAGCAATCCCATTACTGGGTATATACCCAAAGGATTAGAAATCATTCTATTATAAAGACACATGTACACGTATATTTATTGTAGCACTGTTCACAATAGCAAAGTCTTGGAACCAATCCAAAAGTCCATCAATGATAGACTGGATAAAGAAAATGTGGCACATATAAACCACGAAATACTATGCAGCCATAAAAAAGGATGAGTTCATGTTCTTTGCAGAGACATAAAGTAGAAAACTATCATTCTCAGCAAAATGACACTAGAACAGAAAACCAAACACCGCATGTTCTCAGTCTTAAGAGGGTGTTGAACAATGAGAACACATGGACACAGGGAGGGGAACATCACACACTGGGGTCTGTTGGGGGTGGAGGATAGAGGAGGGATAGCATTAGGAAAAATACCTAGTGTAGATGACAGGGTGATGGATGTAGCAAAGCATCATGGCATGTGTATGCCTATGTAACAAACCTGCACATTCTGCACATGTGCCCCAGAACTTAAAGAGTATGTATTAAGAACTTAATAAAGTATGTATTAAGAAAAGATTAAAATTCTTTGCCATTTCCTAAACAACAAAAAAGAGTTCATTTTTTTCCCTTTCTTCTTCTCTCCATAAAATACTGGAACAAGAGCTGCAACTCTGATACATTACACAATAAAGAGCTTTGCAGACAAAAGCAATGAAGAATCCCAGTAAAACTGAGTTTTGAAATCAGACAAAACTGCTCAAATTTAATCTCTGATTCTTACGTGGTGTGAGTTATTAAGCTTGTTAATACTCAGGTTCATCAACTTTATTACAAAGATGACAATACCTACTTCATAGGATTATATGGATAATGCATGGAAAGTGCTTATTGAAATGTGTTACAGATTATGTTCATAGTCGTTAATATTCATGGAAGCATGCAAATAATTTCATTTCTTCATGGAGCCCATTGAAAGTGGCCTCACTAACCTGTCTTTCATACTGCAGATAAGAAAACAGAAATATGGAAAGTTTGAAGGGCTTATGTGATATTGCACTAGGGTAGAAGTCTTTGCAACTGCTGGGGTCTGCCTAGACCACACATGCACCTTATTTAGTTTTTCCATGATACATTATTTTTATAACAAGGACTGTTGTGTGACTTCAGTCCATACCTACTATTCATACCAATGCGGGAGAGCAACTCAGGTGAACCACAAGGGAATGTGTGAGCACGAGCCAGCACAACAGGATGCTAAATCAATCAAAGAGTTAATGGTAGTCAGTTCTAATTAACCGGATTTTTAAGACCTTCTTTAAAAAAAAAAATTCTAGTGGAACAGCTTGAAGTTGGGGACTCAAAGCTCTTGAGATATAGGTACCTCAAGGTAAGCTCTGTTTTTCTTGTGCTAAAAATTTAAAAAGAGAGAATTCAATTTTTCCCACAGTTTTCATTTCATTTCTCTGCTTTTACTCTTAACCACTAATATATATGTACTTAAATGAAATTGTGTTTCTTTTATCTGATGTAATGCTGCCGTTGATTGAGTGTGTGGGCATCGGCAATTCCCCTCTAGGAAGTTTTATCCCTGTTCCCTCACATTGATGCATTCATAGGTATGAGTTTGTGTCTTTATGTGCATATCATGGTTTTAGTAGCAGTAGGAAGAAGGGTGTGTGTATGTGTGTTGCAACTGTCCACCTCCTGCTAGTTGAGACTTTAGCTGTGTAGAGTAGGAGGATTTTTGGCACACTTTCCTCTAAAGAAAACACAGTCTGATTTGAGGAGTGCCTACCTCTTACAAGGCCTTGATTGTGTGAGAATGCCAAAAAAGAAACAAATGCAGTTTAATTGCGTCCGATGCTTACTGACTAGTTCACAAATCTTTTATTTGTTTTTAGAAGTGCTGCAGTGGCACTAAAATTTGTGTGTGTTCAGGGAGATGCAGACGTAGCTTACAGTAGGACTTAGAAGCCAGCATAATTACCTGGGCTCCTGTCAAACTCATAAACTAATAGAGGGCTTAAATAAAATCAGGAAAGGGCAAGGATTTAAGAAACTTAAAGAATGAGACTAGACATTGAGTCCTGTTAAATTTTCCTTATGTATGTATTTGAGAGGCCAGTGGTCCCATGGAATATGAATTATACATTTCAACCTTGAAAATACTTAAACTCTATGTAGGAGGATTTTAAGGTTTCGAAACCAATGTACGACTCTTGTGTTTTATTGCAGTCACGTAGGAGGCTCAGGGACATCTCTCTTGCATAAAAAGAAAAGGCTCGAGTTTTCTTACCATATGTAAACACTGAGAAGAAAAGTCTCTTTGGTAGAATATCCCTGCCCACTTACAGATAACTGAGGGCACACATGTCATTTGCTTTATTGTCTATAACCCAGGGAAACCTTAGGAAAATGTAAGAAAATTTAATAGCTCTGTGTAGCTACTGAAAAGGGTCTTTTAATAACGTGAAGAATTTACTTACAGAGTGTTTTCACTAAACTAGGAAGTTTGGAAGACACTTCCTATCTGATAAAGTCAGCCTTTTATACTTGGAGTTTTATTTAAACTTTTTTAGAATAATACATTTAGAACTACTTAGTGTTATAACTATGGTTCCTGAACTGCAGCCTGCAAGGAAGGCCTTTGAGAAATGTTTATATTCCAGGAGGATAAAAGAATGGATAAGTTATCGACTATGTGAATGTATGCATGTGTATAAGTGAATCTAAACATAAACTTCTGATTGTTCTTCCGACTTGCACTTTCCACGTAACTAATAACCAAATTTAGTAAATATGAGTCATTTGTTCTACATAGAATATAATGAGTCTATTTAGAATGAGATTCTTAAAGTCATTTGTATAATATAACTGAGATTGTGACTGTGTATATTTTGTCTTTCTCCATTTCCCTTCTTATTAATAGCATAATTTATCCAATCATCCATTCATTCAATAACATTTAAGTGCTTAGTATATTCCAGGAAATATGCTTAGTGTTAGAAATAAAAATAAGACCAGGATGTAGTCCCTTTCTCAAAAATGTCAATGATTAACAGGAGACTCTGAGGTCTAAATAAATTAATTAAAATACAATGCTAAAAATGATATAAATAAGTACATGTTTAAGGGAAATTCAGAGACAAGATTTCACTCAACCATGGTGGAAACGGGAACTCTCACAATGGAGATGACATTTGGGTTGGATCTTGAGTTACTGGGGCAAGTTTACCAGGGGAAGAATGGAGAAAAATGTGGGAGACATGTAAAATAGGCGAAGTTCACTATAAACTCACTTCATTATAAAATGCTTCAAACAGAATCACTTAAGTTGGATTTAAACAACTCCTATTGTATGGTTCCATGCTATAATTTTAGACACCAATTTCCTATTTGACAGTGCCCTCCTTTGGCAGGGTATATTCTTGAAGCCTACCTATTTCTGATTCTGTGGTCCTGCCTGGAGAATTTTGTGTGTGTGTGTGTGTGTGTGTGTGTGTGTGTGTGTGTGTGAAGTTCCTTGAAGATTCATGGCCATGCCTTATGTGATTTGTGTCTCTCAAGCCCACCACGATGCTACCATTATAGCAGGTGCTAAGAAATAATTGTTATGACTCTCAAAATCCCATACAGGAGATGCCTAGGAACAAAAAATGGATTAGAATTGTGGTTAGGGGAGCTCTCATAGAGCTTTATGCTTAGCAATCATGCTGATTTTACACAGGCTGTGGCTTTAGAGGACTGGAACTGGTGAAAATCTAATACCCTCTTCCAGCCACACTTTGGCCTTGTCATTGGAGTAAGCAAAAGATTGAGTTAATAAATAGGTCTGACTTCCTTTTTACTTTTAAAATATGGAATCTAGAAGCAGGGTCTCTCCAAGCGTAAGAGAAATGAGAAATCATGAAAAGGTTTTCATCAATGCCCAATAAATGATTGGAAAGCCTAATGCAAAATGGCAAATTGTGAATACTGCCTGATATCATTAGCTATAAAGCTTTCTGAAGCCCTTTGATCAATCCCCTCATTCTATGACTGTGTATGAGACAAATCAGATGTTCTTGTCACCAAGCAGGGAAGAGAGAGGCTGAGCCATCTAGCCAGTTTAGTCAATGTGAAGTATACTTGAAGTCTAGATTTTGGCCGAAGTTGTAAGTGAAAATATCCAGGATAAAAATCATATAGAAAAGAAGTTTTTCATCTGAATTTCATGTAACATCATAGATCACTAAAGCAAAAGGAATTTTAAAATCTAATTTGCGTTTCACAAGGGATTGGGAAACCTGGCAGGATTTTGGGTTCTTCGGGGGTCTTGAGTTATTTCTCAAATATTTTGGGTTCAATAAAATCCAAAATGCATTTTGCCCTGAGCACTTTTCCCCTTAATTTTGAAACCCATGTGTAATCTAAAGGAAATGTAATCCATATGTTTCTGATTCATTTACACTTAACTCATCAAAATATTTTTCTAGGAGCTATTTGATGTTGAAGAAGCATTTTGAGACTTTTTAATAAGCTTTTTAACTGCACCCCCCCCACCTTAAAACAGAAGGCCGTGTTTTGCCAAGGTGAAATAAGCCCCAATACCAAAATATTTGGATTCAGTTCCAAACTCTCTGAACCACAGAATGTAAGATAGATTCTCACTTTATCCAGTTTTTTCTTCTATCCGTTTTCTGGGGCTGGTTGAGCATGTAAAATTCAGCAGCATCGCTTAAGATGAAAATGGGACTCCTGTGACTTTACCACAGAATGAAGGAGGAGGATTAAAACAGTAAGCTAACAAAGTTGCGAGGTTAATGCAGAAAAGAAAAATTAAAGGTTAGCTTTTGTGGGCAATTGCTTCAGTTACAGAAAGACATGCAGGGTTGAGGCAAGGAACTTGTTTCAGTTAGAATCATAGTCAAGATTGCCCAACTATGATGTTTTTGTTTGTTTGTTTTGGAAGCCAAGCGGAAAGCTATGAATGACTTTTCTAACGTTCCCTAATATAAACTAAATTTCCTAGGGAACTGATCTTTGCCATATATTGGTCCTGTTCTCCAAGTTCTCCATCACCATTCTTAGTTGCAACGCTTGTAAATCTGGAGTTTGATAGTTTCACATTCAAAGCTCACCACAATTCTAGCCCAAGATGCTCTTTCTGTGTTAATGTCTACTGATCTCCTCCAGCACAACCGTGACTTCAAAACAATCAAACCCTGTGCGATTCCTTCAGCAAATGTTCAGTTTTGCTGCATTTACTCAAGTCATGTTTACTGTCTTCACTTCCAATGAATACATACATAGAATCTTCCTCTGATCACCACAGGCAGAAGCATTGCTTCCTTTGACTGCATTGCTCATGATCACAGTTTCTCAGCTGTGGCATTATTGGGCAATTGGACATTTTGAACAATTGTTCTTGTTTATCTGGACATCCTAGCTGTTGGTCCTGTGCCTTGTAAGATTCAACATCTTTTGCCCTTTCCATCAGCACTGTTACAGCAATGAAAATGCTTCCAGATACTGCCAAGTGTCCCTGGGGAGGGGAATAAAACTGCCCTCAGCTGAGAACCACTGCACTAGAACTTTACTGATACCATATCTTTGGACAGTCACAATATTGCCTTATATGTACATGCATACATTGGTATATATTTTAAGCTTCTGGGAGACAGGGAGAATATCATGCTCAACGTCTTACTCAGAATATTACATTCATCAGTGATCTGTATAATCTCTGTTTTTTATGCATAATATTTATTTGTTAAAGTGCTAAAGTTAAAAGAAAATGCTTAGTCTAATTCTGTTTTCTTATACTTCTAGGTCTAAATAGTAACGAAGTTCTGCCGGAAACATCTGGAATGTACCTCTACCTTTCCAAAGCTCCTCTTCATATCCCTATTTTGCAGACATTATCTTTTTTTAACTTTTATTTTAGGTCTAGGGTACACATTAAGGTTTGTTATATGGGTAAACTCATCTCAAGGGGGTTGTCATACAGATTATTTCATCACCTAGGTATTAAGCCATACTCAAAAGTTATTTTTCCTGCTCCTCCCTGTCCTCCTATCCAGTACCTTCAGGTAGACCCTGGTGTCTGTTGTTCCCTTCTTTGTGTTCATGAGTTCTCATCATTTAGCTCCCACTTGTAAGTGAGAACATATGATATTTGGCTTTATGCTCCTGCATTAGTTTGCTAAGGATACACATGCACACAAATGTTGATTGCAGCACTTTCACAATAGTAAAGACATGAACTCAACCTAAATGTTCATCAATGACAGAATGGATAAGAAAATGGGATTTCCACCAATATGGCTGAATAAGAACAGCTCTGATGTGCAGTTCCCAGCAAGAGCCACAGAAGGCGAGTGATCTCCACATTTCCAACTAAGGTACCAGGTTCATCTCATTGGGGCTGGTTAGACAGTGGGTGCAGCCCAAGCAGCACTGGGTGTCACCTCACCCGGGGTCAGAGAACTCCCTCTCCTAGCCAAGGGAAACCATTAGGGACTTTCCCCAACACTCTGGCTCAGATACCATGCTTTTCCCATGGTCTTCACAACCTGCAGACCAGGAAATTCCCTCTAGTGCCTACAACACCAGCACCCTGGGTGTCCAGTACAAAACTGGGCAACTGTTTTAGCCACAGCAGATTTTTTTTTTCTTATACCCCAGTGGCACCTGAAATGGCAGTGAGACAGAGATGTTCATTCCCTGAAAAAGGGGGATGAAACCAAGGATCCAGGTGATCTGGCTCAGTGGGTCCCACCCCCACAAAGACCAGGAAGCTAAGATCCACTAACTTGAAATTCTTGCAGCCGGCACAGCAGTCTGAGCTTGAACTGGGATGTTCGAGCTTGGTGCGGGGAGGGGAGTCCACCATTGCTGAGGCTCTGGTAGGCGGTTTTAACCTCGCCTGTGTAAACAAAGTTAGTGGGAAGTTTAAACAGCAACTGGGCAGAGCCCATGGCAGCTCAGCAAAGTCTCTACAGGCAGATGTCACTAGACTCCCTTCTTGCTGGGGAGGGCATCTCTGAGAAAAGGCAGCAGCCTGTCAAGGGCTTATACATAAAGGCCCCACCTTCCTGGGACAGAGCACCTAGGAAAATGGGTGGTTGTGAGTTCAGCTTTAGCAGACTTAAACATCCCTGCCCAGCAGCTCTGAAGGGAGCAATGGATTTCCCAGCACAATGCTTGAGCTCCAATAAGGGACAGATTGTCTCCTCAAGTGTCTCCCTGACTCTGTGTATCCTGACTAGGAGACACCTCATACAGGAGAGCTCTGGCTGGCCAGCTGGCAGGTACCCTTCTGGGATGAAGGTACCAGAGGAAGGAACAGGCGCAATGTTTGCTGTTCTGCCGACCCCACAGGTAATTCCCAGGAAAGCAGGGTCTGGAGTGGCTCACGAGCAAGCTCCAGCAGACCTGCAGCAGAGGGACTTGTTATAAGGAAAACTAAAAAACAGAAAGAAGTAGTTTCAACATCAACTGAAAGGACATCTACCCAGAGACTCCATCTATAGGTCACCAACTTCAAAGACAAAAGGTAGATAATTCCAGAAGGATGGGAAGAAACCAGCAAAAAAGGCTGAAATCTCCAAAAACCAGAATGCCTTTTCTCCTCCAAGGGAACAAACACCTCATCAGCAAGGGGAAAAACTAGATGGAGATTGAGTTTCATGAATTGACAGAAGCAGTCTTCAGAAGCTGTGTAATAACAGACTTCTCCGAGCTAAAGGAGCATGTTCCAATGCAATGCAAGGAAGCTAAGAACCTTGAAAAAAGGTTAGACAAAATGCTAACTAGAATAACCAGCATAGAGGAGAACATAAACAACTTGATGGAGCTGAAAAACAGAGCACTAGAACTTCATAAAGCATACACAAGTTTCAATAGCTGAATTGATTAAGTGGAAGAAAGGATATCAGAGATTGAAGACCAACTCAATGAAATAGAATGAGAATTCAAGACTAGAAAAAAAAAAAAAAGACTGACAAGAAATGAACAAAGCCTCCAAGGATATGGGATCACATGAAAAGACCAAATCTACAGTTGATCGATGTACCTGAAAGTGATGGGGAGAATGAAACCAACTTGGAAAACACTCTTCAGAATATTATCCAGGAGAACTTCCCCAACCTACCAAGGCAGGCTGACATTCAAATTCAGGAAACATAGAGAACACCGCAAAGATGTTCCTCCAGAAGAGCAAACCCACAGAACATAATCCTCAGATTCACCAGGGTTGAAATGAAGAAAAAAATGCTAAGGAGCTTTGGAGAGGTAGAGGTACATTCCAGATGTTTCTGGCAGAACTGCATTACTATTTAGACCAAGAAGTATAAGAAAACAGAATTAGACTAATTTCAACCCTCTCTCTCTGACCAGAGAGAAAGGTCAGATTACCCACAAAGGGAAACCCATCAGACTTACTGTGGATCTCTCAGCAGAAACCCTATAAGCCAGAAGAGAGTTGGGGCCCATATTCGACATCCTTAAAGTAAAGAATTTTCAACACAGAATTTCATATCCAGCCAAACTAAGCTTCATAAGCAAAGGAGAAAATAAAATCCTTTACAGACAAGCAACTGCTGAGATATTTTGTCACCACCAGACCTGCCTTATAAGAGCTCCTGAAAGAAACACTAAACATGGAAAGGAACAACCAGCACCAGCCACTACAAAAACTTACCAAATTGTAAAGAACATCGACACTTTGAAGAAACTGCATCAACTAATGGGCAAAACAACCAGTTAGCATCAAAATGACAGGATCAGATTCACATATAACAATGTTAACCTTAAATGTAAATGGACTAAATGCCCCAATCCAAAGACACAGACTGGCAAATTGGATAAAGAGTCAAGACCCATTGGTGTGCTGTATTCAGGAGACCCATCTCAAATGCAAAGACACACATAGGCTCAAAGTAAAGGGATGGAGGAAGATTTACCAAGCAAATGGAGAGAAAAAAAAAAAAAGCAGGGGTTGTAATCCCAGGGGTTGTAATCCTAGTCTGTGATAAAATAGACTTTAAACGAATGAGGATCAATAGAGACAACGAAGGGCATTACATAATGGTAAAGGGATCAATGCAACAAGAAGAGCTAACTATCCTAAATATATATGCACCCAATACAGAAGCAGCCAGATATATAAAGCAAGTTATTAATGACCTACAAAGAGACTTAGACTCCCACACAATAATAGTGGGAGAATTTAACACCGATCTGTTAATATTAGACAGATCAAGGAGACGGGAAATTATTAACAAAAATATTCAGGACTTATACTCAGCTGTGGACCAAGTGGAGCTAGCAAACATCTAGAGAACTCTCCACCCTAAATCCACAGAATATACATTTTCTCACTACCACATTGCATTTATTTTAAAATTGACCACATAATTGGAGATAAAACACTCCTCAAAAAATGCAAAAGACCAGAAATCATAATAAACAATCTCTCAGACCACAATGCAATCAAATTAGAACTCAGGATTAAGCTAGTCACTCACAACCACATAACTACATGGAAATTAAACAACCAGCTCCTGAATAACTACTGGATAATTAATGAAATGAAGGCAGAAATAAAGATGTTCTTCTAAACCAATGAGAGCAAAGACACAATATCCCAGAATCTCCAAGACACATTTTAAGCAATGTCTAGAGGGAAATTTATAGCACTAAATGCCCCCAGGAAAATTGAAGAAAGATCTAAAATTGACACCCTAATGTCACAATTGAAAGAACTAGAGGAGCAAGAACAAACCAATTCAAAAGCTGGGTGTTTAAGGGTATTTTTAAATACACTTAAAAAATAAGTAAATCCAGGACCTGGCTTTTTGAAAAGATCAACAAAAGTGATAAACTGCTAGGTAGACTAATAAAGAAGAAAAAAGAGAAGAATCAAATAGATGGAATAAAAATGATAAAGGGGATATCACCACTGATCCCACAGAAATATAAACTACCATCAGAGATTACTACAAATACCTCTATACACATAAACCAGTAAAACTAGAAGAAATAGATAAATTTATGGACACTTGCACCCTACCAAGACTAAACTAGGAAGAAGTTGAATCCCTGAATAGACCAGTAATAAGGTCTGAAATTGAGGCAGCAATTAATAGCCTATCAACCAAAAAAAGTCCAGGTCCAGATGGGTTCAAAGCCAAATTCCACCAGATGTACAAAGAGGAGCTGGTACCATTCCTTCTGAAACTATTCCAAACAATACAAAAAGAGGGAATCCTCCCTAACTCATTTTATCAGACCAACATCAGCCTGATACCAAAACCTGGCAGACACACAACTGGAAAAGAAAATTTCAGGCCAATATCCATGATGAACATCAATGTGAAAATCTTCAGTAAAATACTGGTGAACCAAATTCAGTAGCACATCCAAAAGCTTATCCATTATGATGAAGTCAGCTTCATCCCTGGGATGCAAAGTGGTTCAACATATGCAAATCTATAAATGTAATCCATCACATAAATAGAACCAAAGACAAAAACCACATCATTATCTCAATAGATGCAGAGAAGGTTTTTGACAAAATTCAACAGCCCTTTATGATAAAAGCTCTCAATAAACTAGGTATTGATGGAACTTATCCCAAAATAATAAGAGCTATTTATGACAAACCCACAGCCAATATCATACTGAATGGGCAAAAACTGGGAGCATTCACTTTGAAAATGGCACAAGACAAGGGTCCCCTCTCTCACCACTCCTATTCAACATAATATTGGAAGTTCTGGCCAGGGCAATCAGGTAAGAAAAAGAAATAAAGGGTATTCAATTAGGAAAAGAGGAAGTCAAATTAATCACTATTGGGAGACAACATGATTGTATATTTAGAAGACCCCAGCATCTCAGCCCAAAATCTACTTAAGATGACAAACAACTTCAGCAAAGTCTCAGAATACAAAATCAATGTGCAGAAATCACAAGCATTCCTATAACCAATAACAGAGAGCCAAATCATGAGTGAACTCCCATTCACAATTACTAAAAAGGAATAAAATATCTAGGAATACAACTACCAAGGGATCTGAAGGACCTCTTCAAGGAGAACTACAAATCACTGGTCAAGAAAATTAGAACACAAACAGATGGAAAAACATTCCATACTCATGTTTAGGAAGAATCAATATAGTGAAAATGGCCATACCGCACAAAGTAATTTACAGATTCAATGCTATCCCCATGAGCTACCATTCACTTTCTTCACAGAATTGGAAAAAACTACCTTAAACTTCATATGGAA
>NW_022436988.1:11576148-11853979 GCF_009761245.1 Sapajus apella
CAAAAAAGAACAAAGCTGGAGGCATCACGCTACCTGACTTCAAACTATACTACAGTAATCAAAACAGTATGCTACTGGTACCAAAACAGAGCTATAGACAAATGGAACAGAACAGTGGTCTCAGAAATAATGCCACACAGCTACAACCATCTGCTCTTTGACAAACCTGACCAAAACAATCAATGGGGAAAGATTCCCTAGTTAATAAATGGTGTTGGGAAAACTGGCTAGCCATATGCAGAAAGCTGAAACTAGATCCCTTCCTTACACCTTATACAGAAATTAACTCTAGATGGATTAAAGATTTAAACTTAAGACTTAACACCATAAAAACTCCAGAAGAAACCTAGGCAATACTATTCAGGACATAGGCATAGGCAAGGACTTCATGACTAAAACACCAAAAGCAATGGCAATAAAAGCCAAAATAGATAAATGGGATCTAATTAAACTAAAGAGCTTCTGCACAGTAAAAGAAACTATCATTAGAATGAACCAGCAACCAACAGAATGGGGAAAAGTTTTTGCAATTTACCCATCTGACAAAGTGCTAATATCCAGAATCTACAACGATCTTAAAAAAACTTACAAGAAAAAAAACAACCCTATCAGAAAGTGGGCGAAGGATATGAACAGACACTTCTCAAAAGAAGACATTTATGCAGCCATCAAACATATGAAAAAACATTCATCATTACTGGTCATTAGAGAAATTCCAATCAAAACCACATTGAGATACCATCTCACGCCAGTTAGAATGGTGAACACTAAAATACCAGGAGACAACAGATGCTGGAGAGGATGTGGAGAAATAGAAATGCTTTTACACTGTTGGTGGGAGTGTAAGTTAGTTCAACCATTGTGGAAGAGAGTGAGGCAATTCCTCAAGGATCTAGAAATAGAAATGCCATTTGACTCAGCAATCCCATTACGGAGTATATACCCAAAGGATTATAAATCATTCTATTATAAAGACGCATGGACATGTATGTTTATTGTGGCACTGTTCACAATAGCAAAGACTCAGAACCAATCCAAATACCCATCAATGATAGACTGGGTAAAGAAAATGTGGCACATATATACCATGGAGTACAATGAAGCCATAAGAAAGGATGAGTTTATGTCCTTTGCAGGGACATGGATGAAGCTGGAAACCATCATTCTCAGCAAACTAACACAAGAGCAGAAAACCAAACACTGCATGTTCTCACTCATAAGTGGGAGCTGAACAATGAGAACACATGGACACAGGGAAGGGAGCATCACACACTGGGGCCTGTCAGGGGGGTGGGTGGCTAGAGGAGGGATAGCAGGGGTTGGGGGGGGATAGGGGAAGGATAGTATTAGGAGAAATACCTAATGTAGATGACAGGGTGATAGATGCAGCAAATCATCATGGCACATGTATACCTGTGTAATCTGCACATTCTGCACATGTACCCCAGAACTTAAAGTATAATTAAAAAAATAGAAAACATTGTAATATACACCATTAAATACTATGCAGCCTTGAAAAGAATGAGATCAGCAAACCACCACCATGGCTCATGTATACCTATGTAAAACAAACCTGCACAATCTGCACATGTACCCCAGAAATTCAAGTGTAATGCATAAATTTTTTAAAAAAGTAATGCAATCATGTCTTCTGCAGAAACATGGATGGAGCTGCAGTCATTATCGTAAACCCAATTATTTCAGGCCTTGATTATCCTATAATAACCACCCTACAGACTTCATTCCTCCCAGTTCTTCTGCAGTAAAGCAAAGAGAAATATAAAACATAGTTATTTTTTTCCAATGGGAAGTTAAAATCTAAGTGATTTGGAAACACCTATAACAGTATGTAAATGAAGGTTAGAGAGTAAGATGGAAGTTATTAGTAGGGTTTCCAGATTCAGCAAAATAAAATGCAAGATAACCAGTTAAATTTGAATTTTAGATAAAGAACAAACACTTTTATTCATACAAGTTATATCCCCTGAAATATTTAGGATATACATATGCTAAATTTATTCATTGTTTATATGAAATTTAAACTAAACAGCATTTGTATTTTATTTGGCAACCCTAGCTACCAGTGTAGGAATTCCAGGAAGGGTGGAAAAAACAATAGCAAGGTATAGGGACAGGAAATGCCATGCTTTGTTTACAGAATAGAGATGGGTCAGACTTTAGAGGAGGATGTGTATTAGAGAATAGGTTAAATATGATTGCCTCTAGAGGATAAAGCAATATAATAAAATTGCTTGAAACCATACAGATTCATCTGCATTTGAAGGAGAAAAATATGGGAAATGCCTTTTCTCACCTCCTGCTCTCACTATCCATTCTTTCTCATGTGTTGCTTTCCCCAGGTGAAATTCCCACAGTCTCTAGACACCTTATTCACATCTGCATATAATATATTTGTAGGTGTTTATTTCCTTTATATCACTTCCCTTTTCAGCTTTATTAAGATATAATTGGCAAATTAAACTTGTATATATTTACAGTATACAATGTGATGTTCTGATATATATATATATATATATGTGTGTGTGTATATATATATATATGCATATACACATTTAATCAGAAATGATTAACATACTTATATACCTTTTTTATGATAAGAACATTAGAACGTTTAAGGTCTCTCTTATTTTTAAATATACAATGCATTATTTTAAGTATAAGAAATGACACCAATATCAACAACCACAAGCACCAACTAAATCTGCTCTCCAATGAAAGGAAGAACAGAGAAGACTCCTTGGAGAAATGGCTCCTTCTAAGGTGGGGACAAGGGATATAAAAAAGGAGCCTAAAGCATCTCATCATATCAGAAAATAGGAAGTGCTTTTACAGAATGGAAACATTCATGTTCAATAGAGACATGAGCCAGTCAAAGAGCTCCCCATGCCCAAGACTGGAACAAACTGGGCAACAAAATCAGTAACATCATATTGGATTAGAACCCAAAATATGAAATATTCAAGATTCCATATTGATATAAATACATGATTGAATAAATAAAGAAGTGGGGGAGAATAGACCATTCTCCCTTTCAGGAGAATTCTAAATAAATCACGTAGATACTCTGCCCTCAAAAAAGTAGAGCATCACACTCAAATTTTTAAATGTGGGCTGAGCATAATGACTTCATTCCAAAGAATTCAATGTGGAAAGGGGGAAACAGAGTAACTTTATAGTAAGAAAACTTGAAAAACTCTACAATTAAAACTAGCAGTGCTAACTCATGTTCACAATGTGTACCCTTGATATAATACAGTGAAAATGATACTTTACCCCTATGATTTTCCCTCCCCAAATCCACAACCTCAGTCCTATCATGAGGAAAAAGTCAGAAGGACATTCCACACAATATCTGACAGTATCAAACTGCCAAGGTCATCAAAAATGAGGAAAGTCCAAGAGAGACTGTTAGAACCAAGAGGAGCCTAGAGAGTTATGAAGGCTAAATGTAATGTGGTGCTATTGGTAGGATCCTAGAAAAGAAAGGAAAAAACCTAAGGGAATCAATAAAATGTGGAGTTAAGTTAATAATAGTGTAACAACATTGGTTCATTAGTTGTGATCGATGTTCCATGCTAATGTAAGATGGTAACATTTGCAGAAACTTGGTATGGGGTCTATGGAGTTCTCTAGACTATCTTGGCAACTTTTCTGTGAATCTCAAAGCTGTTACAAAATAAAAATTTATTTTTGAGAGTGAGCAAACAAGTGAGCGAGTTAAAGAGAGAGAATGTGATGAAGACTGGGTAGTGAGACAGTGAGGCAGGAAGCAAGCCAAGAGGAGTAGGTGCTATCAGGGAAAAGAGTGTTTGGGAATGAGAAAATGATCAAACTTGTCAAGTTCTGTTGAGAGATTTGTTAAGATGAGAAATTATGTTTGCCCCCTGGATTTACCTGAGAAGGGCTTATTTGTCAGGATGATTTCAGTTAAAAAAAATAGCCAAACATTTACTTTCAACTATTTTCATGCAAAAAGAGCATCAGTGTGGAGTGTTCAAGAAGTAATTCAGGTCCAAAGGAAGATCTGTAAAATGCAGGGCAAACCAAGTACTGGAAATGGAAATGCACCTGGCCTCCTGCTCCCCACATCAGTGTCTGTGGAAGGGAATGAGGCCACGGGATGCTGTGGGGTCACATCCTCCAAATCGCTGCTAACAAAGCAGAGACCACTTCAGTCACTGCAGCCAGCGTTCCATAAGTAGCTCACTTTGTGTCATATTCTCATCTCTGAATTAACAGAACCAAGGGTCTGTTAATGGAATCTGGAACAAAGTGTTTAGGGTAATAGTAATGAGAAAAAATTAATCATCACAGATGGTTATAATCCTGTACTGTGTTGTTCATTTCAGTGCCCAATTTAATCCAGTTTGGCCACACATGGCTCTTTAGCTGGCTCCTATTTTTGTTTCTTAAAACAAAAAACTTATTTTTTAAGTAAATAAGTTTTAAGAAAACTTATTTACTTTGTGATACTACAAAATGCTTTAGGCTCATCTCTATTACCCTGTCTCAGCCCTAGAAACAGTCATTTCTGCAAGCCCTAGTTACTTTGATTGGATACAAGATTTAGAAGCTAAGATGTGTGTGGTGTGTGTAGTTGTTAATACTGGTGCCATTGCTTCCAGATTCTCAGTTAACAGAGCAAGGAAATACGTGCGTGTATCCTACTCCATGTACACATATAGCTATAAATATTTTTATATCCATGCATCTATAACTATATTAAGCTGAAAATTAGTTCATACCAAAGTTTCCAACTTGAATCCATTGCTGCACCGGTTATTCTATTCATCTCCCTTTGCTTGTCTGTAACCTCCCACTGCAACCGTGAATAACCTGGTTCCCACCATCCACCCCTCATTTCTTAATTGTTCAGTTTCAGTATATGTGTTTAATAGCTTCAGAATTGTTTACTTGTATTCCTGTGGGAAAGAACTTCATCAAACTAGAGTACAATAATTATGTACAGTTCTTTTTGCTTTATTCTTATGAATCCCATTCATTTCCAGATTAGACTAGCACCTTTTCCTCAAATCCTTCAGTGAAGTTGTTCCATACACTCTTTATTCATTTATTTTAATTTTTATATGTGTTTTAAATTCTACTTTAGGTTCATGGATACAAGTGCAGAACGTGTAGGTTTGTTACATGGGTATACGTGTGCAGTGGTGGTTTGCTGTACCTATCGAACTGTCATCTAGGTTTTAAGCCCCACATGCATTAGCTACTTGTCCTAATGCTCTCTCTCCCCTCGTCCCCAACTTCCTGACTGGTCCTGGTGTAATGTGTGTTGTTCTTCTCCCTGTGTCCAGGATATACACTTTTAATACAGTTATGCTTTTTTGTAACAATCTGCATTTTATCCTGGGATCCATGACCTCTTAAACCCATTTCCCATTTAGAAAAAACAAAAAACAAACTGCTAGTGCAGTATTTTGGAGGCAAAGAGGAAATGGGTTAAATTACTCCTTTTTTTTTTTTCAATTTACATGCAGTAAGGTTACATTTTTCTATAACAGTGTTCTAGAGATTTGAAAAAATTGTCATGAAATTATCATTACCGAATTATACAGAATATTGTCACCATATTAAGGAATCCACTGTTCTTAACTTATCTCATATTCTTTGATGGATTCTTCTCTTCTGGTACTCTAAATGGTGAAATGGCCCTAGGCCCATTCCTTGAAGCCTTTTTCTACCGTATCAATACTCAGTCCTTTGGGGACCTAATTTAGACTCAGAGCTTTAAATACTATCTGTATTTTGATGACTGCAAATTTTATACATCCAACCCCAATCTTTTCCATTTCTCCTCAGATTCAGTCTTACATGCTTAACAGGCATTTAAAACTTTGCAGATCTGAAATGAAATTCTTCATATCCACACTCTCATCCCAAGTACCAAATCTGTAAGACCATCCTCTACCTTCTTTAATGCCTCAGTAGTCTTCTAATTTGTTTTTGGCATTTAATTTCTTTTCTAAAACCTATTCTATATAGCAGTCAGACTATATCGACATGGATAATTAATGAGTCAAGTCTAAACTTCTGCACTGCTTTTGAAGACATTGATCGGTAAATTTCACCTGGCTTTTTCAAACTACGTTTTTGCTTAGCTCTAACATACTTCTTCTTTCATAATCAGGATTCTTTATACTATCTTCCACTGTCTAATTTCTTTGCTCAGCAAGAAAAAGGATCTCTCTCCCTCCCTGCCCACCCCAACGCCCCGCTATCCCCCGTTAAGCCCAGATCCATTCTTGAATCAGGAATCAGTCCATCCTTCAGAAATCAGTTCCAGCTTCACAAATCAAGGGCTTTGCTGTTTGGTTAAAGCTGCTCCAGAGCTTCTCTGTTCTGAATTCTCATAGTATTACTATGAGAATTACTATGAAGCAATGCTCCAACTGTTTGTTTTTATTTTAATAACTCTTTCTGGTTTCATGAGCATAATTTTTATCTTTCTGACTAAACTATAAGATTCTTAACCACAAAGAGAGCTTATAGAAATATTTTTCTATCTCCCATGGTGACTGCCATGTTTCTGGGCATAGAGCAAATGATCAAAAAATACCTTTTGGTTTTAATTGAATTAGCATCTAGGGAAAACAATGTAGAAAATAATATATAATTCATATAAAGTGTTCACTAGTTTCTTAAATCAATTTATAGCCAAAACTGGTTCGAAGGTTACTCTTTTTACTTTGAAGTTTTCTTTCAAGTCAAAGCATAAACAATTTCTAAAGATAGTTATGAGGTATGATCTTTAAAGATCATGGTGCACTGATTATCCTCAGCCTAAGCAACTAAAATGACAATTACATACAATACTGTCTTGAGTACCAACTGTATTCTTGCCATTGTGTTAAGTAGTTTTAAATGTATTGTTTTATTTATCCATGCATCCAATAGATGTTATTTTCATTTTTTCTTTTAAATAAGAAAATTGAGGATGAAGAAGTTAAAATAAGCTAGCCAAAGGCACACAACTGAGGAATAATAACATTGGGATTATAACTTAGGTTAATCTGATTCTAAAATATATACTCTTCACCATTGAGCTCTTTTCTACTTCCAATGATGATTAAAGGGAAGTAAAAAAACTACCCCCTAACTCTTACATAGTATTTGAAAGTCATTGAGTGAAAAATAAAAACATGTTGAGTTCAAGGCTTCTTCCATTAGAATTTCTCATCACTCACTTTCTACAATTTCAGCACTGACATCTCTTATTTTACTTATCTCTTGCTATTTTTTAAAAAGGCTTTGATGTACAGTGTATTGGTTCTATTTTTTCCTCCATATTCTCACTGCTTCTATTACCATAGTCTCAGATTTTTTTTCTTGCCTATGTTATTATTCTACTAACTTCTCTGGCCACTTTCAATATCTCTCTACTCAATATAGCAACATATCCTATAAAGAATTATCACATAATTAGCACATTATTATGTGATAAAGAATTATCACATAATTAGCACATTCCATTGTTAAAAAAATCTTCAATGACTTCCACTGACAATGGTTGATAAAACATGACCTGATATTTTCAGATTTCTTTAGGTTTCTGAATTTGTCATCTTTGACTAGAATATTATTGGGATATGTTTAATAAGGTCATGTTCATATTTGATTACTTTTCATTGTTTGGTTCCCCAGAGAAGTTAGGAGCTGCTGCACTTAGTAAATGCTCAGGAAACACTTACCAAATGAACAAACCTAACAATGAAAATTTCGGATGATTTTACAGATTTGAATACTGCTACCTCTTGTTAAGTAAACTGCAGCCCTTCAGATTACTGATAATATAAACCTGTGGTCCAATTAGAAGAGAAAGTATTCGGCCGTGCGCGGTGGCTCAAGTCTATAATCCCAGCACTTTGGGAGGCCGAGGCGGGTGAATCACGAGGTCAAGAGATCGAGACCATGGTGAAACCCTGTCTCTACTAAAAAATACAAAAATTAGCTGGGTGTGGTGGCGCGCACCTGTGGTCCCAGCTACTCGGGAGGCTGACGCAGGAGAATTGCTTGAACCTGGGAAGTGGAGGTTGCAGTGAGCCAAGATCGTGCCACTGCACTCCAGCCTGGCGCCTGACAGCAGAGCGAGACTCTGTCTCAAAAATAAAATAAGAAAAGAAAGTATTCTAGTCTTAGTTTCTGATTGTCTATAAGGAATCTATTTGAGATTCATGAAGATTCTTCAACATAATTGCTGATATTTCAGAAAATGGTGAAAATGACACATGTAATATTCAATTATTGCATTCATGTTCTTCATACTCTCTCACACTCTGCTTGTAGTCTTTCCTCAGTGATAACTGCCAAGTCTAACTAAGGAGGAAAAATTAACCCGGGAAAGGAAGTTTATTGATCTTTTTGAGATTCCCAATTTTAAATGAAATTCAAAGGAAAACATGTACATTTAAGGGTTTGACATTTCACACAAGATGATAATTTCACTGACATGTTTATTCGTGTAGAGAATGAGGATATTTAATGATGGAACACAATTCTACCATGATTAGAAGCATTTGGTATTCCATTTAGCCCCAAATCAATTTCAAATTAGAAACACTTCATTTAGCAGGATATTAATCCCTTAAGACTGGAAAGGAGAGCTAGTGTGAGCAAAACTTTACAGAATGGATCAAGTTAAAAACACATATGCACCCATATGCACACACACGTCTGTGATGCATGCGGGAATGGAGACAGCTATGAATGGTGACACAAGTCGCCCCAGCTCTGTGCTTATAAGTTTATCTGTATTGTGGCCACTTACCCACTTGTTTAGAATAGAGTCGGACACATGGCAGTGAAAAATTATTTAATCAAATAATTGCTCTATGCCTCCAACACCACTCCTTTAAAAGATGTGCTGGAAAAAAGGACCAGCAAATATGTAAATTGGAACTGATTAGGAGATTAAGTTTCACTAAAAAAAAAATAAATAAATAAAAATTGGAATAAAAACAGCCTGCAAATCCCTCTAAGCCAAACCCTGTCTCTGAATTACAACACCAGCGTCTGTCGGCTGTGATAATTTCACTTCATTAAGTTCCAGATATAAATAGAGAGCTTTTTTCCATGCACCACTTTAAATTAGCATGGACTGAAAACACAGGAGTTATTGATCCACTCAGCTGTTTGTTATTGGGTCTTTGGTCTTGCTTCATTGTTGCATTAGAAACTCAAACACCTATATTGTGAAGCCAGGGACAATTCGCCTCTGTGGAACCATTTTAAAGCTATTGTTTCCACTGCCAAAAAATATTAAAAGAATAAAACTCATCAAGTATTTACATACTGAAATGCAAAACAGACATGCATGTGCTCTGCATGTAAAGAATGCTGAGATGAGAAATTAAAAAGAGAACTTGAGTAAGTACCAGTATTTCAGGCACTAGAATCAGTCTGTCTTATGCAGTGAGATCAGGTAAAGTATCTTATTTTTCTGGGATGTTTCTTTTCTCTAAATCAGAGGCTTGCATGCTATAGAATTTTCAAGTAATGTATAAACCAAGGTTTTCAAACTAACTCTATTTTTTTCTCCCCTCAAAAGTTTAGAAGGATAATTTTTTTTACATGAAATACCACTAATTCCAATCTTAAAATCTTAGGGCAAAAAGCAAACAAATTCAGAAAACAACACAAAAGATTTTAAAAATATATACACACACACAGTTTAAGGTTGGGTAAGCAAATTATTTCTGTAAAAAAGGCAAAATCAAGAGTATTATGCTGGTATTTTTATAACCTTTTCAAATGTGACCCTTTATAAAATGTAAAAGTTCTTCTTAGCTTGCAAGCCTTATAAAAACAGGTGGCATGCTGAATCTGGCCTGTGGGCCATAGTTTGCCCACCCCTTGCTTAAGCTATACAAATATATTGTGCTTTCTCATTTCATATATTTATCTCTGTGTACAAATCTGGTCACTGATTGAGTATGAACATTTAATAGGTTTCAACTTTAACCATTAATCTCAGAAAACTCAGGTTTGAAAACATGTTAGGTAAGTCAAGAGGGAAAATGATTTTGCAAGGTCTTAACCTAACGTCCATGGGCATTGGTCCATATAATAAAACAACTTGGCATCACTTGGTACCAACAAACATGATTGGCCAGCTGAGGTTGGCAGCAACCTAAGAGTGAATAACAGAAGGAGGCTGTAGATCAACTCCGAGGTAAAAAGTCTGAGCCTTGGGGTGGAGGTTTGAAGATACTGTTCAGGGCCTGGCAGACCTTGTATTTGACTCAAGTCAGTTGGTTCTATAAGCCTTTTGTTTTATGAGCATCAGTTTAGAAAACAGTTTCAAGGTGTCAACACCCAAGGACAAGGTGTTTCAGGGAATTATTAGGGGGGGATCCATGACTTAATCAGCGCAGGTTTGTATTGGTCAAGTGGTTATTATGTCCTAGAATTTTATAAATTTAATGGAAACCAACCATGACGTAATTGTCTTCATTTTATATTCCTATAATCACTAGTGTTTGGCTAATTAAGATGGGAGGAAAAACTCTTGGATGGCTCCTAGTTATACCTAAACTATATTAGACAAAAGACAATAAAGCATTAACCTTGTTCTAAATTACCAACATTCTAAAGATCTTGCAGAAAGTTGCATCTGTGTTTGAAAACATACCTCTCATAAGGCAGCCACAGAATATATACTTTAAGTGTCTAAAGGAAGAATGACCCTACCAAAGAAAGAGATAGTTTAGAGCTATAGTTCCCTAATTCTGTACCCAGGATCCTGAGGGAGCTGTGACAATAATAGCAAGATCTCTGATAATTTATGTGTGTTCAAAGCACTGTTTATAGACAATTGTATGATACACATTTGCCTGGCCTTTAAAACACACACATACACATCACTCTCTCTCTCTCTCTCTCTCTCTCTCTCTCTCTCTCTCTCTCTCTCTCACACACACACACACACACACACACACACACACATTCTTGATGATGTAATTGTTAAGATACCATTGATGTCAAATAATTGTCTAATTATAAAAATACCTTCTGCAAAGCAAAATAAACTATTATTAGAGTGAACCGGCAACCAATAGAATGGGAAAACATTTTTGCAATCTTCCCCTCTGACAAAGGGCTAATATCCAGAATCTACAAAGAACTTAAACAAATTTCCAAGCAAAAACAGCCACATTAAAAACTGGGTGAAGGATATGAACAGACACTTCTGAAAAGAAGACATTTATGCAGCCAACAAACATGAAAAACCAAGAAAACCTCATCATCACTGGTCATTAGAGAAATCCAAATCAAAACCACATTGAGATACTAGGTCTGTATTTTCATCCCATAAAATGTGCTGTTGAAAAACACATTCTCATACTCAAGCTGTTTTCTCATAACTGAGTCAAGTATTAGACTTGAAATTAAAACTACATACAACTTAAAATTCAGTTCATTCATAACATTGGATGTATTTGAAGTGCTCAAGAGCCCCCGGGGGGCAGTGACTGTCAAACTGGACACCATTGCTCTAGATAACCATTTTTAAACCCTGGCTGTGGATCAGAATCACCTGTAAAGCTTATTGAACATACACACAGTAGGGATGAAGAAAGAGCTGACATGATCTAAGCACTTCCTATGCTGGGTACCATCCTAAATATTTTAGCTGTATTAATTATTAGCATCATCATTTTACAGATAAGAAAAATGAGGCACAAGAGGATTATGTAATTTGCTCAAGGTTACATGACTAAGAAGTGACAAACGCCCTCCAAATCCCATGTTCTTACTCTACTACATATGATCCCATGCTATTCTACATACACTCTAGAGGTTCTAGTAACTCATGGAAGCAACAATTCACTGTGTCTTGAGTGACACCCTGATGTTTGTAATTTCTATATGAACCACAGCTGATTATAATGTACATTGCCATTCTAAATGACACTACTGTTGATTTTTAAAAAACTGAGTAAGGTATAATAAATGTTGACTTGATTTAAATATACCATCCTTCAAAATTTTTGTTGAGGATCTAAGCATAGTCATTCAAAGTAAAAATCATTTGTATCTGGCCATATTTTTTGGTGAAATAATAATGCAGACTCAAAGTCTGATCTTTACTGTTGTGTTTGATGAATTTTCTAACAATTCTCAAAAAGATTAAATCTTAAAGCAGATTTAATAAATAACATTATACTTTTAAGAATTCAGTGCTTCCTGACTATTCTGCAAGAAACCATTCAGAAGAGATTGTTACTGAGTTATACATTTAGAGGGTAAGATGAAAAAACAATAATTTTATAAAATATTTCTCAATGTGCTGGACCTGAAAACTGCTAGATTTGCTTGAAATTAAGGTCTGGGAATTAAGAACACAACTTCCATTTATTCAGCAACAATTGGAAAGTGCCTGTGTTTCCATGGAGACAGGTAAGCCATTTCCTTTCCCACATTAGAAGCACAGGCCTTTCTACCCAGTCTGATTTCCGTCCCTTCACCCATGAGTTTGGTAAGGTTGGGAGGTTTGATCCTAGGATCTGGCATGGCTCCAGGCAGAACAATAAAAAAAGACATAAATCATGGGGAAAAGAGGTTAACACCAGTGGGAGGTGTGAAGGTGGAGAGTTGAAATATGGCTACTACTGCACATCTGCAGAGTAGAGAGCATGCTTATGTGGAAAGGGCACATCTTAAAGCGAATCTGTGTACAACCTATGGTATTCATAGCACAGACGTCAACATGTGTACTGCTACTAAGGGATCATAGCCCAGTGGCCTTCCCCGACTTTTGTAGATAATTCCTCATCCTCTATTTTATTATTTCAAGGTGTCATTTACTCATCGATTGTTTTTGTTCATTCCTTTAGCCATCATTAAGGGCATGCCATGTGCAAGCCATCACATTCGATTATGGGGTAGAGTATGGAGTGTGAAGAAGATCCAAAATTGTGCTAGAGATGAACATTACTATGAAGTAGAAAGGCAAAATAAGCCATACCCAGAAAGGAGCATTCTATGAGATATATATTTATCAACGCTAGAAGATTTCAGGTAAAGTGCTCTGAAAATGGGTGTGGGTTCATATTTTGTTTTGAAATTGAATACAAAGAAATCATATGGATAGAAACATTTATTCTATGTTTATTCCATCTCCCCCCAAAAAGAATGATTGACTTGTAAAAGTAATTGACATCCAAAGTGGAACTGCCAAGGATTGAGTTTCCAGAATACTGAAAATGTTAATTAGGATGATTAACTGGCATTGGGATCATTTGCACAAATTATCACTTCCCAGAATCTGAACTACCAACTGCAGACTTCAGCTTCTTACTCCACCATGCCAATATATGAATAACCTGTTAAACACCTACCTGCTTAGAGTTACCATGATTGACTATGCCAACACAAGGGAAAGGAAGTGGGAAATAGACTAGGTTTTTAGATAAAGATATATGTGTGTATTTTATATATATTCCAGATATGTGATATATTGTTTCTTGAATTATTTAGAATTTAAAGAATCAACAACCAATTTTTAAATGATCACTTCATTCATTATAGCTTCCTTTAGGTTTCTGGGACAGGTCTCCCTAGTCCCAGATTTCATCCAATAACATTAAAATCTAAGAAGCAAAAGCAGTATCTTTTTTTCTGTTCTTTTTGTTTCTATTTCTTTTTCTTATTTCCTTTCCCTCCTCTCTTTTTTTTTTTCTTTCAGGACTTGCTAATGAGAGGACTTGGAAACTTTGAATAAAGGACTGATGTGAATTAATCCACTCATGAGGAGGGGTATTACATTTAGTTCTTAATTATATCATCAAATATTCTAAATCTCCAAATTTAGTAAACTCCAGAATTATTGATAAAAGACAAATTTTATCTGTACCATCACTTACGTTTTCCAGCTAAATAAGAATTACTGCTCAGAGTTAGCAGAGGCCACTGAGAATGCAGGTATGAACCATGAGATGTTCAGAGCTGCTTAGGGAGCCTTTCGAACAGGTCAGCAAATAGCGAAAAATTACTCTATTCACAGCTTTTTGCTTATCTTTACAGCATATTCATTTTCTAATTTGTTGCTTGTATGGTGTCAGATATTGAGACCATGGATAATCTATTTTGAGATGTGATCCTAAGAGACCCGAAGGGGAGGCAGGGATGAGTAAAGGGGAAAGAGAGAAAGCTGATTCCTACTGGATAGAACTGGACCTTGATCTCTTTAGGAGGCCATCCTGGCAGCTGCATAGAATTGGATTAAAGCCTGAGCGACAGAAGAGAGGAATATCTCTGTGGGTTGCCTTCTCCCATTTGTGGAGTTGTGATATGGGGTGTTCACTTGCATGTCTGGTTTCTGCCTGTGTCACCATGGTTGAACACATCACTTAGCTATCTCACAGTGCACAGAGGAGAAATCCTTGGGAAGAAAACGAAGCTTAGTTGATGCAGGTTTGAGGACATCTCCAAATAACTGGCTCCATAAGGCTAGAGTGAAACAGTAGGCTGAGAGGGCATGAAGCGGATCTAAGAGGTACTTCAACACTCACAGGTACCTCCACTGGCACATGAGGATTTCCCAAGAACAGGGGCAAGTCTCATTCATGTCTGTGTATTTCTCAACAGTCCTTGCCCAGTGTTCTGCATGTAGGAAGTATTCAAAATACATTCATTGCAATGAATTGAATTGTTCCTCTGAAATTTTGGGGAAATGCTGGGTTTGTCCCTCACTGTGTTTAGTTGTGCATACATGTTATTTTAACATATTTTTCCTCATTCATTAATTTATTCATCCATCTGAAACTTACTGAATCTATGAGAAAGGAACAGTTGTTTGCAGATGTCCTGCTACCTGCTGCAAGAACAAAAAACAGTAGGAAAGGATCTTTATTCTCAAAATTACATAAGACAGAAAGACACATACTTGAACAAGCCTTAACCCAAATAATTAACTAAAAGGATACATGCTACTGAGCATATGAAACATCATGTGGAGTTAATGAACAACTGTATATATTAGGTATCGTTAAGCTGAGCACTGAAAGCTCAGTAGAGGTTGCCTTAGTTCATATGCAGACTCAGCATTTGATTCTATAGAAAACCATAAACCAGCTCACTTCTCTCAATTTTATGGGACAAAAATGAAGCTTAGTTACTAGAAAAGAAACACAGATCCTGGGATGCCTTTGCTAACACATACTGCTGCTGTAGGATACATTTCTGTAGATTTTTCTCCCAAAGTATGACAGATTTACTCATGAGATGTTAAATTATGTTTCATTTTTGTTGTAGACTATTTAAAGAATAAAAAATGTCATATTTTTCTTTTTCCCCCATGGGTCTGAATGCCAAAACTTTATATTCTTGTTTGAATATCCTGACTCACTCTGGGGAATTTTAACAATTATTTGTTTCCAATAACAGCAGTGAGCAGGCACCTGGGTCACATCCTCAGGCCCAGGATTCTCTTTGGAGGCTAGGGTAACTGAGCTGGATCTATCTGGGTTGATCACTGAGAGAGCAGGCACGAGGCTGGTGCTGGAGGTGACTTAGCCCAGGTTGCAGACCCCACAAATGGGAAGGAACAGGGTGGCCAGTTACGTAAGTGCAGAGACACATCTACTGCACGCCTGCTAGGCAGCATCTTGAAAAGTAGGGGACTTCTCATAAAGTTGCCTGTGAAGCCTAGGATCCCTGAAGGGTCAAGAACAGCTCACTTTTTCTTTTCTCAAAGACTCCCATGATGGACCCAGACTGTTGGTCTTTTCCCATAGTTTTCTGAAGTATGTGTAACTCTAGGACTTTTATACAACCTAGAGAGGTAACAAGGCTCCTCTATGGTGACAAATGCCATTTACTTTCTATCCTGTTAAAAGGAGCTTGAAGAAGAAATAATTTCATATGGAAGAATCAGAAAAGGCCTTTTCTGCCACTTGAGGGCTGTAGAGGAAATTAAAAGCTTCTACATTAGAATTGAACCATGTAGTCCATTTTGTTTTTAGCTCTGTTAATCGAAGTTGTTTTTTTTCTTCATCATTTTACAGCCAACCCTTGAACACCACTGGTTGGAATTGAGCGGGTCAACTTATCTGTGGATTTTTTTTTCCAATAAATACAGTCAGCCCTCCTAATACATGGGTTCTGCCTCTGCAACCAACACGGATGGAAAAATATAGTATTCACTGGATGCAGAACCCACAGATAAGACTTTTGGTAGAACCAACTGTGGAACTTGAATATGCAGGAATTTTGGTATCTGCTGGAGGTCCTGGAAATAATTCCCTGAGGATGCTGAGGGAGACTGTATTGAAATATAGATCATTAACCATTTATTCTCCTGAAGTGACAGTAATTAGAAGCACGTGATCATGCCGATTATGCCAATAAGCAGAGGAAAATAACCCCCTCCTCTTCCTAACATCTATTTTTTTACTTCCCTGTGGGTGGGAAGTCAGAAGGGAAAGAGTCTTACTATGGACGTCATCACCATTTCCTTTTCATTGTACCTAGTACAGTTCCTTGCATGTAGCCCTACCCAACAGCTATTTATTAAATGTAGAATGAATCAGTTTATAGATCTAATTGACACTGACAAACAGAAACATGTTTCAATATCTTTAAGGAAAGAAAACACCAACTTTCCCTGACCACAACCCACAGTCACTTCCTACTTTCCTTCTTCCTGTCTCATGCAAGTTAGATACTCAGAAAGCTAAAGCCTGAACGTGGGTATGTATGTACCCTTTATTTCTAGGAAGAAACAGGTGAAAAAGAAGAAGAAAATAGGGTGAACAAGGAGTGGGGATAGCTTCCAGGAGCTGGATTTTTCTATTGCAAATGGACTAATAACAGGAGCAATAGTTCTCTTGAATCCTTATTGAGCCAGAATTTGTTTTAAAATCTTTATATTATTAACTCACTAAGTCCTGCCGGCAACCCTTTGAGGTATGTGACATTATTATCCCCATCTGACAGATGAAAAAACTGAGCCACAGAGAAGTTGGACACCTCATTTAAAACTACACCATTAGAAAGATTTCATACTGCGATACATGAAATCAAATATAGCGCCATTGTCCATGCTCGTAACACCACATTATGCTGCCTCTCTGCAAAGCTGAACTGTCATTCTCTTCATCAGATGCATAGTTTGTGCTGGTCACATTGCCAATGCCTATTCTATGTTGTCAGACCTAATTTATTTAGTCATCATAACAATGCTTTGAAATAGTTTTTTTATTCCTATTTCAACGATGAGGACATCGAGGCTCAGAAAAAGGATATGAGTTCTCTTTGATTTTCCCCTCTTGTAAGTGGCACGTTGGAATTCAAACCCAGGCTGTCTTATGCCCAAACCCCTGTTCTTTCTCTGTGCCTCAGTGCCTCTTTATGAAAGTACAGCAAAATGCTTTCTAATCTATCTCTAACTTTATGGGAACAACTAAAGATTCCCACTATGGCAGTTAAGCTTGCCGTGTTTTACTTCAAAGTGAGAAATTTTGCTTCTGACTGCCTTTCAGTTCTAGATTTCTCAGAAGTAGACTTATCTACCTCTTATTGTCTACCATGCATCAACAGCCATAATTACCTTGAGTTCATGTGGTTATTCAACTTATTTCCAATATGGGGCGGTGGTTAAAATGAATCACTGGTAACTTTTATATGCATGCGTGTATATTATGGTCATCTGTTAGAAAAATAAAATTCTTCTTTAGCCCAAGGCTGATTCAGAAGATAGGACTTCTGGTAAAATATTAAGATTTTTAAAAATTTAGGTAATAAACATGTAACTATACATTCAAACATTTACAGATTACCATTGTATTTTAAATGTTCTTCTCCTTAAAAGCAAATATGATAAATGGTTTTGTTATTACTGCAGTTTAGCAATAGGCATCCACAGAAATCACATTTTAATATATTCCAGATTAGACTGCATGCTATATTTGTAATAAGGACTTGTTTCCAACATTAGTTGGCAGATCACGCATATGAACAATTATCCAAATAGCTATTAGGATATGATTGCACTCATTTCCAGGCAAAGCAAGGTTGCCAGAACGAAGCCTGGCTGCTGGTTGGATTTTGGTTTGACTTTTGGAGAAAGCCACAAGAATTTGTCAGTCATCTTGGCTGTAAGGGAGTCTCCCTGTCTTGAGGCTTGTCTCCTTCCTACTTGAAAATGAGGCAAATGTGTTTCTCTTTTGTTTTATTTTTACAGTCTTACATGATCTAAGAAAAAAAGAAGGAAAGGAAAGAGAGGAAAAGAGAGAAGGGCTAGTTTTGCACAGGAAAGTAAAATGAAATACCAAGACAGCAAAGAAGTGAAAGGCTTAAATTCATGGTGTTCTAGGGAAGTGTGGGTACAATGCACATAGGTCCATAGCTGTACATTGAGCATTTTGTGGATATGCTCGATACTTGTATCTCTGCAGAGAGGTCCATGCTTAGCAGAATGTGTAGAATGGATGCCAAAAAGAAATGGTGTTTATAGAAATGGAGAATCAAACTTTTTCCTGTTGCCCATTCATTATGCTTGTGCATAGTTTGGCACTAGGGGACCCTGCTAGTTAATCTGGTCCAACACTTTAACCTAAGAACAGTGACTCCCTTAGACTAGGTGAAGAAAAGCTCCCTTTGTGCTAAGGTCTAGGGCCGGTGGAAAGATTATTTAGAAAGCCCATGTGCTGGATGGGAGTGGGGTGATCCCTCCCACAGCTGCATGATGATGGAGGTTTATGACAGGTCTCAGATTCCACTCATCAACCCACCAAAACCACTGTCCCTGCCTTAGCTGGAAAGGTCACTGTTCTTCAGACTTGGGGATAGGAAAGGGCTAAAAGGGCAGAGCAAAAACATTTTGTTCTTTCAATTTAAATTTATTGAAGTCCACCTTGCTGATGACCTCTCCGGTGTACTTTTGATAGTTTGGGTCTGGAAAAGCATGTTATCTGAAAGAATCATCTTTAATGATGATTAAACCCAGAGAGGGTTTCTTTTTTCCCCCTAACGTAAATGAAATGAGTTCGTTTTGCTTTGTGTAGAATCTAAGGATCTCCAATAGCCTTCTAGTGGAGACTCTTGCTTCCAGAGATGATTATCAAAATTAAATTATGTAAAATAGTTGATCATCAATAGTGAATTGTGTATTCTTTTTTATGATTGCTATTAATGCCCTACCTGTCCAGACATTGTAATTTAGAGTGTCAGCAGAAGGAAGTCAAAGGATCCTCCCAGACCATTTGATAAATGTAAAATGAAAATAACTATAAGCTTGTATTTTAACTGTATATTTTCATCTAACATTTATTGAATGCTTACCATGTGATAAAGTCCTAAATTTTACAAACAAATGATCTCTTTTAGTGCTCACAGTGATGCTTTTTGGGAAGTAAGATGATGATCTCCCTTATATAGATAGAGACATAGCATATCAGAGAGGTTCAATAGCTTGTCGTGCATAAGGAGATTATGAATGATCTGGGAGGCAAACTTAGGCAATACAAACACCTAGTTCAGGGCGATATGGGCTTCTTATAGTTTAACGATGTGGAATGAGGTGCACTTTGAGGAAAATTAAATATACATTATCCTATAAGAATCTCAAAGTAATTGGTTTGAATATACATCATAGAAAGCAGCACCATGACTGCATGGAGACCCTCTGGCTCTAAAATCTAAATGCCCAATTTTGTTACTGTACCATAGAAGTTGTAGCCATCTTCCCTCATGACCAGAACATAAGAACATATGTCAAGATTCCAGAGTGGTTTGAAAACTAAGGGGCCAGGCGTGGTGGCTCAACACCTGTAATCCCAGCACTTTGGGAGGCTGAGGCGGGCAGATCACCTGAGGTCAAGAGTTCAAGACCAGCCTGACCAACATGGAGAAACCCCCATCTCTACTAAAAATACAAAAATTAGCCAGGTGTAGTGGCACATGCCTGTAATCCCAGCTACTTGGGAAGCTGGGGCAGGAGAATGGCTTGAACCCAGGAGGCAGAGGTTGGGGTGAGCTGAGATCGCATGATTGCACTCCAGCCTGGGCAACAAGTGAAACTCCATCAAAAAAGAAAGAAAGAAAAATAGAGAAAGAAAAATAGTAATCGCCTCAAAAAGCTTTGGCTCTTTTTATGAAGAGACAGCTAAGGCCAGAGGTTTTCTCATTTGTTTCCCTGGAAGAATGACATGAGAGATGTTGAGAAAACAAAATGATTAGAGGAAAATATTAACTTCAAGTGAAAAAAATTAAGTCATGTGGTAGATATACTGTGAAACTATATTGACATTTTTCCCTTTCTTTTATAACTCTTGCTTTCCAAACACCATAAAGTTCTCAGCATTTATATTTTCATATAAAAATATAAAACCATCTAATAAAATATTTATAAATAAAATATTTTCAAAAAAACCATTATATAAAATTAGCAGAATTAGATTTTTCTTGACAAGCTTGTCTTAAAAAAAGAAAATCATACCCCAGAGCTCCTCTGTGGCAATAAATGTTTAAGACAGGAGACATCATGAATCCCTAAGCCCTAACTCTCTTATAGGATTACATCAGATGTTACCAATCATTACATTTCTCTAGAATCTTATTTTTTTTCTTTCAAAAATTTCAACCTGGACCTGGCACTATCTAAATTTTCACTGTCAACTAGAGGAAAGCATTGGGTTTTTCCTGGCCCATCCTCCATTCTTCATTGACATGTGAAATATCTCACAGTCATAGGAAGCTTATGTGACTTTCAAGGTCAAAGATATAATCAGCTATAAAAAGAATACATCATCCTGTTTTATATGAATTCTTATTAAAATCTGCAATTGCCTGGGGTATAATGATATTCAGCCTGCACTTTACCTTCTATTTGTAACTACTGCTGAAATTAAACTTGGAAAATAGAGGGAAAAGATTGACACTGTCGGTCACTGGGGTTTTGCTTTTGACATTCCTCAAATAATGGGATGTATACAGTTATGCTGAAAACAGTTTGATTTTTCACAATTTTCCCACAGAGGTAATGGGGAACAGACTGGAGGAAATTCCAAGATTTCATTGGGGGAACTATTTGCAATACAACTGAAGAAGAAAACAAACCATCTTTTTGTGCAATTTTCCTTTCAATATTTTTAAGTAAGAAATTTGCTAACCAATTTGTTTTTATTCCTGTGAGTTTCAGGAATTCGGGCAAATGTTCAGTTTTGTAGAAAGGTTTCAGAAAGTCCACCAGTTGGGTAAATCATAGGTGATAACAGTTAAAACTATGGTGAAAGCAATGGAATTTGCATAATAATTTTCTTCTAAAGATTTAAGATTTATGTTTCCGAATTTTCTTTCTTATCCCCCCAATTTCTCTCTTCTCTGCCTCCCTACATCTCAGCAGAGGTTAAAGACTAATATCAGTATATTGCGGATATTGAAATAGAGCCAGAGATACTGGGATATATGCCTAATATCACACTGTTGGTGGTGACAATGCTAGAAATCCTATTTCAACTGACACAGACTTTTATTGATACTAAAGAACGGAATGCACCCATTAATTCAATTTCCTATTTCTTTGAAATATGCCAGTCAATTCAATTGGTTTAGAGCATGGTGCTAATGAGGCCAAGGTTACTTGGTTGACCTCTAAGTGGTATCTTTAGCGTTGCATTGATGAAGATTCATGCTTTTTCTAACTCCAGACAATCAACGTGCCCTATTTCTTTTGTGATGTCGGTATAGGTGTTCATAGAGAAGAAATTTTCAGCACTGTAAAAACATATTCATAGAACCAATGTCACTAAAACAATCAGCCAAAATTAATGAGCCTGCTTCCTTTTTTTAATCAATAAACTTGCTTTTTTTTTCCCACTGAGTAGCTCAGCCTGTATCTCTTATTTCTACTACAGGGAGAGAATTGTACTTCATTACCTCAGATCTCTGTGGTTTAGCCTAGCAGAACCAAGAAATCTCAACAAAGAGGTAGCTGTAAAGGTACTGTGTAAATGTAGTTCTGGGCCACACACAATTTCTAGTTTCGTCCTGGTGGTCCTCACCATAAGCCCTGTAAAGACTGGGAACTGAGGCTTCAGAAAAACAAACAAACAAACAACAGAACCTGGTTCATGTGTAGACATTGCCCCATTCCAAATTATGAGAATCATCTTGAATGCACACATCCCATTTCAGCAACCTGTCTCTCCAAGTGTGTTGCCTTTTCCCAAGGCACAAAAACTCTTCACATCGTTTGTGGCGTCAAAAGAACTCCAAAGGTTTCCACAAGTCTGGTACTTCCAGGTATGCTGACCTGTATTCTGAACCAGAAACATACCTGGAAGAATGTTGGAGTCACAAGGACGTGTTTACAATGACCCTGTGACTAACTGTCAACAGAGAAAGTAGTATAAATACATTATTAAAAAATCACTGGTCAGTCTATGAGATATCCAGAGAGGGGAGCCAGAAGGTGATGCTTTGAGTCATACAGACTAATTAGAAAGTTGCCTCCTTTTAAAAAATCTGCTAATTCCTCCACCAACTAATTGTGGAGATACTGCTTCACACATCTCCCCTCGGAATTCCCTGCTTCTGCTTTGGGCATACCCTTCTCTTCATCTTGGCAAAACCTACTTGGATAACATTTTCTCATGGGGCTATACTCTTTCATCTTGGCAACTCACTGAAATGCTCTGCTAGCAACTGGGTTTCCTCCTAAGTGATGCCATTTTTAGTTGAACTTTCTAGAGAAAACAAAGGGTTTTTAAAAAACAATACAACCAAATTATCAATGGTTAGAAATTTAGAGCCTAAAAGAGCTCAGATTAGAGAATATATGTTGAAGGTGGAAAAATCTTTTTGGGGAGGACTTTTTTTTTTTTTTTTTGAGACAGAGTCTTGCTCTGTTGACAGGCTGGAGTGCAGTGGTATGATCTTGGCTCACTACAACCTCCACCTCCTGGGTTGAAACGATTCTCCTGCCTCAGCCTCCTGAGTAGCTGGGATTATAGGCACACACTGCCATGCCCAGCTAATTTTTGTATTTTCAGTACAGACAAGGTTTCACCATGTTGGCCAGGATGGTCTTGATCTCTTGACCTCTTGATCTGCTCACCTTGGCCTCCCAAAGTGCTGGGATAACAGGCATGAGCCACCGTGCCCGGCTGGGGAGGACTCTTAAGTTTAGATCACACCAGGTGAAATCAATGTTTGTCTCCCACAATTATTCATAAAGCAAGTTCTGTCCACAAACATGCTTGAATTTAACAAGCTGTTTTGAGGTTGAGCACTTTGGAGGGAAAGGTAATTGTTGGCTCCGAGGTCCCTAGATAGATTGCTCTTCACCATATTCAAAGATACTTTCGGAAGGGGTTTAGATTCAGATCCCCTTCTTCTGCTTAGAACACTTCCCCAATATCTTATTCCTAGAGCAGACATGGATTGTCTAGTTTTTCTATTGCTTTGCTGGCAAGTCAGCCAAGTGAGTACATTATTTCATAGTAAAATAAACTTTCCTTTTTTTGTTCCATGGGAAATTACTCAGTGTATAGTACAGACATGTCACCCTCACATTTCTATGAGATTTGCTTCCCTTTGTAATTCTGGATCCTGCCGTGTTTAACAGTGATCAAAAGTTACAGAAGCCTGGTTTTTATTTCTCTTCTTTTGTTACTTCCTAATCTCCAATTTCATTTATTTCCCTTCTCCCTTTCCCATCTGACCAAAGCCCACTAACAATAGTGACTTAGAGTTTTACTCACATAGATGCACCATGAATGGCTTTGGTGGATGAGATACCTACTCTGCTTTATTGGATTTATTTTTTTTATGAAAAATAGAAATGATCATTTATTCAGTTGTAAAAATACACGTCTTTTTTTTTTCATTTTTCAGGGAAATCAAACAACCATTTTGGTATTTTCCCATTTTGAAGGCATGTCAAACTTGGAAGAGACCAGTGCCACAGAAAAATGACTAGCAAATCTCTTCCCTTGTACTTCACAGCTCCGTAGACAAAAAATAAATAAATAAATAAATAAATAAATAAATAAAAAAGAGAGAGAGAGAAACGAGTTCTTAAAAAACTGTCTTGGATGTTTCTTGTAGGCGCTTCTTCAATATTTGTTTTTAATTCTTGTGGTGGTTGAAATAAAACGCTCTGCTTTAGATGTTTGAATAATTCTCCTTTACCAAACTGTTTTACACTGAAGATTTTAGATAGATGATGCTATTGACTGTCCCCTCCCCCCCCTTTTTTTTTTTCAGATGGAATGTCTCTCTTGTCATCCAGGCTAGAGTGCAGTGCCGTAATCTTGGTTCACTGCAACCTCCGCCTCCAGGGTTCAAGTGATTCCTCTGCCTCAGCCTCCTGCGGAGCTGGGATTACAGGTGCCCAACATCATGTCTGGCTAATTTTTGTATTTTTAGTAGAGATGGGGTTTCACCATGTTGGCCAGGCTGGTCTTGAACTCCTCAAGTGATCTGCCCATCTTGGCCTTTCAAAGGGCTGGGATTACAGGTGTAAGCCACCATGCCTGGCCAACTGTCCCATTTTTAAAGCATGTGATAGTCATACAAAAGAGCAAGTTGATGGCTTGTTAAAAATATTGATAGGTGCAGCAAACCACCATGGCACATGTACACCTATGTAACAAAGCTGCACATTCTGCATATGCATCCCAGAGCTGAAAGTAAAATTTTTAAAAAAAGAAAAGTATCTCTACATTTGTGCATTAAAAAAATAATATTCCAACAAGCAAAAGCCAAAGCAGTATGTTACTAATACCTGGGTTCCCAGTTAGCTTAGATAGCTAGAGGCCTACACTAATTGAAGCAAGTTTTTTGGTCAATGTCCATGTGAAGCAGTTAAATTTAATCTGTTCTACTAAAACAGTAAATGGACATTACCATGAAAACCATCTTGCTTATATCTGTTATTAATTATTAGAAGTAGTGGTGAGTTTAACTAAAATGCTGCTAACCATGTTTCCTATGCAAAATAAAAACGTAATTTCAACTAGGTAGTCTAATGATGATGAAGGCAAAGTATCATTGTTGCATACAAAATAAGCATATTGTCAAATAGTTTTCACAGTTTAAATATCTACTGTATGCAACTTCAGAATGCATTCATGTTTCATTGGGAACCCGTGAAAGAATGGTTCAAAGACAGTGTCTTTCATGTATGACTTGTAGATTTAATTGCATTGATTCAGAGACATAAAATCCACTTCCTGTATACTGAATATATGTACTTAATTAATGCTAAAGAGAGACAACAATTCAACATAGTGCTTATGGAGCACACTGCACTTTCTAATTAACGTACTAGGACACTCAAGAGAGTTAAAAATATATCTACCATATAATGCTTAAATGATCTACCACTGTAGGCAAACTTATTAAAATAAATGTATAAATGCACTTTGGAAGAATGGCTGCCTTGGACCTCCCTCTATGAAGATTGTTTGAGTAATTGGAAAAGTATAACAGAACTGTACCAGAACAAGAGATAAGCCTCTTTGGAGACAGAGGGGCCCAGAAATGTTACTGTATCATCCTCAACACCAAGAATTTTCAAACTTCCTTCATTTCTTATAAGCTGTGTTACCACCGCCCTTAGGAAGGCAAATATAGCTTGAGTTCCCATCCCAGCTCCTCCCTAGCTATATCTTACTAATAACTAAGTATCTCTTGTTGGCATTTGCAAAATGGAGAGGATGACAGCAATGCCTATAACACAGAGGTTCTGTGCTGTCCAAAGAGATAACATACTTGAATTATTTAGTACCGTGTCATGCACAGAGGTGCTCAAGAAATATAAACAATTAGAATTAAAAATAGAACTACCACATGATTCAGGAATCTCACTACTAAGTGTATACTCAAAAGAAATGAAGTCAGTATGTAGAAGAGATATCTGAACCCTCATGTCTATTGTAACACTCTTCACAATAGCCAAGATGTGGAATCAATGTGGGTACATCCATGGATGGATGAATGGGTTAAAAAAATGTGGTACATAAACACAGTGGAGTACTATTCAGCCATAAAAAGGAAGGAAATTCCGTCATTTGAAACAGCATGGGCGAACCTGGTGAACATCAAGTGAAGTGAGCCAGGCACAGAAAAGCAAATACCTTATGATCTCGCTCACATGTGGAGTCTAAAATAGTTCATGTTATAGGAGAGAGCAGAATGGAAGTGACCAGAGACTGGGGTGGTTGAGAGTGATGGTCAAGGAGATGTTTGTGAAAAGATAGGAAATTACAAAATTAGGCAGAAAAAATACACTCAAGAGGTCTATTATACAGCGTGGGAACTATAGCTAGTGACAATCTATAGTATTCTTGAAAAATGCTAAGAGAATGAATGTTAAAAGTGTTCTCACTACAAAAATGGTGACTATGTGAAGTAATATATATGCTAACTAGCTAGGTTTACTCATTTCACAGTGTGTGTATACTTCATCAAAACATCATGTTGTATACAACAAATACATATTTTTTTCTGTCAATAAAATATTTTTAGAAGAGTGGAATTTAAATAAACAACAATTGTAGATTGTGAACTTGACAACAATCCACAAGATTCAGGTAGGATTTATTAAATAATGGTACATTCTTCTCTTCAGGCAACATTATTATCTTCAACAAAAAAACACCAAGAATACTAAATGCCAAAATAAAAGATTAATTATGAAACTTATCACTGCCTGGCAAGTTTCCATACAGTAGCTAATGAAGACATGAGTAAGTAATTGATTATCCTGCTTAAATGTGAAATGTTTGCCATTTTAATTTTGTTAGTTCTTCCACTGGTCCTGTGGCTCTGCAAATTAATGAGTGCTGCCACTGGTTGTAACTTGTGTCCACTAAATGAATAAAGGTAAATCATTCATTAAGGTATGAGAAAAAAACAGGCGATGAGTTGATATGGCATCCCTTACTGGCTTCAGAAGCTGAGTGTTGGCAGTTAATAGTGGAAACTTTAAAGTATATAAGATCAACTTTTAGAATGTTTAATTAATTAAATACTACATTGTAAAGCTCAACATAGTTCTTGTCACAGACTGAATGCCTAACAAATAGATACAACAATCACCATCAATATCATCTCTGTGGCTATCATCATTCAACTGCACCCCACCTGAGTCAAATAGTGTTTTCTTCTCAACAATCCAGGAATCTCAATTTACGTCTATTCAAAAAAAAAATAATGAAGCCTATTTATACGACACCCACACGCATAGACAAACCATTTCATGACTAGCGTGACTAAAATCTTTTTGGACACAACACTGATTTAAATAGAATTTCAAGTATTGATAAGATTTTAAAAATGTTTTCTAAGACACCAGTGAACTTCATTATCTTTCTGAATTTCTACACTACATATTTTACACTGAAGAAAGTGAGAGATTGGGGTGGCTGCCTAAAACAGGTTGGGAGAGGTGTAGAAAAAATGAGGAAAGGAATCCAGGGTTGTCAGGTCTGAGGTGTGGTTTGACTCCTGTTCTGCCTGTCTCTTATACTTTGGGGGAATTTCTGAAGAGCCAAGATGATGGCGTAGAGAGGAGCTGAAGATGCATAGATAGATACACAGATACACAGATAGACAAACAGACCGAAAATAGGTAGACCAAAAGATAGAGGTAAGTAGACAGAAATACATAGACTTGGAGATACTTACAGAACATCTGCAGTCCATTTTATTTTCCTATTGTAGCTCCAGCTAATGTATGAGACTAGCACTTGACAGGTAGACAAATGAGATAAACTATCTTAGCACACCAGGAAAGAACATTGCTGCAACATTTTGCAATCAGGTGACCGCCAAAGTATCTCAAAGACTGAGAATCCAGAGAAGAGCATGATGTGTTCCTTCTTATGGCACCCTATGTTAAGTTCTTAGTTTGATATGCTGTAAACTAAAACAGGAGTGATATTAGTGGTTATCGGTATTCACTGTGCAGTGAAAGCTGTTAAACAAACTGGGTGAGATTTCTTGGCTTGAGGTTGATGTCATTTCTCCAAGTCCGAGCTTTATTTCCAGAGGCTCGTGGTTTTGAATCCTGGTCTGGAGTTGGCATTCCAGTTTACCCTCGGCCTGCCACAGCTAGATTGAATTTGCTGTTTCTGGACTCAAGTGCTGAACAAGATCCTGGTGCCTCAGGTAGGGGATGTTTGACTAGAGAGGAATAAAACTCTGTCTGCAGTCTGCTTTGCTCAGAGAATGGAATCACCCATTAATAGTTCTACATTAACGTGGTAGAACTACAGTGCAGGCATTGAACTCCTATATGTGACATATTAATGCACAAATGTTTAATTCCTTCTATGGAAAAGTAAAGTGTATTTCCTTCCATAAGATTGTCCAAATAGAGCAGATATAAATTACTAGCGGTAAGGTCATAGAATTAGCCCTCCTACATTTCTGGCACCTTGGCAATTTACATTGCTCATGGTTTCCAATAGATTCCTGAAAACACCCTGTTAGTCAATTTTACATTAACGATGACAGAGTAATCATACAGGTAAATTAGGAACGGCATCACAGTCATTCAAAGGGTAAACATTTGAAAGATGAGTAGTCCAAACAGATTTTTTAAAAACAATCTGATCTTAGTGGATTATGAAATAAACCATGGGAGGAACACTGTAGTGAGTGCAGACTGACATATCTCTTCCTCAAATCATTTCCAAAATTACATTTGAAATCCCTTGATTACATATGAAATGTCCTTTCTTTGCTCTCTGCCATAACAATGCCTTCATTCCTGTTTTGCCCAGTCTAACTCAATGAAACTATGCAAGATTTTCTTGAACTTTTCTGCATGCCCAAACATTCCTAAATATGGGTAGTTGCTACAAATCTCCCCACTAGTGTTCAATGTTTTTAGTTTTCAGTTTGATTTTATCCAAGATAATACTCAACTATGCCTCTCCTCAACCTCTCTGCCCACTCTGGTAAACTTTGCACAAAGGTGTTTCATGTATGCTGTAGTGTGAATATGAGATATGGAAGCAGGTTTTTGATGGTGTGGAGGAGAGGAGGAAAAGGGACAGAGTGGAAAAAGGGAGTTGAGGGTAGTGAACAGAAAAGCAAACAGTGCCATTTTGCTTATGACCAGTCATTTTGGGGCTCCATTTGGGAATCAAAAAGACTTGAGTTTTTTCCTCCTCATTGATAGAGACTACTTACTACTTATATCCCTAGGTAATCCTAAACATTACTGCTTTAAAAGACAGAGAGTCATCTCTTCTTTAGTTAATCCAGGTTATACATTTTCATTGGCTGTAACTGAAATAGAAAAATACTCATACCAGTTAGAATGGTGATCATTAAAAAATCAGGAGACAACAGATGCTGGAAAGGATGTGGAGAAACAGGAACACTTTTACACTATTTGTGGGAGTATAAATTAATTCAACCATTGTGGAAGACAGTGTGGTGATTCCTCAAGGATCTAGAACTAGAAATACCATTTGACTCAGTGATCCCAATACTTGGTATACGCCCAGAGGATTATAAATTATTATAAAGACACATACACATGTATGTTTATTGTGGCACTGTTCACAATAGCAAAGTCTTGGAACCAACCCAAATGCCTATGAGTGATAAACTGGATAAAGAAAATGTGGCACATATATACCACGGAATACTATGCAGCCATAAAAAAGGATGAGTTCATCTCCTTTGCAGCGACGTGGATAAAGCTGGAAACCATCACTCTTGGCAAACTGACACAGAACAGGAAACCAAGCACTGCATGTTCCCACTCATAGGTGGGTGTTGAACAATGAGAACACATGGGCACAGGGAGGAGAACATCTCACACCAGGGCCTGGGGATTGGGGTCTAGGGGAGGAATAGTGGGGGGGCTAGGGGAGGGATAGCATTAGGAGAAATACCTAATGTAGATGATGGTGTGATTGATACAGCAAACCACCACCATGGCACATGTATACCTATTTAACAAACCCGTACGATCTGTACGTGTACCCCCAAACTTAAAGTATAATAAAAAAGAAAAGAAAAACACTACCTAGGAAGAATATTCATTTGTTCAATATTTAAAATTTTTGTTTTTGCCAAAACTGTCTAGGAATGATTAGATAGGAGCCATTTAATTAGACAGAATTACATGTTTCTATTCAGTGTAAAACATAAGACAATCTTTATCTTTAGAAGAATTTGGTCATTGATTGATAAGGGAGAGAGAAAATCAAGCATTTGAGGAACAAAACATTTCATAGTCAATACAAATAAATACATTATAATTAGTTTCTCCTTCAGTTTTTAAGGAGTAATAGGAACATATGAGGGATGCTAACGCTCATGCAATGTGAATACAATGGTGGAACATTTTTCTTTTAATTTATTGTTTTTGTTTTTTTTTTTTTAAGACGGAGTTTCGCTCTTATTACCCAGGCTGGAGTGCAATGGCGCAATCTTGGCTCACCGCAACCTCCGCGTCCTGGGTTCAGGCAATTCTCCTGCCTCAGCCTCCTGAGTAGCTGGGATTACAGGCACGCACCACCATGCCCAGCTGATTTTTTGTATTTTTAGTAGAGACGGGGTTTCACCATGTTGACCAGGATGGTCTCGATCTCTTGACCTCGTGATCCACCCTCCTTGGCCTCCCAAAGTACTGGGATCACAGGCGTGAGCCACATTTAATCCACAGTTGACCTCACTTTACAGAAGTTGAAGTCATGCATATTATAGAAGAGCAAAAGGCAGATAAAATGATTATCCAAACCAAGTTTCATTACCTTGTGGTTCCCATCATTCTCCATTTCTTTTTCTACACTCCCTGTATCAGAAATTTTCCCATTCCAGAGTTTTAAACTCTTATTTCCTCATGAAGACTCTTAGATAAAGCTTTGTTTCCAACTTCTCTAGAACTTCAGACCTACATTTACAACAACTCTCTAGACATTTCAATAAGTTGTGTTTTTTTTTCAGATCGTACAAGTCAGCATTTTTGTCCATTATCTAAAATTTGTGATTCATTTTAGATTTTTGCTACCAGCATTCTGTCAATATGGACTCATCTATAGGTTTTACTTCAATTCTCACATTTATTCAGCTGACAAATTTTGTTATCTTTTCCAAGAGAATAATTTACTTGATTTTTCTCTTCATTTCAGCATCAAAATTTCTTATGTAGAATAGTTTCCAACGCGAACTGCTTTAGTTTCTACTCTTTGGGACATTCAGTTAGCATTCTGTTATGTTCCATTTTTTATGATGTCATTTAAACTTAAAAATGTAACTTAGAATTGTATTTTCTTAAAATGTGATGTTATTTCTTCACTTTAAGAGCTTTTATGAATTCCTATTAAGCTGAAGACATAGCATAGCTCAAATGCATCCTTTCATCTTGAAATCACTGAATTCACTGAAATCACTTGGTGATTTCACTGTTGATAATTGAATAAAATGAGGGCTTATTTATTTTTGTTGATATGCACTTTAACATCATTAGTTGAAATTTAAGAACAAAGAGACATCTGAGAAAGAGTCCTCTTGAACAATTTGACTAAGAACGAGGTAAGGATTCCACAGTCTAATAAAATATGGTGTAAAAAAAAAAAAAAGCCATGTTTATTGCCACATGAAATTTCTTTCGTCTTCAAGCGACTGTTGGACAACATGAGATAAACTGAAATTACTTTCAAACATTTTACCCATTATTTTTCTAAGAAATTCATTAGCCCAAAGAAGTATAGATCTCATTCTGCTTTAGTAAAAATATCTGTGAGATGCTCACAAATTAACCTTCACTTCTGTTTTCCATTCACCTCTGTTTTCTGTTCAGCTCTCCTACCATTTACCTCTGTACTATTTATTTCTATTTCCCGAAGAAATTAGCTCACTCAGATAGACATTATCCCATCAAGAGCACTGGAAAGAAATCAATTTCTGAAGTTCCTTTTAATCCTACCATTTTGAGCATTGGTTCTCAAGTTTGCCTAGAATACAAAGATTCACGAATCAATATGTTTCTAAATTATTCATTAAAGTACAGAAAACAAATATCATTGTAATGGAAGTTTTAACAAAAGTGGAAAAATTGAGTATCTCCTCAGAAGGCACTGTTAAATACTGTAAGATTTTCTTCAGAAAGATACAGCTGTACAGTGCTGTGAATCATAGCTGTGTGAGGGTTATCTGCAGAAAAGCAGAGCCAATGGTTTGGGTTATTTTAATACACATGTTATTCCCACCTACAATGCTTGTTTAAGACTCATAATTCCCACCTTGTCCTACAATTATGTCGTGCAGACTGTTCTAAAACAGGAGGCACTGTCATTAAAATGCGCACTATGCTTTGGTTCTGCTGAAAATACTACATGCCTGTGGGCACTCTGAGTGACCACACGCTGAGGCTAGTTACAGAAATTCTCATTCTAGGTGACTGTGCTGGCAAACGTGCTTCCATGAAACACAAGCATCATTTTAAGCTCTGTGTGCTATCCAAGCAAGGACACCTCCTTCCCATAGGCTCCTCAATGACTAACTTAAAAGTGTGAGATACCATCTGCTGGAAATTGATAATATGGACTATGATATTCTACAATAATACTTAGGCTTTATCTATCAGCCAAACTGAAAATTGATGACCTTTGTATTTGTCTTCTCCTTCCCCTACTTTGGAAGAATGATATGCACGTAGGGTTATTGAACTACTTAGGAAAACTCTTGTATCTCTTTCTTCTAAACAATCTTCCACTCTAAGACATAAATGTAATGTAATGATAGCTTTTAGGTGAGGAGAGGCCGATGGAAGAGTAAATATAATCATACCAAGTCTATACTCCATGATGAGATACATCTTAATTTCAGAAATATGAAAATAGGAAAATTTTCACCTTAGCCTTTCAGAAAATTAGATACTACAACAGTAATGTTCAATTTACATTAATCATGAGCACAAATGACACATTCAGCATTACCTCATGTAATGTACATGAAATGTAAACACGCAGAATGTCTGCAATTTGGTTAATTAAATAGGGATAATATATGATGGTGTTTGGGAATGTCTTGCTTATACAGCACTCACCACTGTAATGTAGATATTTGGAGAATTTAAAAGTGATCAGACATTATAGTCAACATAGGTCTTGAAATGGGTTAGCCATTCTAAGAACATTCTGCAGCATTAGAATATAGACTGACAAATTCCACATGTGCTTGACACATAGTAGGTAGTTAATAAATACTGACTGACACATGGGCTCAAAATTACTTCTGAGCTGATGGGTGTATTGAGCTTATGGGTTGTTGACCTTTTGGGAGTCTGACATGTGTATTGTTTTAGTTAATTTCTTTATTTGAAAAAATACATTGATTCTTTGGAATGTGTTTTGGAATGATGGTGTACCTCATTTTGCTTGATAATTAACATTACCAGAAATTTCTTTATTTCTTAAAATGTACCAAATAAAAGGTAACCTACCCATGTAGGTTATCTTATTCATTAAAGTACACAGATGGCACAACATCCAGTTGATGGCTAGGTAAGTTCTCATCATTTACGTAAAAACTATAGAGTTAATGTCATTTAGACAGTGTAAAATAATTCTATTCAAATAACAACATAATGCTCTAATTTTAAGGTATTTTTCACCCAGGAAATATATGTACTGATAACTGGGTGTCATCCAACATATTATAATTGTGTCCATTTTAAGATCTAGTTTTAAAAATTTATATTGACTCCATTCGCAGGCAAATTTGCAAACCAATGCTCAAAACAGTACATCTAAAAAGAGCTTCAGAAATGGATTTTTTTTTCTATTTTTCACCCTGAAGTGTTCTTGTTAGGTTAGTCTTTATCTCAGTGGGCTCATTTCTTGGGAAAACAGAAAGAAGTGGTACAGACATGAACAGAAAACAGAGCTGAATGAAAAACAGGTGTATGGAAAACAGAAAGGATAACTTGTAAGCATGTCACAGTCATTTCTGCTGAAACAGAATGAGATCTACGTTAGCTTGGGCTATTGAATTTCTTAGAAAAAGATGAGCAAAATGGTCAAAACTAGTTGCAGTTTATCTCTTCGATATTATAAAACCTTCAAGTCCCACAAAGCTGCTTGATTCTAGGTATAAATCAATATATTAAATTTGTGAAAACGTATGTGTGTGTATGTGAGTACATACTCCTCTTTCTCTAGTTATATGTATGTGTGTAGATACAGAAATACGTATATATGTATATATGTAATTATATATATTCATTTTCAAAATTTTAAAATTATTTTTTAAATTTTTGTAGGTACATATTTATTCATTTTTCATATGAGTCACTTGGCCTACTTTTCAAGTTATACTTGATTTTAGTCTCCTGTATATCACAATAACACATTTAGCATTTTTTTTCCCTTCCTTTTTTTTTTTTTTTTTTTTTTTGAGATGGAGTCTCGCTCTGTCACCCAGGCTGGAGTGCAGTGGTGCAACCTTGGCTCATTGCTGCAACATCCGCCTCCCAGATTCAACCAATTCTCCTGCCTCAGCCTCCCAAGTAGATGGGATTACGGTATCCACCACTACCCCTGGCTAATTATTGTATTTTTAGTAGAGACAGGGTTTCACCATGTTGGCCAGGCTGGTCTTGAACTCCTGACTGCAGATGATCCGCCCACCTCAGTCTCCCAAACTGCTGGAATTACAGGTATGAGCCACCACGCCTGGCCTAGCACCTTTTTCAAGAGTATTTTTAGAGCAGTTTTAGATTCACCTCAAAAGAAAGAGGAAAGTACAGAGATCTCCCATAAGCTCCCCGCCCCCACACAGGCACAGCCTCCCCCAGTGTCAACACCGCATACCAGTATTGTACATTTGTAGAATACCTGAAAGTTTAATATTAACTGTAATAAAGTTACAATTTATTTGTTATTCTTTATCCTTTTCTCCAAACTACCAGACTTGCTAACTGCTTAAAGTAAATCAGTCTGAGACAAAAGGGCTTTTTAACAGAAGACACAGAAGAGGAAACAAAACATATTTTTACTATTCCTTTCAGTTGCTAGATAACTCAACATCAAACCTTATTTCATTTTTCAGAAACTGATTCCATAATCTAAATGGCTGAATGAAGGCATGCCTGTATCCACTGAGGAAGCCATGCTTACATGTAGTTAAACCATTCTCTCGCCATTGTGATATAAAATAGCACTTAATATTCCTTTATAACATTCCCTTATTGCCGTTGGAGTTTGATAAATGGTAGCACTTAGAAGTTTGTCTTTCTCGTTTTTCTGTTCTAGTAACCTTAACCGTCTTGGTTCTCAAAGCTAATTCTTCTAGGATGTTTTTCTTCACCTTTATGATAGCTATAAGAGGATGCCAGATTTTTATGTTGCTTAGCCTCCCTGGGTTGTTTCTGTTCCTCAGCAAGGCCTTGATTTGCTACCTTTACCATGTGTGGGCGTCCACAGAGAAAAATCATGTGTCTTTATTACATCCCACTGGAAGCTGCCTGAGATTCTCTTACTCTTCAACCAGCGACTGTCTGCTGCACGAGCTCACAGATCTCTTTATTAAGACAACATAAGAGGTGGCACTGACAGTTTTTCTCTTCCCCATGAGCATGGCTGAAATCAAGACTAGAGACTGACAGCTCTTCTCACTGCTTGTGGTTCAGCTTGAAACCACAAGGTTCAGAGGCACATGGTTTCCATTCAGTGTCTTTCTCCAGCTAACACGAACCATTTGTTCAAGCAACTTTGGTGTCTGTTTGAGAATAAGAGATCTGCCTCGATACTCCCCAGACAGTCAAATAAATTCTCTTGGCTTCAAGACAAATTCAGAAAATTCTGCCCAACAATGGCATGTGGTTCAGTTTTTTCGTTTATTTTTGCAATATGTGAAGGAACGACCAATAGCGTCCTTGAAAAATCTGAAAATGCCAATCAAAGAAGTGGCAAATTAGAGAACCGTTTATTATGGAAAGTTACTATATTACATTTAGAGAAAATGGGAATAAAATAATATGTCAAACAGGAAATAGAATTAGAGGCCTTCCAGAAGCAGACTACCTGTGACTGATATTTTTTCCCCTACTTTTAATTCTCCCATTTAGTTGCATTGGGGGGTAAATACTATTCATCACTTTTGAGGGGCCAGGGGAAATCTGAGAAAATAGTATGTTATTATATATTCATTTCCAAGATGTGTCCCATTAATCTTTTTACTGTCGTGCTGCTGTTTGAAACGATCTATCTGCTTAATTCAAGCTTTTGTCCTGATAAGCACAAAGCCCATGGTCATTACATTTTTGACTTGAAGCTACTGGGAATATAGAAGAAGTGATTGTATTATAGTTGCAGTAAGATGTACAAATTAACTTGCAAGATATTTTACATTCTTTTTCCCTATTATAGATTTAAAAGTTGAAATTTGTAATTAGCCATTTTTTGGGTTAAGCATCTTTTTAAACTTTTGACGCTAAAAATAATGTAAGAAAATACCTAGGAACCAATAATGACAGCCAAATGTTTGTATCCAAATGTGGGAATTTGGAATCCTTATTCAAAGAGAAACGCTTGCTCCACTAAAATATCAGCCCAACAATCTAGATTATTTAACCCCAGCCACCACTCAATATAGCCATAGTATGCTATACTTTCATGTTTATTGTTTAATTCAACTCAGCAAGTGTCTACAGAATCTTTTCCCAAGGGCTATGTGACAGGCTCTGATGGGAGACACAAAGGCAGTAGCTGTCTGAGTCCCTTCTGTGCTGCTATAACAGAATACCACAGACTGGGTAATTTATAAAGACCAGAAATGTGTTTTGCTCATGATTGTTTTCCTACAGGCTGGAAAACCAAGAGCATGGCGTCAGCATATGGCCAAGGTCATCCCATGGCGAAGGGCAGCAAGTGCAAGTCAGCATGAGACGGAGCAGGAGCAAGAGAAAAGAAGGAATGGGGGATGACGAACTTTTTCTTTTATTAGGAGCTCACTCCTGCGATAACTAACCTACTTCTGAAAGGATGGCATTAATCCACTCATGACAGCAGAGCCCTCCCAGCCTAATCATTTCTTAAAGGGTCTGCCTCCTAATACTGTTAGATGGGCAATTAAATTTTAACATGATTTTGGGAAGGGACACTCAAACCATAGAAATATCTTACTCTCTAAAGGCGGCAAATAGCACAAGTATGTAAACAGTGATCTGTGTTGGAAACATTCTAAGTGTTTCCATTACAAGCGTAATGGAAAACTTGAAACACTTTGTCTTTAAGGAAGAAGGGACATTCGAACTGAGACTTGGATATAATAGTTCTAGTGAGACAGTAACAGCAGACATTTTTAAAAAGAATTTATAAAAACGATGGACGTGTGACTTCCCTAAGACTACATCGGTCATATGAAGGACTGGGCCAAGATTGATGATAATTAGTGCTATCTGTGTCTTTACTTTCCCCACGATATTGACACAGTGGCAACAAAGGCTCCCTCATGCTCGTATTCCAGAAGATAGACAGGCATTTGATTTAGAAGGTAAGGCATAGGAGAAATCAATTTAAATTTGGATCAATGTTAACATCAGAATGTTTAAGGGCAATTATGTCTTTAAAGTGAAAAAAAAAAAATAGAAAAAAAAAAATGATTCAGTAAATATTCAACTGAAAAGGATTTTCTTTCTTTCCTTTTTTATTGTGGTAAGACCACTCAACATCGTTTTACAGTCTTTACAGATTTTAAATCTACAATACAGTATTGTTATCTATAAGCAGAATGTTGTATAGCAGATCTTTTAAAAAAAGCAATCGACAGCCCTGGCATGGTGGTTCACGCCTATAATCCCAGCACTTTGGGAGGCCGAGACAGGTGGATCACCTGAGGTTAGGAGTTTGAGACCAGCCTGGTCAACAGGGTGAAAACCCATCTCTACTAAAAATACAAAAATTAGCTGGCTGTGGTGGCCGGCATCTGGAATCCCCACATCTTGGAAAGCTGAGGCAGAAGAGTCACTTGAACCTGGGAGGCAGATGTTGCAGTGAGCCCAGATCATGCCACTACAGTACAGCCTGGGCGATAAGAGCGAAACCCCGTCTCAAAATAAATAAATTATTTAAATAAAAACAAATTTTAAAACTTGACGACAATTGCGTGTTTGTAATTATGTGTACATTGTAGAATGGCTCTGTTGAGCTAATTAACATATGCATTACCTCACATTCTTACCATTTTTTGTGTGTGGTGAGAACACCTAAAATCTACTTCCAGCAATTTCCAAAGTACAAAGCATTGTTACTAATTATAGTCACCATGTTGTACAATAGACCTCTTAATGTTATTCCTACTGTCTAACCGAAATGTATTTTTTGATACAGCAGATCATTAGAATTTATTTGCCTTGCATGGCTGAAATGATATATCCCTTGATTAACATTTCTCCATTTCCCTCTGCCCCCAATCTCTGGCAACCACAGCTGTCTTCTTTACTCCTATGAATTTGACTATTTTTGATAGTCGTGTAAGTGGAACCCTGCAGTATTATTCTTTGCATGACTAGCTTGTTTGACTTAGCATAATGCCACCAAGCTTCATATTGTTGCCTGTATTAGTCCGTTATGATGCTATTAATAAAGACATAGCCAAGACTGGGTAATTTATAAAGGAAAAAGGTTTAATTGACTCACAGTTTAGCATGACTAGGGAGGCCTCAGGAAACTTACAATCATGATGGAAACAGAAGCAAACATCCTTCACATGGCGGCAGGAAGAACTACAGAGTGAAGTGGGGGAAAAGCCCCTGAGAAAACCATCAAATCTTGTGAGAACTCACTCATTATCACGAGAACAGCATGGAGATAACCACCCCCATGATTCAATTACCTGCAACCAGGTCCCTCCTACAACATGTGGAGATTATGGGAACTACAGTTCAAGATGAGATTTGGGTGGGGACACAGCCAAACCGTATCATGCTTTTGCAGGATTTTCTTGTTTTTGTTGCTGTTTTAGGCTGAATAATTCCATCGAAGGTATATACCACATTTTTTAAGATCCATGATAATTCAGGCAGTTTCCATAGCTTGGCTATTGTGATAGTGCTGCAATGAATATGTGACATCTTAATTATAGATGGATGTGTGTGTGTGTGTGTGTGTGTGTGTGTGTCTGCATGTGTGTATATATGAGAGAGAGGGAGAGAGTCATGTGATTAATGAGAAACATTCTAAGAAATGCATTGTTAGGTAATTTCATCATAGCATGAACGTCATAGAGTATGCTTATACAAACCTAGGTGGCACAGCATGCTGCTCACCAAGGCTATGTGGTGTAGTCCATTGCTCCTAGGCTACACACCTGTATAGCACATTATTGGATTGAATACTGTAGGCAACTGAACACAATGGCAAATAAATATGTGTATATCTAAACATAAAAAAGATACAGTAAAAATATGGCATAAAAGATTTTAAAAAATTACTTACCACGAATAGAACTTGCCAGACTGAAAGTCATTCTGAGGAAGTCAGTGAGTGAGTGGTGAGTGAATATGAAGGCATAGGACATTACAGTACACTACTGTAGAATTTATAAACATAGTGCACTTAGGTTACACCAAATTCACACACAAAGTAAAAGTTTGATGTTATGATGGCTACAGTATCACTACCAGATAGGAATTTTTTTAGCTTTGTTATAATCTTATGAAACTATCATTGTATATATGGTCGATCATTGACCAAAACATCATTATTCTGCATATGAATATATATGTATGATGTGTGTACGTGTGTGTAATATTTTAATTTACTAGGCACCAAGAAGTATTATAATTGCTTCACATATACTATGTCATTTAAAGTTCCATTACAGCTCTATGTGGATTATTTTTCTCATTTTACAGTGGGAAATGGAAGGCGCTGAGCTGCTAAGTAACTTGTTCAAGAACATGCATCAAATAATAGTAAAGCCAGCAGTCGTACTTAGAAAGTCTGGTGCCTTAACTTCTTTTCAACACAGCTTGCGTTTTTTCCCTCATGTATGCATTAACCAATATATGCCACTATTAGGGCATTTTTCAAGCTGTTAAGCTTGAAAAAAGGAGAAGATATGAAGAGTGAGATTTGAGTCATATAAGTAAATCTCCATAAATTTGGCTTTTTGAGGTAAACTGCATTTTCTGAGTTTTAATTGTAAATATTCCTTACTTCTTGGGAACAATACAGCATTTTGTTTCCATGCTCTTTGTGATGTAATGTAAATTCATGGTGGTAAATTGGAACTTCTGTATCAGTCAGCCACAACAATTTAGTGACTGAGCTTGTAAATCCAATATAGGGTAAATAGTATGCATATAGAGACTTGCCATTAAGAAAGCATTCTTCTATTAGCTGATCTTTGAAGTGTCATGTTTTAAATATATCCATGTAACAAAGAGCATAACAAGAAAACATTCTTCTATTAGTTGATCTTTGAAGTGTCATGTCTTAAATATAGCCATATAATAAAGAGCATAATATACTAAACCAGTTTAAGTTAAAAAAGAAAAAACAAACTTTTCTGCTCTGTGTCTCTATCTCCTAGTTAGGGATAAGTGACCATAAAATCCCCCAAAGTGTGAAACCACAATATATTTCCCTGTTCTATCATTAAAAGCTATTTGCAACATAAGTGGGAATCAGAAGCAGAGGGCTTGGGGGAGGGAGAGTAGCTTTAAGATTATATATAAGGAATTATTTCCCAGAAAGGATTGGTTCTGGGAATTTTGGTTTCTTGTTCTCTAACTGTTATGGGAATCTTGAAGAGACTTCTAATGTTACAACCTCTTAAATTTCTATATAGTACTGTATCATTTATATTAGCAAAATCGAGTTCATAACATCAGAGGCTGATGTCACAAAGTTAATGAAGTGAGTCTGAGACATTGGGAGATGGATATACTGTAGGTACAGTATCAGGAAAACTAACTTGGCAACCTCATAACTAAATGGAAGTACAGATTTAGCTTTTATGTCTGTTGTTTAAGCCTGTTGGCTGGGCATCAAGACTAGCTTTGGGCTGAGCTGTTCACCAGAGTTTCCAAAGTGTACTGGGTCAGTCTGCTGTAAATGTAAAACCTTCAAAAGTAGGAGATTGGAAGTGCAAAACTTTTAGACTGTGCAGTGAATTAAGATGGCTAAGCTCTGGGGATGATTTTAATGAGGAAGAAAAGGCAAATAGAGAAACACCTAATTGGGAATAATTTTGCGTGTGTGAAGTATGAAGAGGATATGGGGACATGGGGTGTGTTTATGTACACAGCAAAGTTTGGAGAAAGGAAAGCTTGTTGAATTCAAAGTTCTGTTTATTTTTAACACAGCTGCTTTGCAATCAGTCATTAATCTAGCATTTTGCTTAATTATGGTAGAAATGTTTTTAAAGAGATTTAAAATGTAAGCAGAGTCATTAAAAGGTTAGGATGGTAACAGATTTGAATTAAAGGAAGCACTTTTACCTCTTTCAGCAACAACATATATAATCTATGATATAGAAAAACACTAGAAAATAAGGGAAAACACGCTAGAACAGAAATTTGCATTAGCCTATATTGTCTAGTATTTTGTTATAAATAAAAAAGTGTTTTAAAATATAATTTTAAGTTCACCTAAAACAAGAATTTAAAGACTCATTAATACTTACTGAATTAAATTTAGATTTCAGTAGTGATTTTACACTAGATACCTCTTATTCATACGAGTATATTTAAGTCATAAAGTAAACTTGGTATATTAACACATGAAATTACACATAGCTTCACAGATATCAAGAGGCTTAGTGGGTTGGGATTTTATGTTTGGAAGATAATGGTATCTATAGTCTAAACTGAAACAATCCACTGGAGGAGAAGGAAGGGAAAAACACTGCTACGTGAGAAGTCATACAAAGCCTTCTGGAAATCCATAAGCTGAAGACACTTGCATAATGGAGAACAACTGAAGGAGGTTCAAAGCAGGGAAAGTGCATTGCAATCAATGTAAGATGATGATAGAATTTATTTTATAACAATTCATATAATATCTCACATTTAATGTTCTCTCCTTTGTGTAGGCATTGTTCTAAGCACTCTACCTCATTAACTCAGTTAATTTCCTCTAGTACCCTAGGGATAAGTATTATATTTATCTCTGTTTAAGAGATGAGCTGACTGAAGAATAGAAGGAATAAGTACTCAGCTAAGTAACAGATCTGAGAACTGAGATCAAGACACACTATGTTACAGATGGAAGACTTCAAGTGCCCAACATCTGGTAAATGTCTAGTTTCACCGAAACCAGAATATCTTATATAGTCATGATTTTCCTTGTAGATTTCATTTTGCTTAAGATGAAGGACTCATGGGTGGGAAGCAGGAGTTTTACTTATTTTTTTTTATCAGCAATGGGGAAAAAACACACAAATGATGGGAACCTGAAGGAGAGAAAAACAAAACACAAATGCTGTCCACAACCAAAACGATAAAGAAAAGCATCAATGTGAATATCCAGATAAGAACCCTAGACTTATTAAAGTGGATAAAATATACACATTCAAATGAATGAAGGTTCCTATGAACACTTCTGAAAAGCAGTTTAGCTCGGAAGCTGATATGGTAAGTTCTTACAAAACACAATATATACCGTTAGGAGGAAAAAAAAAGAGGAAGAATAAGAAATTCTCTCCGACTAGCTAGAGTCCCTAATAAACCTCCAAACTTCCAGGGAAGTTATCATATAATTTATAGTACACCTAGACAAAAATGGAGTCAACCTTTCAAGAGGAAGTGTTTATCAGTTTTGCATTTTTTAAGTAGCAAAGTCTTAACTGTGGTAGTAAGGTGCATTAACTCAAGCATATACAAATATTTACTGAGGATGTATTAAGTTGAAGCTTGACCAAAGAATATTCTGGAATGGCAACAATGTAAGTTTTACTCTACAGTTATTTAGATAGACATTAACAATATACTTTGTTTATTGGGATTCTCATATCAGTTCTTTCTGTGAAGCTGGAGATGCTATTTATTCTGCATGGGAGGACAAATAATCATCTCTCTTCTGGTCTAGTCCAGATTCTTCTTCCGGGTTCCCTTTCTTCATCTCCTACCCTTCTCTTAGCCCTTACTATTACTCCTGGACCATCCTCTTTTTGATTCAAGGCCTCTGTTATAATTACAAAAAAAACCATTTTTTTTTTAAGGCAGAGTCTTGCTCTGTCACCCAGGCTGGAGTGCAGTGGCATGATCTCAGCTCACTGCACCCTCCACCTCCCAGGTTCAGGTGATTCTCCTGCCTCAGCCTCTTGAGTAGTTGTGCCACAGAGCCCGGCTAATTTTTGTATTTTTAGTAGAGGCGGAGTTTCTCCATGTTGGCCAGGCTGGTCTCAATCTCTTGACCTCAGGTAATCCACCCATTAAGGCCTCCCAAAGTGCTGAGAATACAGGCGTGAACCACTGTGCCTGTTGCAAAATATTCTTAAAGTTTGTTTGTACACATTCTCAAAGTCTGTTCTTTAAGTACTCTGCATTTATTAATGGTTTCCCAACACAGACTTTCTTGCTAGCTGGCTTTTTGACTCATTACCTGGGAAAGAGCATAAGGTGGTAGATCTGGGCTTTTTTTCCCCCCTCTTTTTTCTATCTGGAGGATTCTATCTTATATTATCTCTGTGTTTGATGTTTGGTGTGCTATGGCAGTGCCTCAGAATTAAGTTCCCTTTTGTTTGGAGGAATTATTTCTTGCTTGGAGAATAAACTGAAAAAAAAAATCACCCTGAAAAAAAATCCTCATGAAATAGATCCATGACTCTTTCTATGTAACCCTGCTGAACACTTGCCTCTACTGATTTGTACAATTTGGGAACAACTTTTAACTTTTTAATGTTAAAAAATTGTCATTCTCTTTAGAAGAAAGCTCTCTTTTACCTATTGCTGATGATGAGGGAATGAAACAGATTCTTTCATACTGTACTGACAGGCTGTCAACTGGAGAGAAAAAAAAAATCCTTTTGGAAAGCCATTTGGCAACATTAGTAAAGACTCTAAAGATGTCCATCTTTCTTGACCCTTTAATGCCACTTCTGGGAATTTATCCTAAGGAAATAATATTAAATACAGAAAAGCTTCATTTAACAAATCAGAGTAATGTTATTTAACATGGCATCCTCACTGAGAAAGAAAACAGCATAAGCATTCAATAATACAAGAATGGTTGGATATAAGGTACAACCACAATAAAATACTCTTCTGCCATTCCTATTATACTTAAAAATTCATGTTAACACAAAATAGAATTTTGGTATAAAGTTTGGGAACAGGTAATTATAAATTATATATTTAGTATGATCATTAGTATATAAAATACACATAGAAAGAAGGGCTACTATGAAAAGCATCATGAATTTAAATGATTACTTTTGGGTAATGGAATAAGGGTGATTTCTTGTATTTTAACTTTAGCACCATGTCAATAGCAAGTATATTCCATTTAAAAAGGGAGTTAAAAAAAAAAAAAAGCAAGCTCAATGTTTTAAAAATGACTTTCTCAGTAAGACTTTTAAGGTTAACTCCCAAAAGGACTTCTCCTTTTTTTTTTTTTTTTTTTTTGATGTTTTTTTGTTTTGTTTTGTTTTCATAGGGAGAAAGCAAATTAGCTAAAAGGATTTTTGAACAGTGGTGACTAGAAAGCAGTAGCTCCATGGGGCAGCTTTATAAAGACTGAGTTGACCTACAGGACTTTGGGGAGAGATGACCTTGAACACCCCAGACAACATTAAACTCCAAGTTACAGCTGACTGGAATCCTGAGGTTTTATTGGCCAAGAGCCAGTCTGCAGCCTGCTCTAACCACCCTAGTATTTTATAACATTGTAAAGACTGTATTGTTTGAAACATTTCAAAATTTTACACAGAACCTGGCAGTCATCCAAAGCCATTTCCAATGGGCCAAAACTATCAGCAGCCACCCACCTCCTTGGCTACGGCTGCCTGATTAATGATGTTCCACCAACACGGTCCTCCATTAGGACATCTATGCTAGGAAGCCCCAGAACAAATATGCTCTTTGAGACTTGTAAATTGTCTATACATTTTGCAGCTGATTTTTTTAAAACATAGATGGAACATTAGAAAGCAGAGGTCTGGTGCGGTATAGCTTGGATCGGCTGAATGCAGCATGCTTTAATTCAATAAAAACGCAAAGGATGCTCTTTGTCACAAACACTGGTCCTGCTTCAGGATATTTGTTACGGCATATAGCTTTTCTAAGCTACTTGAGTTCCACCTCCTCACCCCTTCCTTTTTTTTTTTTTTTTCCATGCCTCCCTTATGTAGACTTATGGTTTATTTACCTCATGGGCTTAGAACTAAAGTTTTTAAGAAGCAAACATAATATTAAATATTCTTCATTGATACTTTCATTTTTGAATGAATAATTTACACATTACCAAGTTTGTGTTTGTCCTTTACATCAGAACCTTCTTTAGGTAACTATGTGTACCAGTTCTGTTCTAAGCATTTTACATACATAAACTCAGGTCATCTTTGCAGCAAACCTAGTTTCTTGCAAGTAACCTCACAGTTATTATTGTTTTCCTCATTTTTCTGATACAAAAATGCAGGCAAAAGATGGTGAAGAATGTTACCCCAAGTTATTCATGTAGTTTATACTCGGTAGTGCTAGAAAATGAGCCAGAGTGGAGAGAACATCTGTGTGATGAACCACGACTCTGTTATGCAGCCACTTGTGACTTTCAATCTCAAATTTTCAAATTTTTAAAAGCCTCAGATTTTTCTAACAACCTTCATCAGTGACAATTGGAATTTTCATGATCAATGTGTACTCAGTAGGCCTTTACTACTTCATACTCATTGAGAAAGAAATTTTCCCAAAGTTATAGTGTAGAGGAGAGAATCTGTCTTCAGACTCTGATACTAGTTTTCTAATCTCTCTGGGGGACACAGTCGCTTTATTTGCTTGTTTTTCTAATTTAGAATATATCTTGTGTTAGCTTCTCAAATTGGTTTTAGTTTAAATGTTACAGAAACTATCAGAAACACATTTATCACTACCATTCATTACATAGAATTTTGTTTCACTTCTAACAATGTTATTTCTTAGGTTGACCTTGTAAAAATGAAGGAAAGAGAGCTGACTCTTTCCCACGCACTATCTGGAGGGTAGCAAATGAAATAAGATTTTACCAGTGTCCACTGAGACATTCCAATCATTTCCATCAGTGGCTTTCATTTAATTATATAAAGCTCAACTATACAGTCTTTTAAGTGAAATTACTGTGTATGACAAAACAAACAAAAACAAACAAACAAACAAAAAAACCACTACCAGGTTCACAAGATGACCTACCACCGTAAAAGGCCCCATTTGAGCCCCTTATTTTAAATGATACATGATTGATATGCAAAAATTCACTTACTTTATTTGTAAAATGGTTAAAATAATTCCCATGTGGAGACATCGTCTTAAGGGTTAGGAATAATTCTTACAGAGTGCTTCATGTGGTTTCTGGATAAAAGGTAGTGAACATTATTTTTGTGTGTGTGTGTTAATTTCCTTTATCTTCAGCCCTATGAAGATGAGGATACAATGGTATCTCAGGAGGTACTGGGTATCATAAGTGAATACAGCATTAAGCATGGAATGTTATAGATATGGTCATTAATAATAAAATGAACAACAGTAGAATATTATATAGTCTAATTCCACTCCTCTGAAAAGGTCCGATTTCACAGGCCTGAGGGAAACCATGGTACAGGTTGAAAAAAACATTGTGTCACTTCACTTCTTTTAGAAGGCATTTTGTATTCTGTTTTCCCACTCTTATACAAGTAAACCATGTTGCTGATGGAGATGAAATGAGGATTAAGGCCTATAGTGAGACTTTTATTACTGAAGGCTTATACGCACTGAAATATAGTAAAGTCTTTTAAGATACTCTGAGTATAGAAGGGATTATCCCAACATCCTTCAAATCTTGATGTGGTCCCAGCTTTGTAGAAACAGGCCAGAATTAATGTTACAAGTGCAGGCATAAGATAGTAATTCTATACCTCTATTAACAATCCCTCATATTGTTTCAGGACTACCATTATAAGCCAGTTAGGAAACCAAGCTTCAATTTTGGTGGCTGGTGTGATTTGTAAGTTGTTTTTCCTTAGTGATTATTTTGTCAGGTTAAACCTTACTGCTCAGAAATTTCTGTTCCATAAGCGTGAATGCATCTGGATGTGTTTGCTTGTGCTAGATCTGGGAACACCACTCACTAAATGAAAATCTTTTTGTTATGGACGGAGCTTGAGCAAGCAGCTTACCCCCTTGGTTGGATAAAGAACACTTTGAACATTTGCTTGTTACAGCCGTCTCAAAACATTAGCGTGGGAGTTAAGCCCACAATTTTGTTTTAAATTAAGTGCTCCTAAAAAGTGTGAGACTAATAGCACCAACTAAAGCCAGTTACTTTTCTGGCAAGCAGTATGTGAGTTTCCCCTCATTGCTAAGCCAGTAAAATTCAGCATTACTGTGGCAATTTTCCTACTGTTCCAGTTATTGAACTGTGTCTATACGGTACCAAAATAGCTAGATGAAAAGTAAAAACTTCAGTTAGTCATTGAGATGGTGCCAAATAGTAGAACATGCTGTATTATAAGTTATCAAGATGTTTCATTGTATTTTCCTCCTTTCTCTGCATATCCTGGCATGATGAAAATGCCAGTTTAAACTTCAATCCTAAGGACATTTCATGAATCCACAGAATTCAGGGTGAAATAATAGAAAGAACATTGGTTATCTGTTCAAAAAGAGTAATGTCAATGCAGTTCTTTGTTTTGTTTCTTGTATTTTAAACTAAAATGATTTCCTGTTTTGAGTTTGCCAAAAAACATGTATTTTAGATTTTAATCTCTGCCTCATACTTTCTTTAAGCAGTCTACCGCATAATTATCTATCCATTTAAGATAGTCAGCTTTCAACGGATAGAATATGTCCATCAATAATAACAAATGTGTTGAATGTTTACTACATTTCAAGCAAAATGCTAGATGGCCAGGCATATCAAAAAATGAGATATAGTTCCTACTTTCTAGGGATACATTCCATTGGAGAGAATGTATTTACACATATGAATAATAGGTGAATTTTTAAAAATAATAGTATTTTCTAAAATAATAAACAAGAATTGCTATTAAATGTAATGACAACCTCATGGAATGTGGCAGGAACTCAAAGACTTTGCTGAAGATGTGAGACTGAAGTTGGGTTTCATAGGAAACAGGGGACTTTGACAAGTAAAGAAGAAAACAGAGCACCTTCCAGCTGAAGGGAAGAGTAAGGTGAGGTTGTAGAATGACATCTTAGTGTGCCAGTTTTAGTACTGATAGTCTTCTGTTCCAGGAAACCTTTTAGTCCTAGGCAAACTGGGAGCGTTGATCACCCTACTAGGTAGTGAATAACAATGACAAGTTTAAGAAATAATGAACAGGTTAAACTGGAAGACTTTTTTTAGGTGGAAATGGAAGAATAAATTGGAAAGAAGTGGTTCAAGCCATTTGGCAAGCTCTTTGGCTCTCATATTCAGGCATTTAAAACTCATTCTACATTCAACAGAGAAAATTGCAAATGATTTTTTAAATAAGGGTTTCTGAAATCCATGAAGAACAGAAAGGATGTCCACTCAGAGAACCCATCCAAAAGCCACCAACTTCAATGACCAAAAGCAGATAAATCCACGAAGATGGGAAGAAACCAGTGCAAGAAGGGTGAAATGAGAATGCCTCCTCTCCTCTAAGGTATTACAACTCCTCAACAGCAAGGGAACAACAGTGGATGGAGAATTTGTTTGACGAACTGACAGAAGCAGGCTTCAGAAGGTGGATAATAACAAACTTCTCTGAGATAAAGGAGCATATTCTAATGCAATGTAAGGAAGCTAAGAACCTTGAAAAAGGGTTAGATGAAATGCTAACTAGAATAACCAGCACAGAGAAGAAAATAAATGACTTAATAGAGCTGAAAAACACAGCACAAGAACTTCGTGAAGCATACACAAGTTTTGATAGCTGAACTGATCAAGCAGAAGAAAGGATATCATAGATTGAAGATCAACTCAATGAAGTGAAGTGAGAAAGTAAGATTACAGAAAAAAGAGTGAAATGAAATGAACAAAGCCTCCAAGAAATATGGGATCATGTGAAAAGACAAAATCTACATTTGATCAGTGTACCTGAAAGCGATGGGGGGAAAGAAACCAACTTGGAAAACACTCTTCAGAATATTATCCAGGAGAACTTCCCCAACCTAGCAAGGCAAGCCAACATTCAAATTAAGGTAATACAGAGAACACCACAAAGATATTCCTTACGAAGAGCAGCCCCAAGACCCACAATCCTCAGATTCACCAGGGTTGAAATGAAGAAAAAAATGCTAAGGGCCACCAGAGAGAAAGGTCGGATTACCCACAAAGGGAAACTCATCGGACTCACAGTGGATCTCTCAGCAGAAACCCTGCAAGCCAGAAGAGAGTGGGGGCCCATATTCAACATCATTAAAGAAAAGAATTTTCAACCCAGAATTTCATATCCAGCCAAACTAATCTTCATAAGTGAAGGACAAGTAAAATCATTTACAGACAAGCAGCTGTTGAGATATTTTGTCACCACCAGACCTGCCTTACAAGAGCTCCTGAAGGAAGCACTAAACATGGAAAGGAACAACCAGTACCAGCCACTGCAAAAACATAACAAATTGTAAATAACATCGACATTTTGAAGAAACTGCATCAACGAATGGGCAAAACAACCAGCTAGCATCAAAATGGCAGGATCAAATTCAAGCATAACAGTATTAACCTTAAATGTAAATGGGCTAAATGCCCCAATCCAAAGACATAGACTGGCAGACTGGATGAAGAGTCAAGACCCATTGGTGTGCTGTATTCAGGAAACCCATCTCACATGCAAATACACACATGAGCTCAAAATATAAAAAGATAGAGAAAGATTTACCAAGCAATTGGAGAGCACAAAAAGCAGGGGTTACAATCCTAGTCTTGGATAAAACAGACTTTAAACCAACAAAGATGAAAAGAGACAAAGAGGGGCATTACATAATGATAAAAGGATCAATGCAACAAGAAGAGCTAACCATCCTAAATATATGTGCACCTAATACAGGAGTACCCAGATACATAAGAGAAATGCAAATCAAAACCACATTGAGATACCATCTCACACCAGTTAGAATGGCAATCATTAACAAGTCAGTAGACAACAGATGCTGGAGAGGATGTGGAGAAACAGGAACACTTTTACACTGTTGGTGGGAGTGGAAATTAGTTCAACCATTGTGGAAGACAGTGTGGTGATTCCTCAAGGATCTAGAAATAGAAATTCCATTTGACCCAGCCATCCCATTACTGGGTATATACCCAAAGAATTATAAACCATTCTATTATAAAGACACATGCACATGTAATGTTTACTGTAGCACTGTTCACAGTAGCAAAGACTTGGAAGCAACCCAAATGTCCATCAATGATAGAATGGATAAAGAAAATGTGTCACATATATATCATGGAATACTATGAAGCCATAACAAAGGATGAGTTCATGTCCTTTGCAGGGACATGGATAAAGCTGGAAACCATTATTCTCAGCAAACTGGCACAAAAACCAAAAACCAACCACCACATGTTCTTACTTATAAGTGGCTGTTAAATAATGAGAACACATGAACATGGGGGGTGGGGGGGAACATAACATGGACACAGGGAGGGGCCTGTTGGGGGTGGGGGCTAGGGGAGGGATAGCATTAGGAGAAATACCTAATGTAGATGATGGGGTGATGGATGTAGCAAAGCCCTATGGCATGCGTATACCTATGTAACAAACCTGCACATTCTGCACATGTACCCCAGAACTTAAAGTATAATAAAAAAAATTCTTATTGGGAAGCCAGCCAAATAACAGTATGTTAATATATTTAATTAACGTATTTATTTAACAGTTATTTACTGAGCATCCATTATATACTATTAATTGTTGTAGACATTTGAATGCAGGAGTAAGAAAACGTTGTTGTTTTCATGGTGCTTACATTTCTGTGGTGGGAATACAGCACCACCTGATTATATGATGATACCTCAGTATAATGAAGAAAAATGAAGTAAGATAAAAAGATAGGGAGTGATGGACTATAGGGGACTGTAGAGTGCTCCGAAAAATACCTCTTTGATAAGGTAGCATTTGAGTAGGGGCTGAATACAATAGAGGGATACACCATGAGGATAATCCTAAATGAGTTTCAGTTAGAAGGAAGATATGCACAAAGGTCCAAAGGTGGGAATATGCTGTGTGTGTTTGAAAAACACTAAGAGGGGATCTGTGTCAATAGAAAAACAAGTGAGAGGAAAAGTGGTTAGCCATTTGGTACTTGTGGCATCCAGATTCAGGTCTATGCGCTTTGAGAACTTCTGTTTGATTTTCAGTGAAAATGGGCAGTGAACAGATTGGAAGCTATTTTATCATTAGCAATGTGATGGAAGATAACTGTAGAAGGTAAGGGTGGATAATATATTACAGAATGTTAGTACTATATTTTTGCAAGAAGGAATTTATAAAACAATGAAATAAGACTATGCTTCAAATGAGAAAACATATCATGTACTCCAATGGCTCACCCGTTAAGGGGATGAAAAAGTACTTTATTAAAATGAAGAAGCCAAAAATTTTGCCTGTCTTATTAATATTTTAGTGAAATCTCTCCAGTCAGGTAAGGTACAAAAATCCAAGAATGACAGATTCTGATATGTTTAAAAAGTTAAGCTAAAAATATTAAATTTATTTCGAATCATTAGATACTTTTTATTTAATATATCAGAGTGATGGCCACTCCATATTGCAGATTTTGTGTGTTTGATTTTTATCTGGGAAGATTTTTAATTAGAACATAAAAATTTAAAAAGCATAACTGCACACTGCCACCCCATGTCCCATTCCATCAGTATTTTAACATTTAAAGAAAATGTAAATATTCACTACTTAGTTTCATATGCATTCCACAGTTTACTTGAAAAAATATTAATTTGTACACATGAATTCATCTTGTTTTATCCTTTCAAATATATTTATCTATGTGGCGATTCTGTTTGACTCATGCTTTTTCAATACCATCCTTTCCCTTCATTTGTAAAACCAGTTTACTAAATTTTAGAATCACATGGCAGTGTAATTTTAAGATTACAAGTTTAATCATTCATAAGAAAGTAAAACACGGGATTTGCCTAACAACATTACTTTCCCAACATGGTTTGTTTTCATATTTGTTGTTCTTATTGTTGTATTTTTAGTAGAGATGGGGGTTTCACCAAATTGACAGGATGGTCTCGATCTCTTTGCCTCGTGATTTGCCCAGCTTGGCCTCCCAGAGTGCTGAGATTCCAGGCGTGAGCCACTGCGCCCAGCCTCACTCTCTGTTCTTAGTGCCGCTCTTCTACCACACATCCAGGCTCACAAGTCAGATCTGCTCTTGGTCATACCGCTCCCACTCATCTCCAGTCTACTTCCATTATATGATCAAATCTCAGTCATGCTCCCTTGAGTTTCTACTTACACTTATGATTGGCTTTAGATTTATAGTGCCACTGCATTAGTTAATATTCTTTGTCATGTAAATTTTTATGTCACTCTCAAACACCTGTTCTGATTCACTTTATGACATATTACCCTTTGTAAGTCAAATAATCAGTCAATGCCTTTCTTATCTCCAAATGTTGAATCATTTGGATCTTTTGAGGATCATTCTAAAACAAAACAAAACAAAAAAATCTTTTCTGCAAAGAGAAGAGTTTCTCGGATCCTAGCAGCTATAGAAGACCATAACCCTAAAAGACACGGTCCCAAATGCCCTAATTCTGAATGTTGTGATTCCAAAAGATTAAAATCTCGAAAGTCTAAAATCCCTAGTATCTAAAATCTCAAGAATCACAATCTCAAATTGTTAAAATCTCAAATATCAAAATCCTGAAAGCCAAATTATAAGAAAGGGATTAGTGAGGTTGTGATTTTATGTAGGATAGTTGCACCCTATTCGCTGCATTATAGTAGGCAGAGCTGTTACTTTCTTATCGCCCTTTTTTTTGCATTTGGTGGGAAATTGAAATGAGTGAATTAGCCATGATGGCAATGGCAAAACCATCAGCTTAAGAATGTGTCATGTGTCTACACTGACATTCCTTTCAGCTGATAAAAATTCAGGAGGTTGTAATGAGTTAAAGCCACATTTGCCTGAAGAAGTCAGCAAAGTCGCTGACTGGGTTGGAAAATAATTATGTCCACAGTAGGTTAGAAAGGTGTTAACACAATTTTTGTTGTTTGATTACCTGTACTGTTATCTGCCAAATGTGTAGTCTCTATCTGAGTACATGGGAAATAGAGGTCTGCATACCCCAAACTACATAGAACCATGGCACAGAAGTCAGGAAAATTTAATAGGGAATGCTCGTGTTGCTATATATGGAATCACAGAAGAATTTCATAAAGAATAGCATCATGTAGAAAATGAATGTGAATATATTCTCCCAGGAAAGCCATATCCTAAAAGATAAAAAGTAGCTATTCATTGCAATGCAACACTTAGCAATCATAGTTAATGATTATAAAGGCTGACCAGCTCTTAGGGACTACTTTCATGAACTTGTTCAAAATCTATCCCTGTGATATGCCTTTACATATGTCAAAGTCTATTTTTGACTATTTTTAGTTTTTGTTGTTTTTCTTTTATCCCCACCATTTTAAATTGTTAGCATTATTTTGTATAACTTTTATGCTGTGTACTTCATCTTAGTACCATTTCCAATATTGGAGAGAGATATTTTGTAAAGACTCGAGAGTTCTAAATCATTTATTCCTTTTTTTGGCAAATTCGACTCCATAAAAGTAGAGTATGAGAACACTGACTTTGTAAGCGTTGTGCACGTATGTAAAACCATTGCCATGTCCTAGATAAATAAAGAGATGTTCTTTGTATACATCTGCATTTGTGAAAGATAACATTTCTTGATATCTTGGCTCTTTGGGCAACTGCATATGCCATGATGACATATTATGTTTGTTTGTTTGTTTGCTTGCTTGTTTTTGAGACGGAGTATTGCTCTGTGGCCAGCCTGGAGTGCAAAGGTGCAATCTGGGTTCACTGCAACCTCCACCTCAAGCGATTCTCCTGCCTCAGCCTCCTGAGTAGCTGGGATTACAGGCACGTGCCATCATGCCCAGTTAATTTTTTTGTTTTTAGTAGAGACAGGTTTTCACCATGTTGGTCAAGCTGATCTCGAACTCCTGACCTCATGATCCACCCATCTCAGCCTCCCAAATGGCGTGAGCCACTACACCCGGCCCCTATCATGTTTTTTTTTTTTTTTAATTGATCTTGTCAAAAGACTTAGGATGTCTATCACAAGATCTCAGATGATCACAGTTATAAAGTTGGGAGCACATAATTAATAACCATAGTGATAGGCATTTATACATTTTGCTCTGAGTTAATAAATAAGAAAAAAGAAAATAATTTGGAAAGTTTTTCTTGATATTTTCTTTGTGTTCTGTCATTTCTGTCTGTTTAGTCTCTTCGAACAGATAATACTCAGCCCAAAAGATTTACAAATATATTAAACTACGTGACTGGATATTTATCAAATGAATAAAATGCCTCCTGTTTAAATATTTCCTAACAGAAATGAGGTAGGCAAAATATAAAAATGTCTCATTTCATCGGTGGAAAGGGCAAATGTATTTCTGTTGCTCTAAGGTATGAATGGAGCATGAAGTCTGAGATGATATAATCAGTGACAAAGAACATCATCATCCAACTCACTGGGTTCCAAGTTGTCTCTAGGCAACCACAATATAGCCACATTAATATATCAGTCCAAATATGTAATTTTAGAAGAGCACATAACCTTTAAAGAGAGTAGCAGACAAGCTTTTTGCTCAACAGTGACTCATCTTAGTAGATGACTTCTTTTTTGGATTCAACCAAGGAACTCTGAGTAAGTTTGCTTTGCCACGTCCCAAAGAAGCCAGAGGTAATTTTCATTCAGGCTTTGCTGTGAACAGACACTATCAGGTCACCTAAGAAATAGCAACTTGTGGGTTCCTGCTTTATGCAATGATGATCTTGGCTTGCACAACCCAAGTAGAATGTGCCCCAACTCATGAAGTCAAGGCAATGTGGTAAACAAAACCTGTACCAGCAGGACACCATTTCAATACCCCCTGGCATATAAAGCATGTTTGGACAGAGGCACACACATCATAAACTCTATTTTGGTGTGGACAACCTGGGAACTCAGTGGCGACTATGTCATAGAACCATTAGCTTCATAGAGACAACCTCTGACATTCAAGATAGCCCCTTGTTAAACTCTTGAAAAGTCCCTGGAACAAACTATTTTAAGACATGAGCGATGTTTAAAATCATCTAGAACACAAAGTAGATGCAAATTTTTGGATCAAGTTGCAAAATAAAGCATATTTATGATACTGTCACTGTAGTGATGATGGTTGGCTTCCGAAAGAAGATCCCTTCTACTTTTATAAAATCACTGAACTACCTACAAATATCCAGAATTGCCTTGCAGACATTGATAAATTCTTGCAATATTTGATGCTCTGCTACTGAATATTGCTTTGTAACAATTAGAATTATTTGCTCTTATGGTTTTGCTCTAAGGCCCGGATGAAGTATCTTGCAGGTTTAAGAGAAAATATGAGCTTCTTTTCTCAAATATGTCCACAAAATATATTTCTATTGAGCACACTCCAGTGTGGCCTCTAACAATCTAACTAAATGGCCATAACCTGAAATGTGACTCATAGACGTGTATCGCCCTAACATTTTAATAAATAAGAATTTGACCTATCACATTATAAACTTGTTTGCCATAGTAATAATTTAATGCCTACATTTTGTAGAAAACTTTTCAATTAATATTGAGTGCTCAGGGGCAGGGCCAATGAATGACCTTTAAATCTGTTTTGCTTAGTACCATGCCAGACACATAAAAATGCTCAATAAATGCTAGTTTAAATTGGTTTGACACTGTGCTGGGCCCCTAGGAAAACCAGGTGGTTGCAAATTGCTAACTACCTTAGTTCACAAAATTTAGTTGTACTTGGGATTTTCTAACACTGGAAGAGATTGGATTTAATTATTAGCTACCTTCAGCTCTTTCAGAGTCTGTTTTGCATAATTTCTTGATTTCTTCAGAAATCTCACAACCTCAGATAATTTTTGCTGAAGAGTATTATATTTAGGGGACATTAACATGTTAAAAATTAACCCAATGACATAGTCTTTCAAACACTATTGTTGTTTTGAAAAATAAGGAGAAATGTTAGTCAAGTGCAAGCAAAGAGAGAATAGTAGTTCTGCAGAACTATTCATCATTTTTTACTCCTAACTTTGGTCCAAAGTCATTGGGCAGACATCTCTATCCAGTCATTCCTACACATTGCACAGTCTCCTTGCAGTCTAATAGCTGTTTCTTGACCAAAAAAAAAAAAAAAAAAAAAAAAAAAAAAAAAAAAAAAAGCGGATTGTAGATCTAATGTGTTCACATAGTTACATGCAAGAAATATGAACTTGGACACTCAGACGATGTATCTTGGTTCTTTTTATGCTTTGATTCTCAGCTTTCTGTCTTTGGGGCAGCTTTTTAAAGATGATATTACATCTCCAGGGCCTAATTCATACTAACATTAGCTTGTGATGGATAAAACAAATGTGAGATCTTATAATAAATAAATAGCACCATTTCGTATGAACCAGAACACTGAGACCTAAATACAAAATACAATATGCTCAGAAACCTGGGTCCATAACTCCAGACTTAAAAGATGTGCCACAGTGAGTTCAGGAATATGATTTAACAAATGATCCAGGCTGAGAAACATTTAAAATGGAGAACTTTTTTCACTAAAGCAATTTCTAATCAGTGATTTAGGTTTCTAAATAGCTCACATGAATTTGTGGGACCCCATACTGGATCCCACAAAGTCAGTCTACTAATTAGGTGAAAATATTTTTACCATACTTAACAAACATATGTATTAACATTTTTATATACAGTAGTAATAGCTGGTACCTATGGGTTATTATCGTCTTTAATGGGAATCTATTTCAGAATAAGTAAAAATGCTGAGATTACGAGACATTTGAATTCTTAACCACTATCATTCATGTTTATAAAATGAATTAAAACCTCACTTATCCACAGGATCACAATGGAATGAAAGGAAACTAATAATCTTTCTAAATAGCTGATTAGATTTTTTTTTAGATTTCAGGATACTTTGAATTGAAATTCTAAAATGTACAAAATCCTTTTCTGTCTTAAGATGTGTTCTGGACTACATATATGTGCCTTCATCTTGGGGTTCAATATCATTGTAATATTTAGGCCGGTGAAGAAAGAAAGAAAATTTACTTACCTTGTGTTACAACAGGTAACAACAGCCAGCAGGCTGGCTTTACGTGGGTTTCTTATTATTTTGTTTATTTAAAGCATGTTATCGGCCAGGCGCGGTGGCTCAAGCCTGTAATTCCAGCACTTTGGGAGGCCGAGGCAGGCAGATCATGAGGCCAAGAGATAGAGACGATCCTGGCCAACATGGTGAAACCCCGTCTCTACTAAAAATACAAAAATTAGCTGGGCATGGTGGTGTGCACCTGTAGTCCCAGCTACTCGAGAAGCTGAGGCAGGAGAACTGCTTGAATCCAGGAGGCGAAGGTTGCAGTGAGCTGAGATTGTGCCACTGCACTCCAGCCTGGCACCTGGCAACAGAGTAAGGCTCTGTCTCAAAAAAAAAAAAAAAAAAAAAAAAAAAAAAAAAAAAAAAAGCATGCTATCTTGTATATAACTGATTTAAATACAAATAGTGCCTGTCTTACTGGTTTATGTGAGAGTAAAATAAAAGTATCAACGTACAGTGAACATGGTATATGCTCACTAAATATTAGCTAATTTAACTGCATATTTGTCACAGGCAAGGTACCCTGGGAAGTGTCCTAAAGATGAGGTTAAGTGTGCAGCATGGTTTTCAAGAAGCACCCTCAAGATCAATACATACGGAAGACAGGGGACAGAAGCAGGTATAGGTTGAGAAAAAAGTCCAGCTGCCATTCAAACCCCAAATTAACTCTGGCACACCCACAGGGAGATCTGGAGTGAGAATGACCTTTCAGAGTTGTATACAGTTGGGCCCGACAGCCAAGCTTCTCTTATATGATCTATTATTAGATGTGGACTGCTTGGAAGAAGCCTGACCTAGGTAAGGCAGCTAGGTCTTGAGGCAATCCCTAAAGGGACATGGCTGAGGCAATCCCTAAAGGGAACAGTGTTAGGGCCAAGACAAAGAGGAGGCAAATAAGGCAGTTTCCTTGGTGTAAAATTTAAGAGGGCACCACATACCTCAGTAATCGAGGTAATACATATTTTAAGGGAAATATATATATATATATACACATATATATGCATTTATACATATTTAAGACTGTGTGTGTGTGTGTGTGTGCGCGTGCACGCGCGTGTGCGTATTTAGAGTCTTGCTCTGTCACCCAGGCTGGAGGGCAGTGGTGCATAATCTTGGCTCACTGTCACCTACACCTGCTGGGCTCAAGCGATTCTCCTGCCTCAGCCCCTCAAGTAGCTGGAATTACAGACATGTGCCATGCCCAGCTAATTTTTGTATTTTTAGTAGAGACGGGGTTTAGCCATGTTGACTGGTCTGGTCTCGAACTCCTGACTTCAAGTGATTCTCAAGTGGCCTCCAGAAATGCTGGGGTTACAGGCATGGGGCGCCATACCTGGTCCAAGAAAATTTTTAAAAATAAAAATGTAAAAAAATTGCAAGATGAAAAAAATATCCAAATTCTAAATAAAGTCAGGCATGTGTTTGCTTGATGGATCTGTAATGGCAATAGTCTTTTCCAAATCACCAGGTATTGAGTCCCCACTGGGAAAGTTTATGACAGTTGACAGTGGTGTGCAAATAAATTGATCAATGTAAGACTATTTACAGTCTTAAGATGTGGGTTCATTTTGCCTATCTTTTTCACTTAGTTTACAATAGGAGGCGCTATTTTGGCAAGTGTATACAGGGACAGACATTTTTCCTTTTGCATTAGGCTAATCTGGCTACACAGGGTATTGCTGAGGGTCTGACCCTAGGCCAGCAGCATTCCAGCTTCTGAGGCAACAAGTTCATCATCGAAACAAGATCTAAGAAGGCCATCGGCATATCCTCTACAACTTCCTATATTGTTGAATGATTGACAATAACATTTCATAGTGAAGTTTTGATTTATAGTAAATAATATAATTTGTTCTAGATTTCAACCTGCATCTCATTTAAAAGAGTGACCAAACTTGTTTATCATTTAGCATTGTCACTTGTTATTATTTAATACATTGGATATGGCTTGACATTTGCTGTAGGGGATAAATTGGTTTCTCTTTTAAAAAAAAATGGATTGAATGCATGTTAATCACTTAGTAGTCTCTTTGAATTTCCGTTTTCTGCTGGGAACAGTGGCTGACGCCTATAATCCCAGCACTTTGGGAGGCCGAGCCTGGTGGATCATGAGGCTAAGAGATCGAGACCATCCTGGCCAACATGGTGAAACCCTATCGCTACTAAAAATTAGCTAAACATGGTGGCGTGCACCTTGTGGTCCCAGTTGCTCAGGAGGCTAAAGCAGGAGAATCACTTGAACCTGGGTGGTGGAAGTTGCAGTGAGCCAAGATCGCACCACTGCGCTCCAGCCTGGCAACAGAGCAAGACTCCGTCTGGGGGTGGGGGAGGTCAGGGGGGAAGAATTTCGGTTTTCTGCTTTGTAAATGAAGAAACCGTACTAGGCAATTTTTAAAATCTCACTCTACCACTCTCAGTTTTAAATATTATTTACTTTTTTTTTTTTCTGACATGGTCTTGCTTTGTTCCCCAGGCTGAAGTGCAGTGGTGTGAACATGGATCATTGCAGCTTTAACTCCTCGTCTCAAGCAACCTTTTCATCTCAGCCTACACAGTAGCTGGGACCACAGGCACATACCGCATGCCCAGTTAATATTTTGCTTTATTTTTTATAGAGACAGGGTTTTTTTTATAGAGATGGGGACCATCTCTCTCAGGATGGTCTTTAACTTTAGGGCTCAAGTGATCATCCCATCTCAGCCTTGCTACTTACATTTTTTGGGGTATGCAAAGGTCATTCTTCAGGAACAGAAATTCTGTTCTGTCACTGTGAACCCAGTGAGGAATTCATAACTCAACTTCATAGAATTACTACCCAAAATGTCCCCAAACCATCACGTAGTATGAATTACTGCTGTTTATTTTAGTTCTCTTATTATGGGGTTATCAGGATATCAGCTCTTATTAACTGGTGGAATAGTTACTCCTAACTCTAATGATCTTCCCCATTAATCTATCTTACTTTCTTCAAACTTCTTGAGATTGGTTAATCAACTTCTTATAATTGCCTAAAGCGGTGTTCACTAAAGAGGCAAGAGACACCTGGAGGAAAAAAAGATGCAAATGTGTTCTGAAACAGTAACTTACTAATATCCTCCCAGAAATATACAGAGTGAAGCAACAAATTAAAGGTCCTAAGAAGAGAAATTAGGTGGTGAACAATTTTGTTTAGTCTTTCATTTTGTGTGTGTTTTCTCTATTTGGAAATATATAACACTTGAAAAAGGGAGGCTTGGAGGCTCTAATTTGAGTGAAGGACATGAAATTTATTGTGCAAAGAGTCATCTCCTTATTTATTAGATTTGCTTAGGATCATTGAGATGACCTGAGAATTCGCCTCCAGTTTTGTAAAATACACAGGACTCAACTGTCAATTTTATTATAAAACGCTAAAGTATGAAAATGGAATTAGCAACAGTTGGTGACTAATGTTGCTTGAATTACTTATGTTATCTGTGCCTGTCAAAATTGAATAACCATCAGCAAGAATTGTTTTAAATTTCACTTGTCTCAAAATATATCCTATAACGATGAATATGTTGGCTCCATGTGTTCCCATTCCCTAATCTGAAGAAGAGGAAAAATGGTTAATTTCATGAGTGGTTTTAGAAGGAAGTTCAAAGAGTTGATTAACAGTATTGAGTTGATTTGCAGGAGAACTTTTCCTACTCATTACCATGCCTGTCTAAGTAGAATGCTTTGCAGAGAGACAGGCAAGCAACAGAAACACACACACACTTGCATGTGCACACATACTCATACGCATACTAGGAAAGTGTCACAGGGTAATATCCACCAAGCAAATCATATTTGGGAGCCCACTATTGTGGCCTCATAGCCACGTCATATTCTGTTGTATGACTGTTCAAAACATGATGTATGGAGTGTGTTTTTCAGCCTAGGGCAATTCACCTTTTCTTTAAATACTTATGTCACATTTGTCCTGTTGCCAATGCTTCTCAGACCCTCCAGATGAGGTAAGAAAATAATTATAATAGATAAAAAATTGTCTGTTTTATAAAACTAATTTATTGTGGGGAAAGTTACAAAATTAAATATATATGTATTTATCAGCCATGTACTCATTTCACAAGCATCTGGATAGACATATACGTATGGGGTTATACTTGAATGTAGTAATTTTTTTTCAGCAAAGGGACACTTCAAGCACTGTGGTTTTTAAAAAACTAAAGCCTGAGCTAAAAATACCCTACTATATTAATAGGAGTCTATTGACTATACTTAGGAATTCACTGATGCCAAAATAGTTCACCAAAATGCCACAGTGTGTTGCGAGAGAAAATAATAATTAGAACTCAGTCAGCAACCTAAGTCTTACACTTAACTGGCAATAAATATTATTTATATATAGAAAAATCTTCATTAAATATATATTATTTAAAATAAGACTTTTTAAAAAACAATCAATTCATTTGTTTACATATTTGTTTGCTGGAAGCATAAAATCAGAATTTGAATGATATACTTTGCATTTGTGAGTTGTACAGTAGAAACCATTAACAGTAGAATTTCTATGTCATATATATTTGTGTGTATAATATATACATACATACACATATATACATATATACACATTTATATGTATGTGTATATATGCATATGTATATGCATATAAATGTGTATATATGTACATATGTATATGTGTATATTTTATGCATATATATGTATATATACACATTTATATGCATATATATGTGTGTGTGTGTGTGTGTGTGTATATATATATATATATATATATATACACACACAAACACAATCATGTAGCTTGTTTTATCCAAAATGGCCTTTCAGTAAAAATATTAAAGTCCTGGCATGATAATTAGTTCAAGTTAATATCACACTAAGTGAAAATAGCAAATTGACTCAATTACTACAGGCTGACCTTTAATTATTCTGATTATTTATTACTCTCTGAAGTACCCTATTCATTGAAGCAAGTTTTACTAATTTGAAATCATCATTTAAAACTCATTCATATAAATTTATGCCTGAATCTGAATCAATTCCTTCCTACTACCCGCCCGACCCCACCAAAAGTTATTGAATAGGATCATTTTACTAACTTGCTTTTTTATCATTTGGGCAACAAAATTAACACAGCAGCTGTACTTTGGACTACTAAAGCCCTTCTCAGTAGACTGATCTTTTCAACATAGCAGATATGTGTAAGAGTCCTGGGCTTACAGTTTTGGAATCTATCAAAAACATGGGAGCCCAGTCTGAGTGTTCCTGTCCTTTTATGCCAGGACCTTAATGAATTTCATCCAATCTGGGTTATTCTAAATGATTTATATACATATGAGCAGAATTTAGAGAAAACATGAAGAGAAATTGCAGTTTCATGGAGCTAGTTGATGCAATAGATAGAAGTCATTTCTGTAACCAAGAGAAAGACGTTTTATAAAGAGATACTTCACATAACATCAGTGTCTATCTGAGTCACCAGCAAGGAGGGAGCTGGTGGGATAAATATTTAAACCCCATTTTCTTCCCTCCTTCAAATCTCTTGTCAAGGCTTTCCATTGGTTGAACCCATTGGCAGCCAGAGGTCAAGGGGACCACTGTTGCCCCCAGCCCCCTATTCTGTACCCTGAAAGGCTGACGGGTCTCCTGCCTCCTGCCTTTCACGGCATAGAATAGAGGGTAGGGGGTAAATAGAGAAAGCATATCTTGTGGGGGGGGGGAAGCAAAATCTATCTAGCACATACAATGATATTTCAGTGAAATGTATTAGAGACTCATCCAGAGATGGGCCGAAACCGTTTCGGAAATATGGAGACTAATCCTTTTGAATCCAATTTCTATGGAATTACTTTGTACAGGTAGTGGAAATGTGGATAATGACAGAAGAGAGAGAGAGAAAATACTCTGATGGAGGCTTAGCAGCCCTTTGAGAGTTATGAAAAAGTTTCTAATAAATATCATTATTTATAGGAAATAAAATACAAAATTTTACTCTACCAACTAAGAAATATCATCTTTACGAAGCATTTTTTACCAAAGAGAAATGGGCTCTTGACTGCAGCTCAAATGAAGAACTGGTTCAGCTTTCTCTCACCCAGACGTCCTTGAATCACTTTCACCTCTCAGACTAAAAGTGTCCTTATCTAAAAGTAGATAATAGAGAAATCATCTCTATTTCTTTAGAAACTTTTTGGGAGCAAGCGAGACAACGAATAAGGCAGCAAGTCACATCCTGCAGTGGCTATACAATTTCATCAACGTTGGTAGATCATTGATTCTTACTCGAAAGATGCAAAGAAAAAAATATCTTTCTTCCTCAAACCATGGAAGGAAGGTTTGCTCCCCTGAATCTTTTTCCTCGGTTTGAATTTTTCAAGAAAGACCAATATTATAAGCTAAAAAAAGAAAGGTGAAGACAGGACCTCTTGCCATTACTCATTTTTCCAAAGTCCCAATTGTAAAATATGATAATAAGCTATTAATCAGTCTTTGTTTATCTTAACGAGATAGCTATTCTCTGTGGGGTTTGCTCATGCCGTACAGGAAAATTTTTTCAGAACCTCCCACATGAAGGTTGCAAGTGCAAATAATGGCCAATATTTGTGGGGATTTTCTTCTTGGCCAGTTAAAAATTTCCTCTGGCTTTAAAGAGTGTGAAGTCTTTAGAGAAGGTGTCAACAGTGATTTATTATAAGCTGAGTTAATTATCTCTCAATTTAAAAACCTTGCATACGACATAATCACTTTCTTTCCCCCCACAGAGAGAGCTGCTTGTTCCATGATTCTCAAGACAGCTTCATCCACTGGCCATGGTGAGATTTCAACTGTTTGCTTTGGAAATTTTTGTTGTGGAGGATGGGGCATGGAGTATAATTACTCAGTATGGTGTTCACCCAAGAAAGCTTCAATATGAGAAAAACAAGGTGTATGTATGTGTGCATGTGTGTCTGTGTGTGCTCTGGGACTATATTAATAACTCTCTATGTACCTCTATGAAACAGGAAAGCTAGCTTATCAGCAGCAGAGCAGTGAAAAGCCATACATAAACTAGCTCTCTATGATGCTTAGCACTAGTTAGACCTTGACTTTATCAGGTTTGTTGTGCTCTTGCTTCTTCTGGGCTCATAAACGGAATAGGGAGAATCCAGAGAAGGGTCAGAGATGAGCTCAGATAACTTCAAAATTCAAAAGTGAGACCCGAAAAGCTGTACTTAGGTAGTAGCAAATGTGTAGAGAAGAGTCCTAGCTGGAGGTCATGACAATATCTTTAACGACATGAACTTCTTAGACACCAGTGATCTTGCTTCCTCCAGTTCTTCTAGAGATAATCAAATGGGAAGTTGAGCATTTAAGACACAGTTGTCATGGCTTAGTTGTTAGTATTGAGGGCAGTGAGTACTCCTAAACTTCTCTTCTTAGGATCGTGATCCTTGGACTACAAAAGCTTAATGATTATGCTCTGGACTATTTTAATCTGTAAGAAGACAAAAATGATTTATCTCAGTCTTCATTCTGCACCACTTAAAATGCTCAAACTATAACCTGCTTCAACCCATATATCTATAAGATTCTGTATTTATTTGAGGATATCTATGTTTAGAAATAAATGACATATTATTCTCCTCTACATGTTTCTACAACATTCGTTCAGTGCCAGGCTGTGTTTCTCTTCTTTTCTGAAAACTTCATTTTTTATGAACACTGTTTTTTTCTCAGCATCATCTGACTGCTTCACCCCAGAAGGAAATATCAATATGAGAAAAAAATAACACTCCTGATATTATAATTTTTTTTAAATACTTAAAGCATTTTCGACCACAGAAAAAGAAAACCATTGAAGCTTAGCAAATGACAGAACACACACATCTCTATCTCAAACCAATAATGTTGTCACATATATTGAAATGTTTAAGCAGGGACATGTCTTAAGAGTGCACTTAAAGCAGGGTTTCTCAGTCTCAACACTATTGGTTATTTGGGCTGGGTTACTCCACATTGTTGGGGTCCTGTCTTTGAGCTGTGAGATGTTTGGCAGCATTCTTGATCTCTCGTCAGTAGATGATAATAGCCTACCCTCACCCCAGCTACATGCCATGCCTTCACCTTCCACTCCAGGTTGTGACAACCATCGAGATGTCTTGGGACATGGCCAAATGCCCTTTGCAAGGCAAAATGGCCCTCATTTGAGAACTGATGATCTAAGTAGACAACACTAACTACCCTTATTTTGTGACTAAAATAAAATAGAAAATTTGGGGCTCTAGGTCATGATGATGTTTTTGTTTGTTTTTTGCTTTGAAACCCTTGCATCAGCAGTTGTAATTATTATTAGTATTTAGTAGGCATGATGAAAAACCTCCAAGAATCTGGATGTGAAGGAACTAAGATTTTTTTCTTAGAGAGTTAAACCCTAATATAAATGCACAGATATGCGGGGTTGCAAAGCTGTTTAATTTTCATCATTCCATGCAGAAAGCCCTTAGCAATTTTCCATTAAATGAGCGCCTGATTTAGAACCTTGAAAGAAGTTTCTACATTCACAAAACTGACTTAAACTATTTCTAGCACATTTTTTTTTTTGCACATCTATAGAAGTGTCCTGTATACTAAAATCTATTGGGAGGATTCTTTAAAAGTTCTTCACTACTATGCCAATTTCAGGCTGGCAGCAAGATTTGCAAAGAAAATTGACTTTAAACAACATATACAAAAGCATTTTCTACATCTATTAAGATAATCGTGTGGCTTTTGCTTTTAGCTCTGTTTATGTGATGAATCACATTTATTAATCTGTGTAGGTTGAACCAACCTTGCATCCCATGGATAAAGCCTACTTGATCATGGTGGATTAGCTTTTTTTTATGTGCTGCCACATTACGTTGGCTAATATTTTGTTGGGAATTTTTGCATCTCTGTTCTTCAAGAATATTGGCCTGAAATTTAAAATTTTCTTTTGTTGTGGTTGTTGTATCTTTTCCAGGTTTTGGTGTCAGGGTGATTCTAGCCTCATAGAATTACTTAAGGAGGAATCTCTTCTCAATTTTGGGGGAATAGTTCCCATAGGAATGGTACCAGCTTTTCTTTATACATGCAGTAGAATACAGCTGTGAATCCATCTGGTCCTGGGCTTTTTTTGGTTGGCAGGATTTTTGTAATAAAAAATTTTGAATCTTCTCATTGGTCTTTTTTGGGATTCAATTTCTTGCTGGCTCAGTCTTGCAAGGTTCTATGTATCCAGTAATTTATCTTTTTCTTCCGGGTTTTTAAACTGTGTGCAGAGAGGTGTTTATAATAGTCTGAGGGGCTTTTGTTGTTGTTGTTGTTGTTGTTGTTTTGTTTTTCCTGTCGAGTCAGTGGTAACATCTACTTTGTGATTTCTGATTAAGTTTATTTGGATATTTTATCTTTGTTTGCTTTATTAGTCTAGCTACCAATCTATCTTATTAGTTTTTTCAAAAAACCAGCTCCTGGATTCATTGATTATTTTGTGTGTGGTTTTTCATGTCTCAATTTAGTTTAGCTTGGATTTTGGTTATTTCTTGTCTTCTGCTAGCTTTGGGGTTGGTTTTCTCTTATTTCTCTAGTTCCCCTAGTTGTGATGTTAGATTGTTAATTTGAGATCTTTCTAACTTTTTGATTATGGCATTTAGTGCTATAAACTTCCTTCTTAACACTGCGTTGACTGTATCCCAGAGATTCTGATATACTGTATCTTCATTTTCATTAATTTCAAATTTCTTGGTTTATGTCCTAATTTATTTACCCAATAGTCATTCAGGAACAGGTTGTTTAACTTCCATGTCATTATACAGGTTTGAGTGATTTTCTTAGTATTGATTTCTATTTTTATTGCACTGTGGCCCGACACTGCTGGTAGAAATGTAAATTAGCTCAGCCATCATGGAAAGCAGTGCAGCAATTCCTCAAAGAACTCAAAACAGAATTACCATTCAACCCAGCAATCCCATTATTGGGTACACACCCAGAGGAATATAAATCATTCTACCATAAATAGACATGCCTGTGTGTGTTCATCACAGCATTATTCACAATAGGAAAGACACGGAATCAATCTAAATGCCCATCAAGGGTAGACCGGATAAAGAAAATGTGATGCGTACACACCATGGAATACTATGCAGCCACAAAAAATAATGAGATCATGTTCTTTGCAGCAACATGAATGGAGCTTGAGTCCATAATCTAAAGCAAACTAACACAGGAACAGAAAACCAAATACCACATGTTCTCATTTATAAGTGTGAGTGAGACAACAAAAGCACATGGACACAAAGAGGGGAACAGGAGCCACCAGGGCCTACTCAAGGGTGCAGGGGAGAAGAGAGAGGATCAAAAACTGCCTATAGAGTACTATGCTCATCACTCGTGTAATCTGTATACCAAACACCCAGTTTACCTGTATAACAAATGTGCACATGTACCCACAAACAGAAAATAAAAGTTTTAAAAAAGGATACAATGTTGAAGCTTAGCATAAACCTACCTAAACAGGTATATTTTTCCATCTTAATTCCACATCGGATTTCCTTTTATTCTCAACTTAAATGCCTGCCCTACTAGAAACAAGTTTCATCAACAAATTGAAACTTGCTCCTATCCATATTTTTCTCATCACTAGGAGTGATTCTTTTACTCCCGTTCCCTTAATTAATTATGGATCCCAGTGTTGCCACTCATCAGTTATTTTCACAGCCTTATCGAGCCGTAACAATCACTTCTAATACTGCTTCTACCAGTTTTAAAGTTGATCTCTTACCGTGGCTTACCTTTTGATAAACTGTCTCCATATCCTAATGGCTTTGTATTCCCCTAACTATAAGAAATTAGCAACAGTAAATTTTATATCCCACTCCATTTTTCTAAACTTAAAATGTATTCTCTTCTTATTCCTAACAATAAACCACCAGCTCTAGTATCACATAATGTTATGGATGACAACCTTGAGGCACAGAGAAATCGAGTAACTTAATTATTCAATAATTAAGTCACATAACGCACATAACAAGAGGAAGAACCTGAATTCTAACCAAGGCAGACATATTTCAGAATACATATTTTTATCTATCATTTTTGGTAGTCTGATATTTAACTTGGACCATCTGGGTTGAATGGTCAATATTTATTACTCAACTTGACACTGAGGGGTTGGTGAGGGGGCAAAATACCATGATTTACTTTCTAATGAGTTGGGCCTTTGGGAAAAAACTTCCTGAATGGGTTACTAGGCAAAACAATAAAACTGACTAAAATATTTCTTATATTTCACTAGCCTGGCTATGTTATCCATACTTTCTCATATCCTTCGAAAAAGTTCCCAAAGAAAATGTGTTTTCTGTATTATTGATTTTAGCACCTAGTATGGTGCTTCATACATAGTAGATGGCCAATAAATATTTGTTGAATAAATAAGTATAAATACAAATATATGCATAATGTTCTCTCTCATATACACACCTTTAACCATTTTCTGCCTCCAGTGATGATGGATATACTATGAAAGTTATATCACAGAATGTGAGCGTATTTTATATGTTGGGTAAAATCCAAGGATCAGTAAAGAAGAAGATAATGTGCAGTTGGGGTTTTGGCATTGCCACTCTAAGATTCTTGTTTTGGATCAAATCTCGAAGTCATAGTAGATGCAAGACTGCACAATTATCAACAAGGTAAGATTTTTCAAAAGTATTGAAGCTGTACAAACTCGGTCTCTCATCTTCTAGGAAAATATGTTTATATCAACTTAAAATGAGATGAAAATGCCCCATATTAACTTGTATTATAGCGAGGACAACACTAACATTTTAGCCACCTGTAATTAGCCTAAGATATTGGCAATATGGGGGACACACTAGAGATGGGTGCCCATGGGATGGGAGTAAAAATTAATAGTGGTGGTGATTATTGCACCATTTAAAAGGCAGGTCCTCTGCACTCCTGGGACCCTGGCTGGAATAGTGGCCCATGCCAACTTTTTAAAGTAAAGAAGACCACATGGTAGTTGAGTGAAATTTGATGTTTTGCATAGTTGTCTCAGACATGTTTACTTTAGTAAAGGGTTATGGAAAGGTTGAATCAATAAACACTTTCTTTTCAGTCAGCAGACTTGCCATGGACATCAGTAGTCATGCTTAAAATGAAACTGGTATTGCTCTATGAATGGAGCCATTCCTTGTTTCCATGGAGAAAATGCGACACCATAGATCCTAAGGATCCAGCTAGAGACTTTGATACTTTTCATTTGATTCCACATAAGATTTTGAGAAGCTGGTAAATGAAAACACAAAGAGTGAGGTTGTTTTCTGGTCTTTACAGTCATTTTCAATAAGAAATAATAACTATATTTTCTAAGTGTTTTATGATTTATATCTGCTAACTTGTTCACTGTATCAGAACAAATGATGATAATTTCTGTAATCTTATAACCCTAGTTCAAAAATGGATTTTAGGTCTTTCATTCTAGTTTTAATTTTTCCATATAGAAATCCTTTATAAAAGAGCAAATTCAATTCTCCATGATAGCATTGTCTTGCCACATGTCTTTAGTAAAAATAATGCAAATACAGATAAACTAGGAATCGGGAGCCTTAACCATAGCCATAAAAGTAAAAACCACAAGATGAAAGAATAGTTTATTTCTGCAAATGCAACTATTAGACAATGAAGGTAAATTAGTGAAATGAAATATATTTTTCAAACTTTTCACTTTCCCGCTTTCCCAGACTTACCTAATTGATTATGCTGAGTGAGTAAAAATTCATTAATGTAACCTTAATTCTGAAAGTCACATATAAACACATGGCAAGCTTGGAACACCCTCGTCTTTTGTGAGCATGACTGGCTGCTATAATGTACATGCATAACGAAGCTACTGAACAGGAAGTTGAAAACAATATGATTTTATGGTGTTTGCAGTTTGTTTTAAAAGAAATCTACTTCTTATTATGTCTTTGACATCTAGTCATCATTATCATCCTGAGAGCTTAGTTTTCAGCAGACAAATGCTTTCAGACATCTTCTTGGACCTAGTTCAACTTGACTATAATAAGGTGTTTATTTCATTTCTTTCCACATTTTGCTTAGCAGGTACCCACAACACACAGGTGCAGATCAAGTGCTATAGTTTTCCCCCTTGTTCTTGAAATGGAAGAAAATTATAAGGAAGTACTTAGTGAATTGGAGAGGGCCCAAAAGCTGCTGGGAAAGCTGGGCCATGACACCCAGATTATCACTGCCAGCGAAAACAACCTTGGTTGATCATCTCATCTGTGCTCCTGAGTCAAACTGCAAAGGCAGTGAAGACAGAAGAGCCTGGTTATGGACCAGGGAACAATTGGAGGCGTCTGATTCAGGATATGCGGAAAATCCAACAGCTATGTTCTATTAATATGAAGAGGAGACTGAGATGTTGCTGAGGGAAATGTCCTAGCTACTTGGAATGATGCTATCAGAAGAAGTAAAAAATGATGCTGTATTGCACATTTAAAGTAGGGTATTAAGTACAGTGGAAGTGAATAAGTTGAGAATACATTTACAAATCAGTTTTGTAAGCAAATGATGTTCTCATGATAATTTTTGTGGTTCTTTTAATATTTAATTTTACTTTTCACATTTAATTTTTCTTAGTATTGGTGAAAAATCGTCATAAACAATCAATGTTTTAGTCTGGTCTTTCTTTTTAGCCTTTCCACTGTCTTTTCTCCATGTCACTTTATGAACAGAAGCTCCAGTTTTGAGAGGTTTGGAAAGTTGAGGATAATAACCTGTCTGAGGGGCTATATACATAAATAATCATGGAAAGATGAATATGCAATGATGTTTATGACAGCCTGATTGATAGTGAAAAGTTGGAAATGTTCTAAAGTTGAATTGCAGGAGACATGACAAATAAATTTTAGTACAGTTAAATAGAGCAACATTCTGCAGCTATTTAAAACAGTGAGGTAGAGCAACATGCATTGATATGGGAATATACTTACATCACGTTTTAATTTAGCATAAGTTTGAGTATTTTTGAAAAAAGCATAACCAAAATGTTTATAGTACCACATCTCCTGGTGGTAGAATTATGAACAACTGCAAGTTTTGGCCACGAATTTTTCCAGTGTGCATTCTTCTATCAAATATTGGAATCGATTTCTTCTCTCCTCGAATCTGGGATGCCCATGTGAATGGATTTTCCAATAGACTATTGGCATCAGGAATACAATCAGAGGCTTGAAAAGGGCTTACACATTGGAACTTGCCTTCTTGCTTCTCCTGGGAACCCTGCTACTGCCGCTATGAGAATGAAGCTGGACAAGCCTAATGGATAATCAGATACTTATGGACCAGCCATCTCTAAACAGCCCCCAGAAATGGAGTCACCTCACTTCGTAGCAATAGACAAATCTCTCAGGGGAGTCCAGCCTAAATTTCTGACCTGTGGAAAAGCAAGCTAAATAGATAGTTGCTATTATTTTAAGCCATAAAATTTTGGGATGTTATGTTATGCAGCAAAACTAATGGAATACCTATTTGTGTGCGTGTGTGTGTGTGTGTATGTGTGTTTATGTGCATACATGTGTTTCTGAAAGGATATAAACCACAATGTTAGGAGCATTTTTGCATTATCCTAGGTAGTGAAATTATGGGTACATGTTACTCTTCTATCTGGGCTTTCTTCCCCACTCCTTCAAAAATTAGAGTTTACTCATGTGGTTAACTTTCAAACAACCAGATCTTGTGAGAACTCACTCACTTGTCACCATAAGAACAGCACTGAGGGGCTGGTGCTAAGCCATTCATGAAGGGTCCACCCCCATGAGCCAATCACCTTTCACCAGGCCCCACCTCTAACACTGAAGATTACTATTGAACATGAAATTTGGGTGGGAACACAGATCTAAACCAAAAATGAAACAATTGCCTTAGGAAAAGGAAGAACCAACTGATGAACATGGTTGGTTTTTTAAGTATTTCCAAAATGCCCTTTCCTGATAGTCTTATTATGGGCTGGCAGATGTTATTGTTTAAAGCATGGGAAAAAACAGATGCAGAGCATACAATAGTGCCAATTAAGTTTCTCTCCATGTCTAGATCTCTTTCCCTTCTTTACAACAATGAGAAAAACAGAAAATTAAGATGCCTAACACAAATTACATTTTATAAGTGTTAATGCTTGTATTTATCATGCCTTCATTTTAAGCAAACATGTATTAAACATAAAACAAAAGTGGAAAAGAATGAAAATGAAAAACAGTTTGATGCCTGATGGGTTTGGAACCAGAATGACAACATAGGTGATTGCAGAAGATAATGTAACACGAGGTGATACGGTTTAGATCTGTGTCCCTACCCAAATCTCATGTTCAATTGTAATCCTCAATGTTAGAGGCGGGGCTTGGTAGAAGGTGATTGGATCATGGGGGTGGACCCTTCATTAATGGTTTAGCAACATCCCCTCAGTGCTGTTCTTATGACGGTAAGTGAGTAAATTCTCATGCAATCTGGCTGTTTAAAAGTGTGAGGCACTTTTCCCCCACTCTCTCTCCCTCCTTCCCCGTCCATGTAAGACACCTGTTTTCCCTTCACTTTCTGCCATGATTGTAAGTTTTCAGAGGACTCCCCAGAAGCAGACCCCACTATGCTTCCTGTGCAGCCTGTAGAACCATGAGCCAATTAGTCATTATTTCTTTCTAAATTACCCAGTCTCAGATATTTATTTGTATTTAGCAGTGTGAGAATGGACTAGTACACTAGGCAATGGGTTAAGTAATAAAAGACATTTTCAGAAGCAGAAGGGACATTTACCAGATAAGAATTGGGTAGACTTCTTTTGCACTGGGCCTTGAAAATGGATGTAAAGCTTATTACACTCATCACATTTTTTAAGGATGAGAGAGAATAAAGAAACCACAATAGAAACTCCAAGCGGCCTACCAGTGAACCACAAATATCTTCTGAGTGAATAAGTGTTCACTTTTATACTTTATACAATCAGACTGTGCTTTTAAAATTCCCCAAAGATTTACTATCTCATTCTTCTTGCCAGCTTGATTTGTATCTTTAGCGTCCAACTGCTATTTTATAGACTGGATTATCAGCTCGTTGAGGAATATTCCCTTGTCACAATAATTTTGAACAGATTTCTTTACTTCTGTTCGAACCTACCCTATTTTTCTATCATCCATGAGGCTTAATCTTCAATATACATAGAATATGTAGACTATTTCTTTCAAAGTTTAGGAATGCACATTTACCAGGTGCAGAGGACATCCAATCATTATTATGTGAATAAGAGCTAAGAGCAACTATAGCCTGTGAGGTTGGTTTTTCAAACCCTATTCTAAAATCTCACAGTTAACATTTCTACTTCTTATTTTGGTTATTAGGCCAGTATTTGGAAGTCGGAGGATAGGTTCATTAAGCCAACTACCATATACTGTTCTGCTGGGAACATGTTGAAGATTTCATTGCATATACCTCTTATGTCATGGTGTTTGTTTTTCAAAAAATTTGACATTTTAAGCCTTCAACAGCCTGGAAAGTTTGCCTTCCAGATGCAATTTCTCTGAACGCCAATTTCCATGTGGTCAATTTCTGCACCCACCCCCCTCCTTCAAACTGTGGGACAAATCCAAATTCCTAGCTGACCACACTGACTGTCTCTGAAACGCAATTGCCTATCAGGGTTTCCCCCAGGGACCGCCAAATACAGTTTTCCACAAACTCACCTAGCCAGGCTGGTGGTGTCTGAAGGCTCAGCCAACAGTGAAACCTCACTTATTTTCTTACTGGTACCAAGTCTTTTTATTCCCCCTAAATGTCATATAGGATCTATCTTCTTCTGCTGGCACATCAATCTTTTGGCTCTTGGTTTATTTCTTTTGAACATGGAAAAAACTAACTTATTATGAGGAATATATCCATATTGTAGACATTGGGTTTCTGGAATCATATACTTCTTCTTATTGTTGTTGTTATTTTCTGATGATTTTCAAAGATGTTCTGTTTCTTATACGACTTGCTAATAAGGGAAATTTAATTTAGAACAAGGCGAACAATGAAGTCAAATTTACTCAGATGCAAAATGGGGATAATGTGGTAACTGCTGAAGATGTATAGAGAAAGAAAATACAGCTAGTGCTCGACTTACGACCACGGTCGGGACCGCAGACTGGTCGTAACACGATTTGGTCGTAAGTTGAGTAGGCTATATGTACAGTTGAAATGGTGCAAGCGGAGATGGTAGTGCTGCCAGAAGCTGGTCCGCACTGCCATACGCCCAGCTGGGCAACGTTTTCGCTGCCAGACGCAGAGCAGTCATGGCTAGCGATTGTGGTCGTAAAGTCAAATGGTCGTAAGTTGCGTAGGTGGTAAGTTGATCAATACCTGTAGATTAGTGGTTGCTTGGAGCTGGAAGTGAGAATGTACCCTGACTATGAAGGGCATACATGATCTTACCAGGGTGATGAAAATGTTCTAAAACTATATTGTGGTGATAGTTGTACATAGTACAGTAAATTTGCTAAAATCATTAAGTTGTACATGTAAAATGGGTAAATGTTTAGGAATATATATTAAACCATAATAAAATCATTTAATAAAGGGAAAGTCATACCTGCATAACGTTCTTTTGGTAATTAGTCAAAATTGTCTATGAAAAATATCTTCTGGGCTTTAACAAGTACTCTGTAATCTTAACCAAAATCATGACTATGTTAATAGTAATAAAAGTCATAAAAGTTCTGATAGTCCATAAAAGTCAACTCATTTTCAAATTTTCTTTTGCTCTTCGGCAACCATATTTCACACATGCACACTCATAATTACACCTTGAACTGTAGATGTCATTCATTTAGATGCTCCTGGAGTTTAAGTTGTTCTCAGCTGTCATCTCTTTACCTGCTTTCTTATCATACAGTCTAGCACCAAAATAGACCAAAAGTCTATCACTGAAATAAAAATCCTTCCATTTCTTCCTTTTAAACTGTGATGGTTAATACTGAGAGTCAATTTGATTGGACTGAAGGATGCGAAGTATTGTTCCTGGGTGTATTTTTGAGGGTGTTGTCAAAAAAGATTAACATTTGAGTCAGTGGACTGGGAAAGATGGACCCAGCCTCAATCTGGGTGGATACCATTTAATCAGTTGCCAGTGCCACTAGGACACAAGCAGGCCAAGGAATATGGAAGGACTAGACTACATCTTCTGGCCTCCATCTTTCTCCCATGCTGGATGTTTCCTGCCCTGGAACATTGGACTCCAAGTTTTTAAACTTTGAGACTCTTAGACCTTCAACCACAGACTGAAGGCTGTACTGTCAGCTTCCCTACTTTTGAGGTTTTGGGATTTGGGCTGGCTTCTTTGCTCCTCAGCTCACAGATGGCCTATTGTGGGATCTCACCTTGCAATCATCTGAGTGACCTTAACATCTATCCTATTAGTTCTATCCCTCTAGAGAACTCTAATACATAAACCAAATTTTGTCTCTTCAACAGCTATGCACGATTTTTCCTAGACTCAATCACTATTTTACCAACATACCTCCAGGTTATTTTTTTTCACACTCAAACCTTCAAAGATTTTCATACTACTTCCTCAAGGACCTAGAAATAGAAATTCCATTTGACCCAGCAATCCCATTACTGGATATATACCCAAAGGATTATAAATCATTCTATTATAAAGACACATGCACACATATGTTCATAGCAGCACTATTTACAATAGCAAAGGCCTGGAACCAACCCAAATGCCCATTGATAATAGACTGTACAAGGAAAATGTGGCACATATACACCATGGAATACTATGCAGCCATAAAAAATGATGAGTTTGTGTCCTTTGTAGGGACATGGATGAATCTGGAAACCATAATTCTCAGCAAACTAACACAAGAACAGAAAATCAAACACCGCATGTTCTCACTCATAGGCGGGTGTTGAACAATGAGAACACATGTACACAGGGAGGGGAACATCACACACTAGGGTCTGTTGTGGGGGGGGCAAGGGAGGTACAGCACGGGGGTGGGGAGGTTGGGGAGGGATAACATGGGGAGAAATGCCAGATGTAGGTGACAGGGGGATGGAGGCAGCAAACCACATTACCGTGTGTGTACCTGTGAAACAATCCTGCATGATCTGCACATGTACCCCAGAACCTAAGAACTATTAAAAAAAAAAAACTCCACAAATGCAAAACTGGATTTCTTTCCATTTCACCTATCCCAATGTTTATTAATATTTTTTTCTTCAGAGACCTCAGAATTAATTTTGACTTGTTTTTTGTCCCTGACTTACAGAAAGTCCTGCAAACCCATTTATTTTTTGCTCTTGAATAACTCTGTCTCCCTTTTCACTCCTTCCCCACTCTTTTTTAACATCTGCGTAAGGATTATAGCGAGAAGAAAACATTAATTTCATTGTTTTACCAATTTTGTCTATGATATGCTGATTCCCTTGCCAGATTAGTTCTCCTAAAAGAGATTTTGTCATCTTTCCTTTCCTCATAAACCTTATTTAGTATTGTACTCAATCTACATTTGTTAAGAAATGTTAAATCTAAAAACAAAGTCTGAAAGCTCTTGCGCTCTGTGTGTGTGTGCACGAGTGTGTGCGTGCGTGTGTGTATGTGGGGTGGTAAGTATACAGTATTTCTTTCTTCCCTCAAAATTCAGAGTTCATCATAGTGAGGTAGAGAACCTGAGATGTCTGTGATAAAGAAACACTTTACATGCAGTTTTGTGCAGTTTGTTATGGTGTTTTGAACATAGAATACTTTGAAATCTTCTTCAGAATCATCCTGTGCAGGACTATAGAGCAAACTATTAGGCTAAAAAATATTATCTAGGCCTGGTTCAGTGGCTCACGGCTGTAATCCCAGCACTTTGGGAGACTGTGGCAGGTGGATCATGAGATCAAGAGATCAGGACCATCCTGGTCAATATGGTGAAGCACTATCCCTACTGAAAAAAAAAAAAAAAAAAAAAAAATTTCCAGATCTGGTGGTTGGTGCCTATAATCCTGGCTACTTGGGAGGTTGAGGTAAGAGAATTACGTGAACCCAGGAGGTGGAAGTTGCAGTAAGCAGAGATCATGCCACTGCACTCAAGCCTGGCCAACAGGGCAAGATTCCATCTCACACACAAACAGAAAATTATCTAAATATGAGACTCAGTAGATTGACTTTTCTCAATCCCAACGTGGAAGAATTTGGGTTCACCTTATTCAAACTTCCCTCTGTCCCTAACAGGTTTAAATCTTTCACCCTTATTCAGCTTGGTTGCATGTTTTTGGAACCTTTATTTCCTTCTTTTGTGTCCTTGAACCATTTCTCGACTTTTCCCCTAGGAGGTGGCTAAGATGGTAAAACTTACAAGACTTCAGTGGACATCCAGTAAGTATTTTTTCATTCAATTATTGAAAAACAAGCCCAGGTAATCATGCCAGAGTTTCGTAATACAAAAACAAAAAATATGATTTTTCACCAGAGATCCACTCACTTTTTCTAGGTTGGCTACAAAGAAATTTTAATGGTGTCTGCTCTATGCCCATGACATACTATGAAGGTAGCATCAATTGCGTATATACGTGCAGCCAAGGCCAGGCATTGGCCAGATCACTGATGGAATAAAATGATGTCCCACACTGAAAGCAAGACGTCATTACTACTTAATCTTTCTAGGAAAACAGTGTCACACAAAAACATTTGAATCTATAATTGGCATCTTTAAAGATGCTTGCCATCTGGACCTCCCTCGGTTTAATTAGTCATTGCAGGGTGGTAGTTTTCTTGTAAAAACCTTGCACTCCATTAACCTTGACTTTTCACACATTGACATTTCAAGCCCCTTCTTTGCTTTCATACGGTGGAGTGGACAGATTTCCATTTAATAAGGGTCCACCTCTGGGTTCATGAGCCAGACGCTTGTTATTTGGCAAGGCCACTGAGCTCAAGTCTATAAATTGTGGCAGCCAGGAAAGGTTGCAGGCAGCTAAAAATGGCAAGAGAGCAAGAGTCATGGGATTCACCCCACCCTTCCTTTAGAGATTTCCAAATAGCATGGTGAGCAAGGATTGGGAAGGGTAGCCGAGGGAAATAACACATAGAAATGAACTTGAATAAAACCTAAGGGTGATTCATGCACTAAGGCAATTTTATTCAGCTGTGGACAGCTACTCAAAGACTGATCATTTAGAAATGTCTATAGCTGAGACATTGTAGACTAGTATACCATTATTTCTTTACTGTTTCATTGAAGTACTGTTAAAGTTGGCAATAAGGAAGTGAGGTTTCCTGAATTTCAGGATAGTCTATAACATTCAATATTGTCTTTCTTATAATTTTCTATTCCCTTTGGTGATGATTTTCTGCGGGTAGATGTCAAGGCTGGCAATAACCATGATTGTTCAATAGCGTATCTGTTTTACCCAGTTTGTTTGTTTGTTTTTAGTTTGAAGCTATGCCATGGAAATGGCCATGAGATACAGTAAGATTGATATCAAGGAAGTTACAGAAAGATCGATAGTCTTGCCTTTTGTGATCCAAGAAGAATTTCTATTTGTAAATTTTCAAAATTCTCTTGGGTCTTACTGAAACAAAGATGTTTTATTTTATACTTACCTTTTAACACTTTATTTCTAACATGATTTTCTATGTTTTATTACTACATTTATTGTCATGCCTAGTTATTAAAAGAAAGCAAGTTATCTCTTCTTATAGGGCATTGAATAATTTCCTTTTTTCCTTAATTATTTTATTGCTTTAATAACCATTTATTGTGTGCTAGACTTCTGACGATAATCAAAGATCAGAAAATTAAGTTTTAAGTTTTAACACCATTCACTGAATGCTGTATATAGAATAGCGTCAATAGAGACAGTTGCCAGTTAGCAATAATACGATAAAAATTAAATTTCCTAAAATATGCACAGGATACCTTTTGCAATATTTCTCCAGTATCCATGATTAAACCTGTCAGCTAGCTATTATGCTGGGCATGGATGCAGCTCTAGCAATAACACATTAACCAGTTGATGAATTAGCTTTAGCTGTGGTAGTCATTTGCGATATTTTAGAATTGAAAAAATAAATATACCATGGGCCCCCTGAAATAGGCTCCATACATTCTTTAAATCAAGAAATTAACTACTGCCATGCACTAATGCAATATGATCACTAAGGAAATACGTTCTGCCTTTATTTTGTAGACATAATGCTTATGTACATTATAAGGTCCAAGAACCTGAGGGAGAGTCATGAAGCAGCTAGGGAGAAGCACGTGAGCCTTAGGTGGCTTGGAGTATGGACTTCAGTAAGGTTGCAATCAAATCCTAAGATTGTTAGAAGGTATCGACACCAAAACCTCTTTACAACTCTTTATAGAGTCTGTTTATTTTTATAGCAGTGGGCTAATATTTTGAGTATTACACTAGTTATCTACTGTCCCAAGAATACTACATAACACATCATGTCAAATCTGTGTGGTAAAAGTAAGAATTTTCAAAATCGTGAGTCTTGGAGCTGGTTGTTGATTTGGGCTGGACTCACCTGGCTGGATTTCTAGTCTCAGATGGGACCACTTATACATCTGGCAATTAAATGGCTGTCAGCCAGGGCTAAGATAGCTACTGGGCCTGTTTGCTCAATCTCTAGCAGGAGATCCAGGTATGTTTTTATGGCAAAGTTGGAGAAAGTAGAAATGCCCAGGATTCCTGTAGACTGGGCTCGGAACTAGTGAACCATCACTTCTATAGCATCTTATTGACTGAAATATGTCACAGATTCAAAGTGAGCAAATAGGCTCTATAGATGTCACTTATTTAAAGAAAGAAATTGCAAAGTTCCATGGCAAAGGGTGGGGAGTAACAGAGAGTAAAGAACTGTGGTTGACAAAATAATTATGTGTATTTATTTTTTATCAGAAATACTTTCATCAGAAAATCTTAACTGTCTCCAACTGTAATTTATCAGAATCTCAAGCTACATGTAGACATATAAGATGTAAAAAAATACAGGCTTAGAAAAGTTATTAAAGTATCTATAGAGTTGACATACAATTCTACTCATAGAAAGCAAGAATAATGCCTTTTCTTAACTCAATATAATCAATTCTGTGCCACTTACAGTAAAATATCAATTTTGGAGATGCCTGCTACCGTTTCTAAGAAGAATTGGGAATGAATGCTCTATTATAACCACGTTCTGGCAGAAGGCTTCCTCTATCCTTGTTGTCCTGCTCATTCTCTATTTTTTTCTGTTTCCTTAAAGGGAAGTCCTGGTAGTACAAGTCGAGAAACAATCAACCAGTCAATGGGAAACTGGGCTAGCTTTTTCTATCACAGTGAAGTATCTTCAGTGATATAACTACCATTTAAAAACTTGAACATGATGCATAAGTTAACTATATCCTAAGTCTGTCATACTAAAGACACCACACCAGCTGGATAAAATAGATTTCAAATACGTAGAGTCTACTGATTACAAACAAGTGAACCATTATCTAAGAACTTATTTCACTTAAGGGCAAAATTTTCCTCAGAATAACTTACAAACACATTTTTATAAAATATGTTATGAAACAATAAGAATAAAATAAATTACCTTCACGAGTAGTTAAGTAATTATCTCTGCCCAGCACTGAAGGTTTTTGGAAACATGGGACTTTCACGGCTAAAACTTGAAAGTTTTGGGCAAACTAATCATCACTCACCCTATTCACAGTGTGCCCTTTGAGAGAATAGTTAATAATCTGGCAATGTTTTGCATGAGTCAAACAAGTTTGATTAAACTCTGTCTTAAAGGTCTCTATATATTTTTTCAACTATAGTTTTATTTCATTTTATATGGAAAATTCTAAATTATTCTACTTTGTTGCTCAAGATACAAAGTGCAATAGAGCATCTTTTACTTATATGAATATTGACTAAAGGAATAAAAATAAATCCCTTTATAGATAAATAACAGAAATAAGATGTCTTTATCTTTAATAATTAAAAAATTCAATCTAAACCATCTATTTCTGTTTTATTCCGTGTCAACAGGGAAGTTGTGCTGAATGATTTCTAAGATGCTTTTTGCCATGATGTTCTATAACTCTATGCTTATATTAAAATGTATTCTCCATCAGGGGAAAAGGTACTTAAGAATTCAGACTCAGTTTTAAAGAGTTAAATAGCACTGCAAAATGTTGCTATTTTAACAGAACATTTTAAACCAACTAAGTGTACTAACTACTGTTATTGTTTATTTTCTTTCTAGTCTAGGGATGTCTTTTTCTTTTTAATCTGCCAGAAGGGACCTTCAGGATTTGAGCCTTAACATTGTTCCTAAGACTTGAATTTATTTTTTAATTAGGGTTAAAATAAAAATAAATGTTCACTATGCAAGTTTGGGGGGAAAAAAGAAACTTCCTCATCTGAAAAGATTTAATGGTAATCTATGCTGTAAAAGAGCATTTTGAAAAATATAAAACAAAGAGCTTTCAAAGTGGTCAAAGAGTAATGTAAAGTGATATATTTCAGACCGGAGAGATGGTGTAAGTTACTCCTGTCACTGCTGCCTGTTTATTGTGTTTGTCTGGTTGGCCTGGCAACCAGCTCATGCCATTTCACTCATTTTATAACGTTCCTGTAAATGTTAGGTAGGCCTGGATTTATTATACACTGTCAACACCTAAAATGGAACCCACTGCTTAACGTAGTTTATTTGGCTGGATGCCTCTGCCTCCTTGAAAAAAAATCATGTGTGTGTGTGCGTGTGTGTGTTAAAAAAAATCTGTAGTGCCTCCAAAAGAAATGTAGCCCAGGCAGAAGTGAAGTTGGGTGGCATGCGCTGTGTCAAATGAGCGCCTCAGCCCAGGAGCCGTTGTGTTGTTGGCTGGGAACATCTGACTCACAATATTTGTGTCTTGGGTTTACAGGGACAGAGGACCAAAGTCATGTTTACTGCAGAATTTATCATCCCCAAAGAAACCAGATGGCAATCACTGTTGTCCAGAAAGGCCTCTGAACCATTGGAAGGTGAATCATAAGAATATTACAAGTTGGACAGATTTCTTTTCTTATTAACATATTAACATGCTAGTTTCTTCTGTCTACTTTATGACAAGGCAGTTTTGATGGAGACTCAAGAGATACAGTCCTTGAGAGGCTCCATTTTGGATATCCTTGATTAACTTTATATAAACTATTGAGATGATAGCTGGAGCATTAAGGTGGAACGGATGGGAAGTGCCAATGTGGTTTAGAAATATTAAAGTGGAATGTGGTCCTCAGGCCAAAACCAGTGATGGAAGTCTCAGCCCAGCAATAATGAAAATCACAGACAGATACCTTGGTTGCTTGGCTCTTTGTCAATCACACATTGAATTAGCGTCCTGTGGCTGTTAGCTAGAGTGAAGCATTTGTTGATAGCTCTCCTCAGCACAAGTGAACAAGTCACCGAATTTTATAAACTTTTTGGCTACCTGGGATCAATGTGGCCTTTCAGTCTATTCCCCTGTCTCTGCGCCTTTTTTTTTTTTTTTTTTTTTTTTGAGATGGAGTCTGTCACCAGGCGGGAGTGCAATGGCGCAATCTCAGCTCACTGCAACCTCCACCTCTAGGGTCCAAGAAATTCTCCTGCTTCAGCCTCCAGAGTAGCTGGGATTATAGGCGCGTGCCATCACGCCCAGCTAATTTTTGTATTTTTAGTAGAGACAGGGTTTCACCATGTTGGCCAGGATGGTCTTACTCTCTTGACCTCGTGATCTGCCCACCTTGGCCTCCCAAAGTGCTGGGATTACAGGCGTGGGCCACCGCGCTTGGCCCCACTGTGCATTTTAAACAGGATGATTGGGTGTCTAAGTCAAATCTAAAGTATGATGGAAACTGTGATACCCTCGTTAGACTTCTCTTGAAGTAACAGTCTTCCAGCTTCCTTCCTAGTTGTGCATCTAATCATTATTTAAACATCAGAACAAAAGAAAAAGTTTCTAAGGAAAAAAACTGCCACCAGCATGCAGGCAATTTGAAACTGAAGCTGTTCCAGGTAATTGTTTATTTTTATTAGTTGAATAATTATTATGACATTGCTCAATATAGCTTGAGATTATAAATCACCTTTTAGAAGAATAGCTTAAAGCTGATTATATCAATTGATTAAATTGCATTTTACTTCCATCCCAACATCTAGCTTACATGTTTTATGAATTAAATAGTGAAGGCAAGTTTTTCCTATAAAATAACATTTTCCCTCTAATCTCCAGTCTCCAAACCTAATGAACATGGCATAAACGTTCTGCAGGAGAATTGGAAAATTTGTTTTTAGAGCTCAGATGAGTATGTGTGCCCTTTGACCCAAGACAAATAGATTTCAGGGAATTATCTTAAGGAAAAAATAATAAAGTGTGTATGCCTCATATGTATGATAGATGTGTATATATATTTGTAATATATGAACCTATTTTATTATTATATATGTCAAGTGGATTTTTCAAGGTATTAATTACCTTAGACATATATAGAGAGATTTTTTACTTATTCATATGATGTATGATACTAAGTTTTTACTATAAATCTATTTTAAATTATTGAAATACACCCTGCTTGTTCAGGGTTATTAGTTATTTACATGAGAACATAAATCTTTGGTATTTGTTTTCACTAATGTATCCCATAACCCAGAATGGTAGCTCATAGCACATGTTCAATTACATTTGTTGAATGTGTGAATATTAAATAAATTTCTAAGAAATGCCCATTCTTGAATGGGTAAAACAGTATCTTGTATAAAGTGAATTTTCACATAAGCCATAGTTCAATCACATAAATTTCCATTGTAAAATTCAAAAGTTTCGTTTTGTGTTATTTGACCATATTGGCCTTGTGTCTGTTTCTTTTAAATGTGTGGCCCACCCTCACCTTTAGTGTCCACGTATTGTTCTCCCTCTGACTGGGATACTGTACTTCTAGATAGCCACATAGTTAACCAATTTCCTTCATGTCTACATTCATGTCAGCTTTTCCAGGAAGCCCACCTAGACCACACTATTTGAAACTGTAAGATTTCCCACCCAAACCTCCAGGCCTTTTTTAGCATTCTCTATTTTTTGCATACAATGTATCACTTTCAAGGCCTTTATTTAATATACTCGCTAGTAGCTGGTTTGCCCTTAATCTGATTTTATTTTTTATATTGCACACATTGAGAACAGTATGTGGTATATCATAGATACTTAATAAGTATTTACTAAGCAAATAACTTTTGGAAAAAATACTATAAGCATTGACTGGTACTGTATAGTTTAAGAAAAATGGAAAACAATGGTCTGTCAACAGAAAACTAGTTTCAATATTGGCTCTGATATTAGTGTGTCTTTGGACAAATTATGTAAACACTCACAACCATGTTTCTCTAATGCTCACAATACAAATAATAATCCTCACTGCACAGAATTTTTATAAGCATGAAATAAGGTAAATAGATCCCCATCATCCAGTATAATGTCTTGTGCAGAGAAGACACGCAATATATACAAATTATTTTTACTCAACATATAATAATATATTTAATTTCTTTAAAAATGTCATACTTGGAAGAAAACCATAGCATATAAAGTCATAAATTGGAAAGTACACTAATGAGATAAGACATTTTCATACATTAATATGAGAGAAGACCCCAACATATCCTGAGAGACCCGTGGAATATGGCTGATCCCATCGCACATCATTCTTTCAAGTATTTGAGGCTAATTGACTTGTTTTCTCAACTTTAAACAATCCTATTACTTCGAATATATTCTCCATATAATGTTCCCTTTCAGTCATTCACCATTCTGGCCAGACGTTAACTTTTTTGTATCCTTCTAAAAGTCATAAACATCCAGCATCATTTGAATTATCTTGCATGTGCAAAAATTTAAAATCAAACAGAAAAACCAAGTTTTAACTCCTTCCCCTTTCCTGGTGGAGATATAATTTATCCTAAGTACAGCAATATTACTGATGCTTTCTGAACGTTCATATGACGGCACTGAAAATACATTCACTTCTCAAAAGAAGACATTAAAACAGCCAGCAAACATATGAAAAAAAGCTCATCATCACTGGAAGTTAGAGAAATGCAAATCAAAATCACATTGAGATACCATTTCATGCCACTTAGAATGGCAATCATTAAAAAATCAGGAGACAACAGATGCTGGAGAGGATGTGGAAAAGTAGGAACACTTTTACATTGTTGGTGGGAGTGTAAATTAGTTCAACCATTGTGGAAGACAATGTGGCAATCCCTCAAGGATCTAAAAATAGAAACACCACTTGACCCAGCAATCCCATTACTGGGTATATACCCAAAGGATTATAAATCATTCTATAATAAAGACATAGGCCAACGTATGTTTATTGCAGCACTGTTCACAATAACAAAGACTTGGAACCAACCCAAATGCCCATCAATGACAGACTGATTAAAGAAAATGTGGCACCATATAAACCATGGAATACTATGCAGTCATAAAAAAGGATGAATTCATGTCCTTTGCAGGGACATGGATAAAACTGGCAACCATCATTCTCAGCAAACTGACACAAGAACAGAAAATCAAACACTGTATAAGTGGGTATTGAACAATGAGAACACATGGACACAGGGAGGGGAGCATCACACACCCAGGTCTGTTGGGGAGTGGGGGACTAGGGAAGGGATAGCTTGGAGTGGGGCGTTGGGGAGGGGCAGCATTAGGAGAAATACCTAATGTAGATGACAGGGTGATAGATGCAGCAAACCACCATGGCACATGTATACCTGTGTAACAAACCTGCACATTCTGCACATGTTTCCCAGAACTTAAAGCATAATTTTAAAAAAAAGAAATAAAACACATTCACCTTAAGAAAGAACCTTGTCTCATCCTATCTGCTGGCTAATTCCATTTTGATTCTTGGTAATTTCTTCCATAAAGATGATAAAGAAATTTCTGCAGCTCTGCATCAATGACCATCAGTGAGATCAAATCTTAACTCTTGGTGACAAACTGAGTAAATATATGGGTAGTTTGTTTAGGCTTTATTTTGAAATGACTAAATGGCCTAGGAAAACAAAGTTTAACAGGCTCATAAAAGTATGCCGTCTACATAACTAATGTGGACTTTGTTTTTATGTTGCCTATTACAGACTATAAACAGTAACAGTGGAGTCTATCTTTTATTCCATAGTGTTGTAAAATGTTCTGGCTGTGACAACATGTATACTAAACACACTTCGCAAAGATGGTACATTTATTTTTATATTTAAATAAAAGCAATACACTTAAAAGTGTAAGATACGGACACACTCGCATTTGAAATGTACTTGAAATAAAATAGAGTTCTACTTTCATAAAGACATTGTTACTATATAAAGGAACATTCTGGCACCAAAATTTGCATGTTTAAATTAGCTCTTTAATCAGTCTATACTCCGAAAATCTGACAGCCCAGTGGCAGGACCATGTCAAGAGACTCATGACTGCTCCTTTTAATGACCTCACAATTTGCTCACTGGTTTTGGGTAATTGGAACAATTTGCTTGGAGAAACCTGTGAGGAATCAGATGTTAATTGACTTTGTCTTGCTTAATCAGCCCCTCAAAAAACAGGCCTCATTTTCCTGACTGTTTCTTAAGCTGTGTGCTGGCATCCCATGATACAGTCAAAAGAAAACACAAGCAGTTGCCTCGGTATCAACTGGCTAAATCTGATCATGACTCTAACTCTGAATGGAGGGATTCCAGGCATTAGCAGAGGGGTTTTTAAAAAATACTCATAAATGTAAAATGACACTAATAAGTGATTCTATGATTTACTTATAAGGCGGTAAAAAGTTAACACATTTAAAATCAAGGTCCAAAACATATACTGATTCCGTTATGGTGATCTGGAACCATTCAAATATAATATTCAGCTCAAGTTATTTGAAAGACCCCTCTGTTAGATCATTCTGTGTGTCAGAATTAAGCATGTTTGATGTACTTGGTCACTTGACTATTGCTTCCAAATTTCTGTTTCCCTTTTTGTCCTGCCCCTCTCAAACGCCAACAAACAGAGTTAAACAGCCTCCACGTTGTCTAGAATCTAGTAGATAGGTAGATCACTCCTTTTAGGCCAATCCTACAATGGCTCTTCTTCATTTTTCCAAACCTGCAATTCTACAAACCCAAGAGGTTTGGTGAAGGATGAAGACAGAAGAAAGACAGGGGAAAATAGGATAATTTAAAGAATACTGTTTTTTATTCTAATAAGATCATTTTGCAGATATCAGCCCATGTCCCTTATATCATTTATTTCATGTAATTTTCATCTTTCCCATGGGAGACAGTTATTATTTAATCTTTCCCACGTAAACTCACTGGGCCCTCAGTGGATCCGAGTCTCAGGGAAGCTGCCTTAGTCTCTCTTTCACTCAGTTACTTTTAATCCATATTGTACAGGTAGGTGAATTTAGGGATTTCAAGATGTTAAACAACCCTTGGATTCCTGGATTAAATCTAGTTTGATGGTAGTCTAATCTGTTATGCAACATCAGATCCAGATGGCTAGTATTTGCTTTGAATTTTTGCAACCAAGTTCATGAATAAATGAACTTTTTCATTTCTTTTCTCCTTCTTTTACTTTTCTTATATGGCTTTAACATTGAGAACATACTGGGTTTATGGAGTGAGTTGAGATTTAGGCTGTCTATTCTTTGGAAGATTTGAGTAAGATTGGTATAATCTTATATCTGAAATTTTGAGAAAACTTAAAAAACACTGTGTCCTCTGTATTTTCTTTGTGACTATATTTTAATATGTGCAAATTTGAAAGTCTATTTCTAAGGCTTTTCCAGATAGTCCCCTTAAGTACTAGTATTTACAAAATTATCTATTTTATCTAATTCTCAAATTTATTGAAAAAGAGGCATTCACTGCATCCTCTTAAACATTTCATTGCATCTATATTTATGCATCATTTCCATTTGTAATTATTACTTTTGATTGATCTTGAAAGAAGTTTACCTTTTTTCATACAACAATATAACAATCTCGTAAGGACCTAATATCCTCTAATTTACATGCTATCAATTTCCTGTGTTTTATTACCATCCTTTAAAAATTAATTATTTTTATAAATGGTAGCATTAGTATTATTGCTTCAAACCAAATACTGTTTGTTTAGATTTAATACATGTTCACCTTTTTTTTTTTTTAAACATTTGTTTTTACATCTTGAATTTCCTCCTGGAAATATTTTTCTTCTCCTTGAAGTATATTTTTCATTTAGTCTATTAGCGGAAAATTTGTTTTCTTATCTGCAAATATTATTATTTTATCCTTGTTTGTTAACGATGGATTAACTTTGTAGAGCATTCCAGTCCAATGGTCACTTTCCTAATCACTTTATTTTGAAGATTCCACTGATTTCTGACCTCTATGGTTGCTTTTAAGAAATCTGCTCTTGGGCTAATTCCTTTTATTTCATCAGTGAAATCTATTTTCTCTTTGCCAATTGTGCTACAGATTTATGACATTAAAGTCTGTTTAATTTAGGGATGCTCATCTATAATTAACGATGAATTTTACTTTTCTTCTCTATCGATTAGTAAGAAATATGCCATTGTTGCGTAACAACAATAAAACTTAAATGCTGCGAAAAAATGATTACGTGCCTTATTTTTAAATAACTAGATATTAAATATGTATTTAGTATAGCGTATATATACACACATACATAGACATCTTAACTATTTTTACTATATCATATTTATTTAAACAACTAAATAGTGGAAATCATAAATAACTTTAAAATATCTGGTGCTGTGGTAGATGTACTTATTTGGGGGTTTCTGTAGTTTAATATTATACCCAGAAGAATTTTTAAAAAATCATCACCCTCATGTAATGCTGTATGAACAGGCCATTAAAACACTTTTGATCCGCAGCCAAGTTTTGCACTACAGGGTTGGGATATTCTGAATAAGTATTTGTGAGTTGGGTGCTGAACTAAATCAAACCTTACCACTTGGTATGGTTGTCCATGAGATTCCTATGCTGGCTCTCCAGCATAGTATCCAGCTGTAGAATTGAGTAAAGAAGGGCATGGAAACTTTGGAGGGAGCTCAAAGAAACAAAATGATGATTAAAGGCTTAGAAAATCAGACCTCTGAGAAAAGCTAAAATGAACTGGGTTTAAATAGCCTGAAGAATGAATAATTGGAGAGTTATTTAATAATAGTTCTCAAATTGATGAGGAATCATAATTAATAATGATGATGACTGAGAGTCCTCTACCTCAGAAAGCACAGTCAGGGAATAGAGTTTGTGAGTTCAGCACAGGGATATCATTTAGCCATAATTAATTGTCTAATGGTAACAATTATTTTATATTTTAATTAAATTCAGGGCTGGCTCAGAGACCACCTTTCTGTAGTTTTAGATGAGCCACCATCCCTAATTCCCAAACAGAATAAACTGGGTTTCTCTAGTACTTTGTATGTCACTATTACAGCAATAGCTGTAATTCTACAAATAACCCATGAACAATTTAGTGTGGAACATTCTAGAATTTATTACCTTAGTGCCTTGCAACCACAAGATACTTAATAGTCTATTGCTACATTGAGTTAAATGAATTTGGAATTACTTTATGAGTGTTATAACTGCTGTGGCCTACATGTCATAGGAGACTGATCTACCTTTTTTTTTTTCTTTTAGATGATCTACCTTTTGAAGCTGGCGCTTTACAAAGTCTTCAAGAAAGAGTTGGCAATTGATAGGAATGCAAATTAGTAAGACCACTAAGAAAAACAATATGGAGATTCCTTAAAGAACCAAAATTAAAAGTACCATTCGATACAGAAATCACACTACTGAGTATCTAACCAAAGGAAAGGAGGCATTATTTGAAAAAGACCCATGTACATGCAAATTCATAGCAGCACAATTTGCAATTGCAAAGATATGGAACCAACCTATGTGCCCATCAACCCAGTGGATAAAGAAAATGTGGTATATATATACCATGAAATACTACTCAGCCATAAAAAAGAATGAAATGTCTTTTGCAGCAACTTAGATAAAGCTGGTGGCCATTATTCTAAGTGAAATAACTCAGGAATGGAAAACTAAATATTGTATGTTCTCACTTATAAGTAGGAGCTAAGCTGTGGTAAGAATGATATATTCAACTTCAGGGATTCCAGGGGATGGGGGGAAGGTTGGGAGGGGAGTGAGGAATAAAAACTACATATTAGGTACAGTGTACATTACATAAGTGACAGGTGCACTAAATTCTCAGAAGTCACCACTAAATGTCTTACTCTTATAATCAAAAACCACCTGTACCCCCAAAAGTACTGAAATTTTTTTTAAAGAGTTGGCCTTGAATTGGTTCTGGAAGGACAAAATATGATGTTTTCTTAAAATTAATGAATAAAAGTTACTGGACAGGACAAGGTGGCTCACACCTGTAATCCCAGCACTTGGGAGGCCGAGGTGAGTGGATCACCTGAGGTCGGGAATTTCAAACCAACCTGACCAACATGGTGAAAACCTCCCTCTACTAAAAACACAAAAAATTAGCCAGGCATGGTGATGGGTCCCTTTAATCCCAGCTATTCGGTAGGCTGAGGCAGGAGAATTTCTTGAACCCGGGAGGCAGAGGTTGCAGTGAGCCGAGTGCACCACTACATTCCAGCCTGGATGACGGAGTGAGTCCATCTCAAACAAAACAAAACAAAACAAAACAAACAAAAAACGTTAATGGAGGGACAATAACAGTGGTCAGAGATAACAGACTGAAGAGTGGATGGATCTTCCTGCCGATGACCACATCACTGAGGAGAGTGGAATATAAGACTGGACAGCAGAGACATCATTATGAAGAAAGGTGTCAGGCTAAGGAGCTGGAACGCTATGATACTCATGAATGTTTCCCAAAGTATGTATGTCATTTAAAATATTCAGTCTGAGAAATGTTAATAATGTTTTCATAAATTAAAAAAAAACAGATTTTCATGTTCAACTAATTTGAGAAATGGCTGTGTTAAGAAAAATGAACTTTTGTTTTCTATTGGGAGACTTCTTCAAGGCATTGTTATGCTAGTCAGCATTGCGAATTTCTTAAAGAGGTTAGGGCAGGCCATCATTTCAAAATGTATTTAATCACATCACCCCTTTGTGGCTGAACTTACCACCAGCTTTGTACCACACAGATAAACGCAAAGCAGAGACACTGAAAACAAATAACAATGATCAAAATTATGCTTAAAGAAGGTTGATCTTCTGGTGGAATGCAGGGTCACATGGATGGAAAAGGAGTCCATTTACAAGGATTCTGCCACTGAACATGCATACAAAGATAATGTGTTTGAATTAGGATCATGCAAAGGACAAGGAAGATAGGCTTGGATAGGAAAGAGATATAAAAGGATTGAAAAGAGTTAGCAAATGACTGGGTTAAGCTGTAGGAAGCCATGAGAATGAAAAATAACTCCAAAATTTCGAGCCTGGGTGGTCAGAAGAATGGTGGTACCATTGACAGAAAGAGGGAATCTAGCCAGCGAATACATTTAGTTATGTGTTTTAGGTGATAGCAGAGAATTAACTACAACATTTCACAGACTCACAGGATCATAAAAGACCTCACAAGGCTTCCAGTTCATTTTCCCCTAGGCTAGTAACCATTCAGTCGACTTACCTCAAATGATCATGGACCTTTATACATTATTCTCTGAAAAAATAGGGATTGTAAAATATGGCCCTGGGTAAGATTTTGTCATGTCCTCTAAAATAACATAATTTTCTTCAATTACCCAAGGTATTCTGTTTGTTACTTACAGTCATTTCTGCTTTATTTAGGATGAAGAGTTAGTTGTTACTTTCACATATAAACTTTGGATTGAAATTAGAGGCAGTTATTTTTCTCTCATCTCCGTCTTTCTGGAATCATGGAATTTCTCAAACCTTTCCTAAGTTGTCATTGATAGTTGTAGTGATTAAAAACTGAGTCATATAGAGATGATATTTATAAATAATATACCAAATAGGCTAATAAATGGAAATCTGTTGGACACTAACACTGAGACTATAAGTATGTCTCTTAGTTTAGGAAATTCACACCATTTCATTAGAATTTTACAAAAATATATTCCATATCTTTGTCAATGGTAATTTAGAAACCTAAGGTTTCTAGACATAGAATAATAATAGATATCTTTCTCATAAAGTATAGTAATCACAAACATATAATACACTTCATGAGATCTTCTAGACTCACAATAATATGTGAAATAATTATATAGTCAATTCATTTTCTAAAATATTCTAAGTGTTATTGAATACTAACCACATGAAATAACAATGATAATAAGGCTAAGTAAATTTGATGGCTAAATGTTTTATACCTACCTACATGGTTTACTATTTTAAAGTACGACTTTGAATCATATGCGTTCCCAATTGACTGAAAACTTTATTGAAACTGACCAAATTGAAATAAAACACTTAGCATCACCAAAAATAACACATAAAATGCCCAAGATAGGCCTTAGTTACCTATTTGAATATTCAATCGGTATTTAAGATTTTGAAATAAATCATCATTGTAAAATATGTATATAGTTTGGAGTTATTTGAAGCAATTACCATATATTCTTAACAAAAGGAGGGGACTCTTTTAGTAATTTCCATGATTTCAGGAATAGGATTCAGAGCCACCTAAGACCTACACCTAAGAGCACTTCTTGTACTTTGAATCTTTTCTGGTCCTCTCCTTTCCTTCCTTTCTACTGCAGCAATTCTGGATCTGCCAAAGGTAACTCAGTTTTATCCAGAACTAGAATCAATAAAAGAGAGAACTGTTGGATGCAGCTGGAGGAATGCTATCTGATACATCTGTGAGAACATTAAGCCTTAGAAACCTAAGAAAGCATCATGCTTCAACTTTCCACCTTTTCTCCATAATAAGTGACCCACGTGTTTAACTGGACTTTTTACCTGGTTTCTGGCTTTTACTGTCTTCCACCTTTGGCCAGAGACCCATTCCTGAAACCCTATCTCACCATCCGAGGTTCTGAAACTCTTAACTGGTGCCCGCCATACTCTTTTTTCCCAAAGCAATCTGTGTCCTCTTCCCTTTTATCAGCTCATAGGAATTGTCTTGGCTTAAAGCTTTCACATAACAAACTGAAAAAATCAGTTCAGTCACACAAGAGGGTGTCTATAGTTAAAAATAATCTATTTGATGTTTTTAAATAACTAAAAGAATGGAATTGGGATGCTCCTAACACAAAGAAATGATAAATACTTGAGGTGATGGATACTCCAGTTTCTCTGATTTGACTATGGTACATTACATGTGCCTTATAAATATATAGAATGATTAGTTATCCAATATAATAAAAAATTTTTAAAAGAGGAAACTTACCCTTCCAAAAGTTGATCCTTTCCAAAAGGCACTGTGATGAGGACTACTATATATCCTCAGACTATGTTCCTTAATTCAATTATCCTGTTATTGAACACTCACCATAAGCCTATTAAATATGAAAGTCAAGTTCAAAATCAAGTAGTTTATATTGACCAGGTGCAGTGGCTCACACCTGTAATCCCAGCACTTTGGGAGGCCAAGGTAGGAGGATCACCTGAGGTCAAGAGTTTGAGACCAGCCTGATCAACATGGTGAAACCCCATCTCTACTAAAAATACAAAATTTAGCTGGGTATGGTGGCATGTGCCTGTAGTCTCAGCTACTCAGGAGGCTGAGACAGGAGAATCTCCTGAACCTGGGAGGTGGAGGTTACAGTGAGCCAAGATCCTGCCACTGCACTCCAGCCTGGACAACAGAGCTAGACCCTGTCTCAAAAAAAAAAAAAAAAAAAAAAAGCCAGAAGTGAAAAATTGGTATCTTCCCAATAAAAGAAGTGATAAATGTTTAAAGCAATAGGTACTCCAAATGCCTGGATTTGATAATTACCATTTCTATGCTGGTATCAAAATATCACATGTACTCTATAAATATGTACAACTATTATGTATCCATAAAAATTTCTAAAATATGTGAAAATCGAGGTTGTTGGGTCTAAAAATGTATATTCTAGATCTTTCACCGTCACAGGAAAAGATAATAATAAAAGACTGAATTACATTGTAATCTTCGAGAGTTGAACTTCTGTTTTAAGAAATAATACGCCCTGGTGGCCACAAAACATTAGAAAAAACCACCCTTATACTCTGGCCGTCTGTGGTGTCTGGATTTATAACTTTGGTTCCAAGATTTTGATTTTCAAATCTGGCATTCTTTTATAGTACAAATATCATGCAAAGACATTCTGGAGCATGGCAGAAAAGTGAGCAAAGCCAGAAAAACAACACTTCAAAAGGTCTGTGGAGGTAAATGATAGAGAAAACTGAAAGCTACACAGTGTATGTGATTACCAAGAGAATATTTGGCATTGTGCCATTCTGGAGGCGGAGTGAGAAATGGACCCAGGCAGGTCTGCCCTGCAAAGTCTTGGTGGGACACCTTAACTCCGGGTCCAGATGACAGAGCAGGTCCTTTGAAAGTTAACTAGAAGAAAACCATGCCCTCCTTTTTTTTTTTTTTTTTGCAGAAAGATTTTTAGCTCAGAAGTTTTCTACAGTATAAAAATCACCATGTACTATATGTGCTTATGGACACACACACACACACACACACACACATACATAACACACTGTGAAGCACAATGTGCTATTGCACCTAAATCCCCTCTGATTAAGCCAGTCCAGTCACACAGAAAATGCTACTAAATTGACTCAATTGAAGAGCAAAATCCATTAACAACTCAACAAACAGAAAACGATGCATTTTTTTCATCAGCTTGTTCTATATCACCACTGTCTCACCTCATTTTTCTCCCTATGTCTGCAGTTTAAATGAGAATCTTTCTTTCTCTATGTAAGAAAGAGATTTAAAAAAAAAGTTTTCGGAAGAAGTCAGTTTGCTGGCAGAAACCAACAAGACTTCTGCAATCCCAAGACCAGCCTTTGCATAAGCTCCTTCTTATGCCCAGAAACAAGTAAAAGAACAGAAACCTCTGACAGAGTCCAGTCCTGGGTGAATAAACGAAGCCGTTTCCCAGAGGGTCAGCATAAAGAGTGGCAAGAAGGGAAGAGGAAAGGTTTGCTACTGTGAGAATGTTAGCTGGGATGATATTTTAAGGCTTCAGAAAGTGTGAAGAAAGACTCTCTTTTTTCCATTTATTCTCCTTCTCCCTTCCACTCTGTTATTTATCCTTTCCATTGCTTTGGGCTTAGGGGAACAATATAAACATTTAATGATACAGATGTTGCAGTTTGAAAGTTAGTGCTCAGCAGATGTTATGCTTTTACAAAATTTATCCAGGGAAAAAAAGACAAAGATCATCTCACAAAGCTGGACCTCAATATCTGTGGTGAATTTTAATAGGAGTTTCTGATTCATTCGTCTTGGTCATCATGTTTGAATCTTTAAGTGTCGACAATGTTCTTCAGTTTTAACTTCAACTAATGGGTAAAGGGTGGACAGTAACGTGTTACTGGAAAATATTATGAAAAACTAAGTCTTTATTCAAATTAAATCCTGTTTCTCCATTAGCCGACTTTATTATTTATGAGATGGTTTATCTTTTATGTCTTTTATCATTATTTATCCCTGCTTGGCATTGACCATTAACAATTCAAGAGTAAATCATTCCATCTCTTTCTCTCACTCCATCCCAAGTTGATTTATAAGACAATTCTTATACATACTAAAAGCAAACAAACAAAAACTAGAAATCCAGCAGAGAATTTTTGGCCAGAAGAGTCATTTTGTGGTGATAAAAGATTCTTTACTTGCTCACAGTTTAGACTTTAACACACTCTTAATATTTGAGCTTTTTCTTTAAATATCTTCCTGAAGGCTTTATAATAAAATCTGATGATGAAAATATCGTTGAACCTAATTCTTTACCCTCTAACTCCAAGATCAGCCATAGGAAGAAAAAGTATTCTAAAGCACTTAAAGAAATTGTATTGTAATACTTTAAAAAAGTGTATTCGGCCGGGCACCGTGGCTCACGCCTGTAATCCCAGCACTTTGGGAGGCCGAGGCGGGTGGATCACGAGGTCAAGAGATCGAGACCATCCTGGTCAACATGGTGAAACCCCGTCTCTACTAAAAATACAAAAAAATCAGCTGGGCATGGTGGCACGTGCCTGTAATCCCAGCTACTCAGGAGGCTGAGGCAGAAGAATTGCCTGAACCTAGGAGGCGGAGGTTGCGGTGAGCCGAGATCGTGCCATTGCACTCCAGCCTGGGTAACATGAGTGAAACTCCGTCTCAGAAAAAAAAAAAAAAAAAAAAAAAAAAAAAAAAAAAAAAAAAAAAAAAAGTGTATTCTCCTTTGTTGTTTTTGCTCTTCCAATTTAAACGTCTGTCAGTTTTATATCATGATTTTAAAATTATTGTTATTAATGTCTGAGGAACTGCTTAGCAGATCTGTAACTGAGACTTGCTTTTAGTAGACATGTGTCCTAGTGGCCTTGTTTTGGTATTCATAAATATTACAGCCAGACTTTTAATAGACATTCTAAACGAAAATAGAACTCAACTGCTAAAATTTAATTTTCTGTGTAAAATAAAAGAAGTAGCAAGAGACTAAAACATTGGCTGGGGCTTGGGGTTCATTTGGGGAGCTCCCATAGGCTATATATCACCATGTGTGGCTTTCATTTTCTTAGTGCAAATTGATTTAATGTGCAACATTATTAGATTAATCAAGTCCCTTTGGAAGAAATGATCTCGCCAAAGAGATTTTGTTTAACTCTGTTCCTCTGCTCCACTCTGATCTCGGCAGTAGATTTGAACATTAAGAAAAGAATGGGAAAATGGCTAGGGCTATAGCCAGCAATGTCCCCTATTCTGAGTAAGGAAACAAGTCTCTATCCACCTTTACCCATGAAAAGTTGAAGATTTCTCTGAAAAGCCACGCTTCATGAGTTCTAGGAATGATTCATTGCTCCCTTTTGTTTTCCAGATTGGAATTCTTTTCTATACATTCTGTAATAACATGGTGGAAAATCTTGCTCATTCTTGCACTAGTTCCTTCAACCATCAGTTCCTCTTCAAATTTAGGCAGAGAAACATCTGTTTATCCAGATGAATTTTTATTTTTATAACAGACAGATAAATCTATATAACCAATCATTCCTTATTTTCCTTGAGAGAGAGTAAACCAAGGGCAAATTCTATTTTTATTTCTTGCAACGATCCCTATGTGTAACGCCTAAAAACGCCGCCTTTGGGGCCAGACTGCCTAGGTTCAAAACCCAGCTTCTTCAATAACTAGCTAAGAGCTCTTAAGCAAATTTGTCAATCCTTCTGTGCCTCAGTTTCCTTGTTTATAAAAGGGGAGTGATATGGCTACTTCATTGGACAACATGAGAATTAAATTAGTTAACATAGGTACGATACTCAAGTGAGCATGCAATAAATGCTAAGACTATTATTGAGAATTTCATTTCATTAACTTTTCATCTTTTTTCATGTTATTTACACATGTCCTAATGCTGTAGGTTGCCTTAAATTTATCTTGAATGCAGATTTGATTGCCTGAATTATCTTAGCACATAAGTATTAATCTATTAAAACAATCAAATGGCAAATTTTAGCATGTAAAATTTGAAATGATAGAAAATCATAAAGAAAAAATGAAATAAAAGTCACCTAGAATCCTACTGAGTAGAAATAGCTTTTTAGCTTTTTGTATATACATTTAACTTCTTTATCAAATATTCTATTGTAGGATTTAAGTTATATATCCTGATTTTTTTTCACTTACAATATATCAAAACTTTGCTTTAGTCATTAAATATTCCCCTAAACATGTTTTTATGGTCTTCATCAAATTTCTTTATGTAAATGTACCATTAATATGTTCAAAAAGAAGATATTTACTATAAGTGAATTAATAACAAAAACAAAGTTGCAAGCTCCAGTGAGAAAATTACGTGGCATAACATATGTATAAATTGAGTCAAATGAACACTTCTTCAATACAGGTTTCCTTGTTTTATAATGCCCTACGTGGCTTTGAAAACAAAAATAGGCGCTATCAACTGCCCCTTCCTCTCCAAACCATCAGTTCTCAAGCTTTGGGTCACATATTTTTTTCTCTACTCCTGATAGAATTTTATATTGAGCAAATCTCGCTCTTAAGTACAGATATTTGTATGTCCAAGGACAGCTCAATGATGAATTGCTTAAGGCTGAGTTTTCTTTCTGCCATTTACAGTTTCCAGAAAAAAAAAATATATGTGAGTGTGTATGTGTATGTGTGTATATATATATGCACATATATATGTATGCGTATATATATGTGTGCGTATGTGTATATATGCATAAACATGTGTGTATATGTATGTATATATATGTATATATGCATATATATACATATGTGTGGATGTGTATATATATGTGTATATGTATATGTGTACATATACACATATATGTACACATACATATATGTGTATATATGTACACATACATATATGTGTATATGTGTACACATACATATATGTGTATATATGTATATGTGTACATATATACAGATATGTACATATCTGTATATATGTACACATATACATATATACATATATACACATCCACACATATGTATATATATGCATATATACATATATATACACATACACACATATATGTGTATATATACACACACACACACATATTCTCATCACTGTGGCTGAACTATTATTTCTCAAAATATAGACTATGGATTTTGGGGTTTTCCTTACATGACTAGGTTGTCCTTCAGTCTTTATACAGAACTGTTACAAGGGCTCTTTGTAGGAGGAACAAGAAAATACTTTTTCTTTAAGATGGAGTCTTGCTCTGCTGCCCAGGCTGGAGTGCAGTGGTGTGATCTCGGCCCACTGCAACCTCCATCTCCCTGGTTCAAATAGTTCTCCTGCCTCAGCTTCCCAGGTAGCTGGGATTATTGGCAAGCGTCACTACCTCTGGCTAATTTTTGCATTGTTAGTAAAGACATGGTTGGCCAGGGTGGTCTCAAACGCCCAGCTTCAAGAAAAACTTCAGCTGAATTAAATTTAAAGGAGTTTAATGGAGCAACGATCAAGAGTCAGGCAGCCTCCTGAGCCAGGGTAGGCTGGGAGACTCCAGCGCAGCCTCGGGGTAGAAGATCTATAGATAGAAAAAAGAAAGTGAAGTGTATAAAACAGAAGTGAGGTACAGACATTGGCATTTGCCTCATTTGAACAGGGTTCAAACAGTTGGCTACATCTGAAGGGCCAAAACCCGGAGATTGGTACAAATGTTAGGGTTAGAACTCCACTTGTTACAGTTCAATGATGCACAGGTGGCAGCTTAGGCTAAACCTGATTTAACATTGTTTTGTGCTATGCCTGGGAAATCTTGACAAGGAAGCATAGTCCTGGCATATTTACTAAAGTAGCAATTATGTAGCAATGATATGTGATCAGGCTATAACAAAGCTGGATGCAACAGGCAGAGTGTACAGGACATGTTTTAACTTTCCAGGAGGTGCCAAAGATGAACACAGCTCAGCGAAAGACACTTGTTGAATAATATTTGGAACCTAGACAATGTAGTCATCAGTTTACATCTGTGTGTAAGGATGAGGATTTTCAAAGCCACAGTTGGGCTGGGCACAGTGGCTCATGCCTGTAATCCCAGCACTTTGGGTGGCCGAGGTGGGCAGGTAGTTTCACAGATGATGGCAGTGTTTAGGTTGTAATTTGAGGGATGTTTTATCAGATAGGGAACAGAGTGGGCAAATACTGCAAATCTTGTTAATTCAACATATTGAAAGATTATTTGTCATCCCATCAAAATCTAGCATAGATATTCTTAAGTGGCACTCCTCGACAGCACTTCTGTGGGCGGTAACGCAAGGATTCAGATGCTCTCTGTCCTGACCTACTGCTTTCTTTTAGGAACTTGAAGGCTTCATTAGAGTTTTTCCATTTAACTGGCAAATGGTCACCTAGATAGAGTATGAAGGAGCCCAGAGAGATTTAGCAGTGTTGGAAGTGGTGTTCATCTCTTCTGCCTGTACTGCAATGACCAGAATTCAGTTACAAAGAGACAGAGCTTAGCTGTTAGCCCAAGAGATGACAGAAGTGATGTGATATGCATTTAGCAGTCTCTGCCACAAAAATGAGGCATTTTCTAAGCAAATGATGTACACTGTAGGCTATTTCCAGGAAGTGGAATTATATATTTTAAATGTCATTCTCCATTCGAGAAGCAAAAACAGGAATGAGAGAGAAATAAGGACAGGGATATTTCTATAGTGAATTGATATATATTTGAAATTTCTATATGCACGTTTTGGTTTCTTTCTTTACATCTTTATCTGTTTGGAATTCCAATTTGTTTTTAAATTTTGCTTCCTGGAAAAGAGTTTTAGTTCACTTTCTCAGAAACAAGACACTAGTGCATTTTCTCTATGATCCCAAACTTGTAAATTTCCTGAAATCTATATCGAAAATCCTCAACCTTTAGTGCTAGATGAAATACAAGTTGGTCTCATCCAAATGATTAATAAACCTATTGATGAACTAAGTACAGAAGCACATTTTATTCTTTAAAGGAAATACAATTACTGAGAATATAAGAATAAATTAAAAGTTGTCCACTCATCAAAGGACATTTATTTTAGATGATACTTCTTTATTCTAAAATTAAGCAAATTAAATAAAGAATTGAGAATAATCTTAAGGTTATACTTATTAATAGTTTATATGTGAACTCTGCTTTTTACTTTAAAAGGTAATTGTTTCTTGCAAATTGCAGAAGGGATAAAGAAGTCTATATATAGAATCTATTTTTATTTTTCTTTTTCCTGGATGATATAGCGTGTTATTCATGATCTAAGGAACAAGGGAAAAGTCTCGCTGGCTGTTTTCTGGCCTCTCAGGTTAAAACCAAGTTCTCTAACATTGCTTTCGTGAAGGGTGGTGTTATGTTTTCCGAGATGAGGCAGGGGAAGAAGTGGTGGACGGTTAATATTTCAAAAAGGCAGCAATTACCTGATAACAGAAAGCGGCGTGGGCCGCGTCTTGTTATCGCTCATTTCAGAGGTGCCAAATCTACTGTGGACATCGTCGTCATTATGGCTTCAGTTGGCTGAGGTCACCTTGGTTCATGTGTTTTATACATTGGTAGCCTTCTCCTTATTACTTGCCAAACAAACCTTTTTATTTTTGCACACGTTTATGTTGATTTTGTGGTTTCTGAAATTGGATTCTGGCTCCTGGAGGCCCAAGTTTCCACAGCAACTGGAGGCCTTATCTGCTACCGGTTCTTGGCAGGCAGACAACCAGGTCTTTCAGTTTACTTTGGAATTTAAAAAAAAAAAAAATACTTTCTTCTTCTCTCTTATTTTTCCTACACCCTGTCATTTAAGCATCACATAATTAATTGCGTACATCCTGTCCCACGTGCAATTGCCACAGCTTTGAAGTCCCAATAGATCATTTTATAGAGCAGTGGATGCCATTTAAAAAAAAAAAGAAAGAAAGAAAGAAAGAAAAAGAAAAAGAAAAGCAAAGGCCTGGCGCCAGGACGTGGCTGTGTGGATTTGAACATGTCCTTCTCCAGGTATGATAAAGAAACCCGTGCACCTTCTGTTTGTTTTTCTGCATTTCCTTTCCAAACTGGCCTTTTCAATATATAGGAAAGACCTCAGGACTGAGTTTGTTATTTTTCTCTCTGGAGGCAATTCCTTTTCCAAAACCAGCATGAACTGCTTCATTGGGCGCTGAGGTGAGGTTTGCTTTATTTCTTTCAAACTGAGGGGGAGAAAGGTCTGATTTAGCATCATGTCATTTAGTGGCTGCTACTGACCCAGCAGGAACGGAAAAAACAACAGCCCAATAAGAAAAGTATGAAGCCCCTTATTTAGGCACCATTAAAGTTTAACAACAATAAATGACCTCATCATCTTCATCATCTTAACATACATATATATATATATATATATATATATATATATATGAAAATCGTATTTTCATATATATATATTTAAAATTACTTTTTCAGTGAAAAGAATAAATTAACACAAACTTTCCTATCTTTTTGAAAAAGATACACCCTTTGAAAGGCAGAAAATGTATAGGTTTTGAGAAAAACAGAGTCTTTTGTCAAAAGTTTAATTAGCCTTCACACTTGTTTACAGAGAGAAAAATGTATGAATGTATTTCATTGGCAGTTTGGGTGCCTGCTTAGGAAAAAAATCACCCTAACAGTGATCTCTCTAAAAAAATTAACTGAGTCCCATTTTCTTCATAAAGTAAATGTTGCCTGATTTTTTAATTGGTAGACATAACCATTTAACATAGCTAGAATTTAATCTTCAGTATCTCTGCAGTTTTTTTGTATCTTATTTTTATATTAACATTTAAAAATATTTTTATATATTTCATGAAATAGAAAATTCCATGCTCATAGCATGGGATGCTCTCCTCATATGCTCATAGCATGGGATGCTTACCCTGTATGCTCATGGCATGGGATGCTCACCCTGTATGCTGATAGCATGGGATGCTCACCCTGTGACCCATATGCTCATAGCATGGGATACTCACCCTCTGTGCTCATGGCAGGGATGCTTTCCCTCTATGCTTATAGCATGGGATGCTCTTCCTGTAAGCTCACAGCATGGGATGCTCACCCCGTATGCTAATGGCATGGGATGCTCTCCCTGTATGCTCATGGCAGGGATGCTCACCCCCTGCCCCATATGCTCATGGCATGGGATGCTCTCCCTGTAAGCTCATGGCATGGGATGCTCACCCTGTGTGCTCATGGCAGGGATGATCTCCCCATAAGCTCACAGCATGGGATGCACTCCCTGTAAGTTCACAGCATGGGATGCTCACCCTGTATGCTCATGGCATTGGATGCTCTCTCTGTATGCTCATAGCATGGGATGCTCATAGACGGGATGTCACCCCGTATGCTCATGGCATGTAATGCTCATGCCATGGGATGCTCACCCTGTATGCTTATGGCATTGGATGCTTTCTCTCTGTGCTCATAGCATGGGATGCTTACCCCATATAATCATGGCATGGGGTGCTCACCCTGTATGTTCATAGCATGGGATGCTGTGCTCTCCCTGGATGCTCATAGCATGGGATGATCTCCCCATATGCTTATAGCCTGTGGTGCTTCATCATGGGCAGACTCCCTGGTTTGAAATTTTTCAAACATGTTACTCATCCAAACTTATTTTGCCACTGTCTCATTCCCTCAGAGAGTTACTTCTTTCTTCTAGATAAAATATAACAGAGAGACTATTACTGATTAGTATTTGGCCTTTGAAAAGTTATTAAAATTTGCAGAGCCTCAATCTTCTTTCTATAAATGGAAAGAAATAATGGATCATATTTCAGAGGGCTCCTATGAGCATTGATTACCTTAATGCTCATAAAGTGCATAGAGTATTGCCTAGAACATTGTTTGTGATCACTAAATATTCAAGGATCACTGATGAAGTTATTGTTATAAATACTTACATTTCCTTAATATACTTCAGATATCATTATAAATATATTACCTTCCATTTATTGCTGATAACAATCCTAGAAGGTAGAGACTAGTAAGTTCTATTATTTAGTCAGCTATTATAATTATGTATCAAATTTCTAAAAAGCATTTTAACCTAGATAACTGCTTATTGTTGGAATTCAGGCTTTATGAAAAATCCCAAAAGGCATAAGCATTATAAACACATAACACAAATATGCCATCACTCAATGGATACGTACCAATTTCCAGTTACAGGATAGCATATATCAACTAGGTATAAGCAACTTCATCAGAGTCTCAGGATATAAAAACCAATGTGCAAAAATTACAAGAATTCCTATACACCAATAACAAACAGCCAATTATGAGTGAACTCCCATTCACAATTGCTACAGAGAGAATAAAATACCTAAGAAAACAACTAACAAGGGATGTGAAGGACCTCTTCAAGGAGAACTACAAACCACTGCTCAAGGAAATAAGAGAGGACACAAACAGATGGAAAAACATTCCACACTCATGGTTAGGAAGAATCAATATCATGAAAATGGCCACACTGCCCAAAGTAATTTATAGATTCAACGCTATCTCCATCAAGCTGCCATTGACTTTCTTCACAGAAATGGAAAACAAACAAACAAACAAACATCTTAAACTTCATATGGAACCAAAAAAGAGCCCACATAGCCCAGACAATCCTAAGCAACAAAAAAAAAAAAAAAAAAAAAAAAAGCTGGAGGCATCAAACTATACTATAAGGCTACAGTAATCAAAACAGCATAGTACTGGTACCAAAACACAGAGATATAGATCAATGGAACAGAGCAGAGGCCTCAGAAATAATGTCACACATCTACAGTCATCTAATCTTCTACAAACCTGAAAAAAACAAACAAAAAAGACAAGATTCCCTAGTTAATAAATGGTGTTGGGAAAACTGGCTAGCCATATACAGGAAGCTGAAACTGGATCCCTTCCTTACACCTTATACAGAAATTAACTCCAGATGGATTAAAGATTTAAACGTAAGACCTAACACCATAAAATCCCTAGAAGAAAACGTAGGCAATACCATTCAGGGCATAGGCATGGGCAAAGACTTCATGACTAAAACACCAAAAGCAATGGCAATAAAAGCCAAAATAGACAAATGGGACCTAATTAAACTTAAGAGCGTCTCCACAGCAAAAGAAACTATCATTATACTGAACCAGCAACCAGCATAATGGGAAAAAATCTTCATAATCTACCCATCTGACAAAGGGCTAATATCCAGAATCCACAAAGAACTTAAACAAATTTACAAGAAAAAAAACAACCCCATGAAAAAGTGGATGAAGGATATGAACAGACATTTCTCAAAAGAAGACATTTATGCAGCCAACAAACATGAAAAAAAATCTCATCATCACTGGTCATTAGAGAAATGCAAATCAAAACCATATTGAGTTACCATCTCATACCAGTTAAAATAGCAATCATTAAAAAATCAAGAGACAAATGCTGGAGAGGATGTGTAGAAATATGAACGCTTTTACACTGTTGGTGGGAGTGTAAATTAGTTCAACCATTGTGGAAGACAGTGTGGCAATTCCTCAAGGATCTGGAAATAGAAATACCATTTGACCCAGCAATCCCATTACTGGGTATATACCCAAAGAATTATAAATCATTCTATTATAAAGACACATGCACATGTATATTTACTGTGGCAGTGTTTACGATGGTAAAGACTTGGGAGCAACCCAAATGCCCATCAATGATAGACTGGATAAAGAAAATGTGGCACATATACACCATGGAATACTATGAAGCCATAAAAAAGGATGAGTTCATACCCTTTGTAGAGAAATGAATAAAGCTGGAAACCATCATTCTCAGCAAACTGACACAAGAATAGAAATCAAAACACTACATGTTCTCATTCATAAGTGGATGTTGAACAATGAGAACACACGGATACAGGGAGGAGAACATCATACACCAGGGTCTGTTGGTGTGTCAGGGGATAAGGGACGGATAGCAGGGGGTGGGGGGATAGTAGAGGGATACCATTAGAAGAAATACCTAATGTAGATGACAGGGTGCTGGATGCAGCAAACCACCATGGCACGTGTATAGCTATGTAACAAACCTGCACCTTCTGCTCATGTACCCCAGAAGTTAATAAAAAAAAGAGAAAGGTCTTATTGTTTGGTAATTTAGCCAGCATTTATTATATGCTTACTAAATACATACTAAGCCCCATATGAAGAGTCAGGGATATTCTATTGACCAAGATGGAATCAAATTTATACAGTTTACTAATTCTTAATTTCTCTCTGCCTCTCATTCTTCACTTCCAATCCTATTAGCTCTACCTCTAAAATATATACCAAATCCAGCAATTCCCTCCATCTTCAGAGTTTCATCTTGATCACAACCATTTTATTTCATTTAGTGAAATAAAATGAGATACTCTAATATCTTTACTATCATTTTATTTCACTAAATGACTAGAATAGCCTGAAAATTTTCCTGGCTTTTTCCATTTTGGGTCTCAACAGTTCATCCACCTACTTAAAATTCTCCAATGTCTTTCTTTTACCCTTGGCTTAAAAACTCAAACTCTTCACCTTCAAAAAGACCTTTGGATCTAGTTCCTTGAGTCCTTTTTTCTCTTTATATTATTCTATTATTTCTTCTAAAACCATCTTCTTCTTTCTCTCCTTTTAAAATCATCTTATTCTTTTATCTCTTTTTTAAATAATCATATATGGGCTTTATATTGTTCCTCTGATATACTAAACACATTCCAGACTTGGGGATTTCACACCTCTGTTTCCTCTGAAACCCTCTTCTCTGAAATTCACACTTGGGTGACCCTTTCACATTAATCACATCGCAGAAGAAACACTTGCCTTCTTAGCGAGGGCTTCCACAAATATCTGATGTAAAGTAGGACCTCTCAATCCCCTGCCTCTCCCTTAACTGCTAAAGTTAAGGTAAGAGCATAGCTAACACATCTTGGGGTATGATCTCCTCTGATTTCTATAACTTTAGCAAAACCCATTCATATCAAAGAGTAAGCACATGTCAATTACTTGTATTCACCAGATACATTGGTGATGTGTGTGTGTGTGTGTGTGTGTGTGTGTGTGTGTGTGTGTGTTACAGTTCTACATTTATGGACTTTCCAACCACTAAGGAAGGTCAGTAGTACAAGGTATATCAAAGTGATTCCATTTTATTAACTTTGGCATATGGATAGTTAGCATGTGGCCATATGTTTCTCACAAAATGTAACTTATAATCTGAGCATTATAACTAACAACACACATCATTGCAATAATTTCTTCCCAGCAACAGTCCATATCCCATTTCTTTCTCAGGGGGTCTGCTTTCCTTTTTATTTCTATCTAAGGTTCACTTGTCTCTAGCAACACCTTTTTAAAAGAAAAAAAAAAAACCTGGAAATATGGGGTGTTATCCTGAGGCTGAAATACTCCATATTTTCCTTCACAAAACACTGATTGGCAACAATCTCTGATTGTCTCTCTTTCTCAACCCAGCCTTGAGCCAGGATCAAAATCTTCATGAATAATTCACAAATAATTAAATTCTTTAGGTTTTGTTCTTATTCACAGGAGCAAGTAATTGTGGTCTCCTTATGGATTCGATTATCCATAAAGGTTTTGATTTAAGCAGTCTCTTTTCAGATGTGATTCCTTTAAAAGTGTGGACTGATAGGACTCTGGGCAGAACAGGGTCTTGTTTTCTCTGTAAATAAAAACTTACGAAATTTCAACAAGTCAGCCCTTTTATGCCACACGGAGAGATTGATGACAAACCACACTGTATTCCCTCTTAACACAAAAGTCCAAAATCACAAATGCACTTTCCTAAAACACTGGTTTACTTTTTATTCAGAGCTTATGAGATGTTAGATGACGAGTCAATTATCTCTTGAATGAGCTCAGCCTTCACCAAGGACAGATGTAAATTATTATTGTTTTTTAACATCTTCTAAGACGGAGAACATTTTCAAAGAAACTTGACTGCTTTACATTACTTAAAGCAAAAATAACATAGATGGACAATTATCTACCTGTGTATGCACCACTACACAAACGTATTAATATTAATACAAACATGTGCATTGTGCCTCTTCAGAACCGCACATAGAGAAAGACAAAAGCAAATACAAAGAGTTTAAAATATCAGGCCAGATAAATAGATTGGTACATTAAAAAGACAATATTATTAGCAAATTCGTAATACCATGTTCGAGAAGCGTCTATGTTCCGTTTTCTATACTAGCATATTAGTCCGTTCTCACACTGCTATGAAGAAATACCCGATACTGGATAATTTTTAAAATTAAGAGAGTTACTTGACTCACAGTTCTGTAGAGCTGAGGAGATAGGAAACTCACAAGCATGGCAGAAGGCAAAAGAGAAGCAGCCACTTTCCTCACAGGGTGGCAGGACACAGCAAATACAAGCAGAGGAAATGCCAGACGCTTATAAAACCATCAGATCTCGTGAGACTCACTCAGTCTCGGGAGAACAGCATGGGGGAAACGACCCAATGATTTAATTACCTCCACTTGGTCCCACCCTTGACAGGTGCGGATTATGGAGACCACAGTTTGAGGTGAGATTCAGGTGAAGACAGAGCCAAACCATATCAAGTAGTGTTTTGCGTTCTCAGACTCAAACAGCTGCCAGTAATTGTCCTGCTTTAATCGACCACTCATGTCCTTATAAAAATGACCTACACTTTTATCAGATCATTAAGCCTTTACCCAACCTATGTATTCACAGATTCTACCAATACTTTTACCAATTGACACCTATAACCAAAGTAAAGTTTTGATATCCTACTGTTATCTAGGATACTATTATCTTTTCTATGTTTTTGAAATTAAATGATCAATCTTGGAATATTAGTGAATCATGGTTCTGGATAAAATATCTCTGTGAAGAGTTATCTTTACAGTGAATGTAGGCATTAAGGTACTTCTATACAACATATATCCCCCACCGTCCTGCCAAAGTTCTCTGAATTTCTACTTCTTTTGTACTATACTTTTGTGTTTAAGTATCATACCAAATGATAACAGAAGAGTTCTACTGATGTCCTTGCATGAATTCTTTCATTAGATTAGTTAAATCCGAGCAAAGAAAAACACTGAAGAAATATAATATAGGAAAGAGATGCTCTGATTACAAAGAAAGTGACTCTGCAACTAGAAAATCCTGGAGTCTGACAGTTGCTGGGTTTAGATATAGATACAGATGTACATGCTATAGACATAGACATAAATGCAGACATTAATATATATAAGAGAAGGACTGTGTATGTGTTAGAAAGTGTGTGTGCTGGGGGGTGGTAAGAAAATGAGGAAATTAACAACTACAGCAATCTGCCTAGCAAAGACACCAAAAGGAAGCTACAAAATTAAAAAATACTTTGACATACTTTGCTGTCCTGCCCAGTCTATTAGACAGACTTTCTTTAGAAACAAACAAATCATAGAATTATTATTGTGATTCTGGATTTTAACTATTAAGATGAAATTAAAAACATTGTGTTGTGGTCTATTACATTTGATTTTATTCTACATGAATGCTTTCTAGAATGTCTTCTGCATTTTTAAAAAATCGAACTCTAAGAAAATGTATTCTATTTCCCATGAAGCTGCTCTTTTCCTGTGTGCCCGGGAATATTAGTAGTGGGGTCATAATGTCTGGAGCCTCACTGACTGGATTTGAATCCAGGATTCGCCATTTGCTAGTAATATGAATGTTGGACAAGTGATATTATTTCCACCTGATTCAGTTTTTTTATGTGCTTCAGAAATATAATGGCAATAACCGATTTCATAGGAACTGTTACTATGATAAACTGAGTTAATATTTGTAAATTGCTTGCCATAGTTCCTGCCACACAATGAGGGCTACTTCAGGGTTTGTTAAATAAATTGTAGCATCTTCTATGCCTTCAGAGCAAGAAAATAGAAATCTGACCATTCTTTCCAGATTTTTTCATTCTACATCATCTCCTATATCAAATGGAAGTAGCTGTCAAACAGTTTCTTCTCCATTTCACTTGCATTACTTTAGATCAGGTTTCATTATTTCTCATGTATAGTATTAAAATCACCATTTTTTTTTTGAGACAAAGTCTCATTCTCTCACCCAGGCTGGAGCTCAATGGTGCAATCTTGGCTTACTATATCCTCTGACTCCCAGGTTCAAGCCATTCTCCTGCCTCAGCATCCCAAGTAGCTGGGATTGCAGCCATGTGCCAACACACCTGACTAATGATTGTATTTTTAGCGGAGACAGGGTTTTACCATGTTGTCCAGGCTGTCCTCAAACTCCTGACCTCAAGTGATCCACCTACTTCGGCCTCCAAAATCATCTTCTAATAGGTCTCTGTCTCCAACCTCACCCACCTCAATCATTAATAGTCCTGCCACCAGTGTGCTCTTTCCTTAAAAAAACACGTAACCATATAAAGTTGATTCCATCTTGGCCAATAGTGTATCCCTGACTCTTAGCACAGTAAAGTTATGTATTACTAAGGGCAAGTATTATTACTGTTAGTATTAATACTCTTAGTATTAATGCTGTTAGTATTATTACTAACAGGGCAAGTTATGTATTACTAAGCATACAGTACATGCTTGCTACAATTACCAAAAGATAAACTCTTTTCTAAGTGATTTCTATGGATGACCTCATTTAATTCTCACAGTCTCATAGGCTAGATTCTAGCATTTTCCACATTTTATATTGAAAGAAACTAAAGTGGTTTGGTTAAGTACTTTGCTCAATTTTGAACAGTTGGGAGGTTGTGGTCCTAGAAAGCAAACCGGAGGTAGTTTGCTTCTGACTTCTTCAGTGCTCATGCTTTTATTTTCTATTTTTGGAAATAAGAATAAATGCAAGCCATTAGCATATTCTTCACTTGACAATGTCCGAAGCCACTTCTGGTTTCCCTAGCTTGGTGGAGGCTGTTGTTATCTAGTGTGTAGAAGCCAAGGATGCTGCTCAATATTTTTCATGCACAGGACATTTCTAATGGCAAATAATGATTGGACCCACCATGCCAGTGGTTCTTAGGTTGAGAAACCTTAATCTATTAAAGTGGATCTCTCAGGCATCAATAAACGGTCTCTAAAAAGTCATGTTATGAATGCAGTCTCATCATCTGCCATTCAATGTTTTTCCTGACTCATTTTTAATTTATGATACGTTGTGAACATTAAGTAACCAACTAAATGTCTAATATCTAGAATAATCATATTTGGCTATAAATTACTTTCAGAAACAAGTCAACTTTTGAATACATTCTTAGAATTATTTTGTCCAGTGTTCTGATACATTAAGGAGTGGGTTAATATTGTATAGACCCTGAGTGTATTTCAATCCCCCAAACAGTATTTGTTTTGTTCTTGAAATTGCTTTGTGACTAATTTTCTCTGATATTGGAGCCCAAAGTTGTAAACTGAGCATGCAAGGTTTTTTAAAGCGCATATAATTGAATATTTTTCAAAAATTGAAATCCTTGATCTCCCAGAGTACTCAAATCTGGGACCTCACCTGCAGAATACCTTCATACTATAGAGGAGTCTTATAGGAAAGGTAGTGGGGTAGAGTTTCTACTTAAACATTCTGGGGAATACTAATGTGAGTCAAAGGAAGGAAAGGTCTGTGTTGTGCTTCCTTTTTTTCCCCCTGAAAAGAAGGGAGACTAAAAAGCAATAAAGCAGGAGGCATTTCCTACAGGTAGCCTTAAATCATTCAACACAGAGGTCTTCAGGGAGCTACCCGGTTCCTCTTTCCTTTCCAGAATGAGCTTTCTGGCTAAATGCTCCTCATCCAATGCTCAGTGTCTTCACCTGGCTCTCCAAGGGTTTTCATACAGACTTGTCCTGGCATAACGGCATCCCCACTTCGTCAGAAATGGGTCTTGACCCATGCATCACATTCAAAGACTCTTTCAATTGCTCCCCAGTGGCGGAGGCTGAGGGCTCTGCTTTGCTTGTGATAATGTGCTAATCTCCAAGACCCAACATAAATTCTCTTCTTGCATTGTCATTTGTCAAAGTTGCAATAAGGGGCTGGGGGAAAAAAAGGAGAGGGAAGGGAAAAGGAGGAAAGTAATGACAGAAAGAAAACTTAGCCTCGTGCAGAACTTTCCCCTCCCTTCTTCTTAATCTGTAAAACATCTGATGGTGCAGAGAGGGCATGGCAAACACAAATAAATAAATAGTCCTCCATGATTCTCCCTTAACGGTTTTGTGTTGGGTCAACATTTTAGACAGTTAGTTAAACATAAGCAGGAATGAAGATAACTTACACAGAAGTCCCAAAATGGATGCTTGAAGTTTTGTGAACCTGCGTTCTGCACTCATTGCATTGGGTCAACATTTTAGTCAGTTAGTTAAACATAAGCAGGAATGAAGATAATTTACACGGAAGTCTCAAAATGGATGCTTGAAGCTTTGTGAACCTGCATTCTTCACTCATCATTTGCTCCAACACTATCCAGCTGAGAGTTGCATGGTAGTGTGAGGATACTCCATAAGCAACAGTTCAACAAATCGGGTATCATACATATGCCTCTAATGACTGATGCTTTCCTCCTGATTTGCCTTTTACAAGTTATCCTGGGTTTGCTACTACAAAAATACTGGGACAATGATGCTAAAAAAAAAAGGCAGTGTTTTCTCTCATTGGTGTTAAATCTAAAAAAACGGAACAAATGTGAGATTTTCATTGAACAGCTTTTTTGAGGCATATTTTATACACCATAAAGTTTAACAATTTTAAGTGTACAATTCCATGATTTTAGTAAATCTATAAAATTCTGCAAGTATCACTACAATCCAACTATAAAACATGCCCATCATCTCCATGAGACCCCTGGGGTCTATTTGCAGGCACTCCTCCTTTCCTGTACCCTTCCCAGGTAATCTCTAACTTACTGTCTCTGTAGATTCACATTTTCTATATGTGCTAAATACTCTTTAGAGTCCAGCTTCTTTTACTTCGCATGATGATTTTAAGGCTCATCTATGTGGTTGCATGTATGAAGTTAATGAATGACGTCAAAAGGTACTTCATTCCTTTTTTAATTAACAAATAGTATTTTATCATAATACCTATTACGCTTAGCCCTTTATCAGTGGGTGGGCATTTGAGATAAAGTTGTTTTGTAAAATGTATGCAATGGCAACGTGTCAACATGATATTAAATGAGAGAGCTTGTTTAAAGAAGAACACGTTTAAGCTGCTGAGGCAGAAATTGTTCACAGCAGAAGCCAGCAATGCCGCACCCCGGTTCTTGGCCTGTGGGGGGAGGTTTCTCTGAATATACAGTTCCAAGAAACCCAAAAGACTTATAGTCTAGCGCACAGTGAAAACTAAGGACATTCACAGTCCTAGCTCATGGTTGTTGTCACCAAATATCAGTGATATGACCTAAGTCTGTTTGGCAAATTTTATATGGCAAATTTTCTCTTACTGCCTGTTCAACACTCTTCTGGGAGATCTGGGAGCATTACATAAATAGAAGAAAGGATTCCAATCAAATTTGAAGCCAACCAAGTGAAACTCACGAAGCTCTACGCGTAAGACATCATTTTTAGTACACTTAGAAACTAGGCAGTTTGTCATTTATTCTAACGATAACTATTATTGTGATAAAAACAGCTTACTCTAGATTCCCAACACAGAACTTCCGACGGCATAAAAATGATTATTACAGGCATTGACGGTTTTGTTATTAGTATTGCTTTTGTTATTAGGGCCAATACATGCCAAGGACTCAGCTGGTGGTTGATGTGGATTCTTATGGAACTCATCAAATTATCTTGCTTTTATTGATGTGAAGACTAAATAAGGCTCAGAGGAGTTAAGGCAATTCCCCACTGTGACGCAATTCGTAAGCAATGGAGCTAAAATGTAAATCTGTATATTTCAAAGACGTGTTTATGCTACTAAAAGAAAAAGACTAAAACAAATGGGCTGCCCAGGACATATCCACACAAACACATATGTGCACGTGTGCACGTGCACACACACACACACACACACACGGAAAACTTAGTTTGCAACAAGAAAAAATTAGAATGGACCAAAGGGAGACATTTCTAATACTGAGATACATGCATCACTGAAAGACAATATGCCTTCTCCACTGTACTGGTTTAAGAAACTCTCTGCACTGGGGTAGTGAGTCTGTGACCACAGGAAACTGCTTCTGGAAAGATGATTCTATTTCTCTTTATATATTTATTCATAGAGCCAACAGACTAAAAATCAGATTCTTTTTCATTCTTTTTTTGTTTGTTTTTTGAGACAAAGTTTCCCTCTTGTTGCCCAGGTTGGAGTGCAATGGTATAATCTCGGCTCATCACAACCTCTGCCTCCCGGGTTCAAGTGAGTCTCCTGCCTCAGCCTCCCCAGTAGCTGAGGTTACAGGCATGTGCCATCACACCTGGCTAATTTTGTATTTTTAGTAGAGATGGGTCCGTCTATGTTGGTCAGGCTGGTTTCAAACTCCTGATGACCTCAGGTGATCCAGCCGCCTCGGCCTCCCAAAGTGCTGGGATTACAGGTGTGAGCCACCATGCCCAGCCTTCTTTTTTATTCTTACTCAATAGAGAAGTCCTTTAATGTCCAAGCGACATCAGGTGTTTTGGTACAGAGAAAAAGGATCAAACACAATTTCATTACATACTATAAAGGCCAAGAATAGAAATAACCCTGATTTCATGGTCCTTGAAATCAATTCTGTTTCTAACTTCCTGACATTTTTACTATTAATAGCACATATATTAGTTTTCTGTTATGGAAACATTGGGAATCCATGCCTTAATATCTAGAATTTGCCACTGCAAAGACAGATGTGCCAGGATTATATCTGTTTTGTTGCCCAGCCTGGGGTGCAGTGGTGTGATTTCGGCTCCCTACAACCTTTTCCTCCTGGGTGCAAGTGATTCTCATGCCTCACCCTCCAGAGTAGCTGGGATTACAGGCTTGTATCACCATGCCTGGCTAATTGTTGTATTTTTAGCAGAAATGGGGTTTCACCATGTTGGCCAGGCTGGTCTCAAATTCCTTGCCTCTAGTGATCCTCTCACCTTGGCCTCCCAAAATGCTGGGATTACAGGTGTGAGCCACTGTGCCCAGCCATCCCAGGATTATCTCTGACACTGTCTGATACGGAGTTTTATAAAGAGTGGAAAAGTAAAAATAAATTTTTCTATGTAATTTTGTCTCTATTTGCTCTTTTAATCCTCACTAGTGTTCCTTAATTTTTTTACATAAATTATTTTTTTTGTATGCTAAACATTTACTCCAGTCTGGATAAAAAAAACAACCTTTTTAATCACTGATTGGTTTGAGGCATAATATACCATTGAGTATACAGTGCTCCTTTTTTTGCTAAGAAAGCATGGGAAGATGCTATTTACATCTCCCCCTGTCTTCTACTTAACCATTATTGTATGCATCCTATTACCACATTGGAAATCCAGTCTGTGAAACATAATTTCGTTTATACCATTAAGTGGATGGTTTTGTAGCTCCTGTTGGCAATACCAGAGCTTCCAATAATGAACAAAAGGCAGCACAAAACTTTGAAGTCAGCTAAACCAGGCACTCAACAACTCCCTAGCAGGAACCTTTCTTACGCTTTGTCATTCGATATATGGCTGTTACGCACATAAATGTGATATTTAATGTTGGTTTGTTTAGTTCCTCTCTATTGAAGAAACACAGTTCTATTTTCTAATTCTTAACAACCTCGAATGCTTTATCATCAGAGCCGAGTGGAGCACCGGTATCTTAAATCATGGTGTGAAATCGAGCCCCTGCCCTGACGGCTTGCCATGCATCAGCTTGGCGGGCATAGCTCCTTGCCTTTGGCCTCCTTTTTAGGGGCCAATGTGCCAATTAGATTTTTACCTCAGGTAACGATTCAAAAGAAAAGCCTAATTATGTTAATGGGATGGGCGCTATCTTAGGGGGAAAAATAACAAAATTAAAGTTGATTTTAACCTGCAATGAAAAACAAGCCATGGGGTGTTTCCATGTGAAATCTTGGATGTCATACAACAGATGAAGGGAAAACAACCAAAAGCCAGGGAGGAAAAAGGGAGGAGGGAAGAAGGAAACATTGCTTGAGTCATTTTCGGCCAAAGTCTGCTTCTAACTAAAGGTTCATGGAATGGGTTTAGAATTTCATAATGCCGTGAACAATTAGCTACACTTGGTGTCAGACGCTTGAAAAGAAAACCCTTAGAAAGAATCTTTCCTTTTTACTCCTTAGCCTGTCTTAAAGGTCAAGTAATCATATCAACAATGTTTGAACAAAAAGGCACTTCCCTTATTTTTTTTTTTGTTCCTGTTCTAATAAATAAATCATTTACTTCCTGGCAAAGAACCTAAAGAGAGAGACAGGACACCAGTGTTCAGGTCTGCAATTTGATCTTTGTGGTCATTAAAAACATAACTTCTCTTTTAAAAAGGAGGAAAAATGGAAAGAAATAGAAACAGAGAGGGAAGAGGGGAAAGGAGAGAAGAGAGTAACAAAGAAAGAGGGTAAGAGAGAAAAGAGAAAGGAAAGAGAATAAATAGACTGGGAAAAATGGAGAATGTGAGGAAGAAAAAGAGTAAATAACTTGAGAAAAAGAAGCCACCAATGCTGTTTCTTGATTTATTAGTTTTCTGTTTCATTTTGATTGCTATAGGGGAAAGTGTACAAAATTATTTTTCTATCCTTTGTAGAGTATAGAACAAGGTGTCTTCTGTCAAATGACAACTGGTTTGTGAAATGCAGAAGAAAAGAATACAAAGACAAAATAGAGTGTTTGTTGAACTAATTTTACAATCAGGAAGTGAATATTTTAGGTTCTTTGGGATCCAATCAATTCTGCTTTGGAAAACGAAAGACTGCACGTTTTAATTCACTTACACTACAAGGAAGATTTCTTTTTGGCGATTTTAGGTTGCCTTTTATTTCTAGTTTTATGATACGATTTTCTGTTGAGGAACTGGTGTGTCTTACGATGCTCGCTATGAAAAACACTTGCTGGAAATGCAAGGAGATTTGCCTGTTCTTATTATGCCTCCCATAAACTATTCAAAGAGGGAAGCTTCTGCTGAATTCACTTCGTGATTCGTAAACTCCACAACACAGCTGGTAGCCTGTGCTTGATGACAGGCCTCACTTTTTATCACCCAGAATTCTACACATGTATTCTTTGGGTCCCCTTTCCCTGGTTCTCATTTTGACCTTTCTCCTAAGTGAGTTTGAATTTTAATTTCCTTAATTCCACCCTGGTCCCACACAATTAATCACATTCACAACAAGGTTTATCTAAATGGACCCCTTAAGTTTGTATCATTGCTATAGTACAGTATGCTTTGTTTTTTACCTATGAACTGTGTTCACTTTGTGTGTAGAGATATAGAAAAAAATCCGGCTACTTCTTTAAAAATCAGCTGTCATCTGTAATAAACCATTGAGAAGCCTTTTATTTTGGCAGACTGAAACAATCATGAATCTGCGATGGCCATCCTGTCCTTGGTTTTGGTATTTCTTGACACAATTTGCATGGAGACCTTTTGCCTTAGGAGCCCATCTGTTCTTACTGCTTATTCCCCACTGAAGTCAAGCTTAATGAAGGATGGCTCTCCATAGGTTCATAAGTTTGATTTGCATAGCCATTCAGAGTTTGAATATCCATCAGAATTTCTCTGGCCTGGAAATCAGGTTAGAAATATCAGGAGACTGTGTTCTCATTTCTCATGGGAGACTTCTCCAAGTCAGTTTCTTTCTCTCTCCCTCTCTCTCTCTCTCTCTCTCTCTCTCTCTCTCCCCCCCCCACCCCAACCCAGCTAGAAATAAATTGCAAGAAATCTCTCTTATTTCTCCTTTATTTCTTTGATTTATCACTCTTGGATGAGAATTGTTTAAACATTTAACCTGATTAATTTGATTATAAATGTGTTAGAGATTATTAGGTGCTTTCAAATATTGACTTTGAATGTCATTTCTGGTCAGTTTTATCCACTTATTTTGTGTATTACATAAGTCCTGGAAAAAAAAACAGAGAATCAGAGAATGAAAATGAGCAAAATCATCTCTAAGAAGGACATACAGGACCTCTGACTCATGTGTATCATAAACTAGAGACAATCAGCCAAGGTTTAAATTTACAGAAACAGAAACTATTCTTTTTCAAAGCAAATTATGGATCTGATTGAATTGCACTCACTGGCTGGTTTATATGCGTGTGTACTAAAGTGATTCTTGCTCTGTCAAATGGCCAAATCTAAATAATCTACAAAATTTCTCTGCCAAAATCTGGAAATCTCCTTTGGGCCTCCTATTTATTGCTAAAGTTTCAAGATATATATTGAGGTCATTAAAAATATATACATTTACATTTACCATATGATGAATACACTAGGATGTCTTTTATGCTGCTTCATTGAAATAGAAAATATAGTATAAAGAAATAAATGAAATCATTTTTAAAATATGAATATGCTTCTACTATAGACTGAATAATTTGGAGAAGGTGAATTTGAAGTTAAATAGTTTACACAGTTTTATTTAACTAATTATTTATTTTCGTTTTATGTAGATCTAGGAGGAGTAGAAATCTACACTGTTTATTCACTGTAGTAAAAAATGGCATAATATTTGACATAAGTTTATTTAGAAATTATATGTACTATTAAATTATATTGCTATAAATAAAATTAAATTACTTAAAATATGATAGGATATTTGCCTTACTTTTTTTGGAAATGCAAACAAAATAAATTTGAGTTATCAAAGAAATCCCTTATGTCTACATAACCAATTACCTTAGGAAAAACAATTAGAAAGGCAAGCCATAATATTGCTAGGTATTTACAACCTTGGATAAAGTATTCTTCTCTAGCTCTCTTCCCAAAAAATTAAACCAAAATTATTGTAGAAATTTTGAGGAGTGATTTATGAGTTTATGGACACAGAGGCTATGATTTTCCAGAAAAGTCCTTGTCAGGTATTATTTGGAGCCATGATAGGTCATTCGAATTATTTTTGTTGTTGTTGTTGATTTGTTTTGGCTTTCTCTTATACTAACTTAAGAATATGAAACTGATTGACGGTTTTCAAGAAAAACTAAACAATTTTTAGTTTTTTGTATTAGTGATCAACTTTTTCCCACATGTGATTACAGGACTTAAAGAACAAATAGGAAGTTCATTGTGATTCATCAGGAGTGAAAATTCAGCATTGTTGTGTTAAAGATGATCAATAATTTTGAAAAGCGATCATCACATCATCATATATACTTTGATTCATAATAATGCTAGGCCATGTGGGATGGCTTATGCTTGTAATTACAGCACTTTGGGACGTCAACATGAGAGAATCACTTAAGGCCAAGTGATTCAGACCAGCCTGGGCAACATAGCAAGACCCCAACTCTATAAAAAATAAAAATAAGAATATTAGCCAGGTGTAATGTTGCATGCTTGTAGTTCTATATACTCAGGAGGCTAAGAAGGGAAGATGACAAGCCCAGGAGTTTAAGGTTACACTGAGCTATGATTGCCATACTGCACTCCAGCCTGGCCAACAGTGTAAGACCCTGTCTTAAATAATAATAATAAAGGTTAGTTCTGATATTATTATTATATTTAATAAAATTAAGAGCCATAAAATGATCAAAGTAAATTGTTTAAAATTTTTATTATTCTTACTTTTGAGACAGAGTATCACACTAGTGACCCAGGTTGAATTACAGAGGCATGATCTTGGCTAACTGCAACCTCTGCCTCCCAGGTTCAAGCGATTCTCCTGCCTCAGCCTCTTGAGTAGCTGGGATTATAGGCACCTACGACCACACCCAGCTAATTTTTATATTTTTAGGAGAGACAGGGCTTCTCCATGTTGGCCAGGCTGCTCTCAAACTCCTGACCTCAGATGATCCACCCACCTCAGCCTCCCAAAGTACTGAGATTACAGGGGTGAGCCAATGTGCCTGGCCAAAAATATTATGTTATATACGTACAAATAATTCAATTTTTCTAAACAGATAAATAACAAAATAAAACAGAGATATAGACCAATGGAACAGAACAGAGGCCTCAGAGGCAACACCCCACATCTACAACCATCCGATCTTTGACAAACCTGACAAAAACAAGCAATGGGAAAAGGATTCTCTGTTTAATAAATGGTGTTGGGAAAACTGGCTAGCCATGTGCAGAAATCAGAAACTGGACCCCTTGCTGACACCTTACACTAAAATTAACTCCAGATGTATTAAAGACTTAAACATAAGACCTAACACCATAAAAACCCTAGAAGAAAACCTAGGAAAAACCATCCAGGACATAGGCATAGGCAAGGACTTCATGACTAAAACACCAAAAGCATTGGCAACAAAAGCCAAAATAGACAAATGGGACCTAATTAAACTCCACAGCTTCTGCACAGCAAAAGAAACAGTCATTAGAGTGAACCAGCAACCAACAGAATGGGAAAAAAAGTTTTGCAATCTACCCATCTGACAAAGGGCTAATATCCAGAATCTACAAAGAACTAAAATAGATTTATAAGAAAAATACAAGCCCATTCAAAAGTGGGCAAAGGATATGAACAGACACTTTACAAAAGAAGACATATATGAGGCCAATAAACATATGAAAAAATGCTCATCATCACTGATCATTAGAGAAATGCAAATCAAAACTACATTGAGATACCATCTCACGCCAGTTAGAATGGCGATCATTAAAAAATCTGGAGACAACAGATGCTGGAGAGGATGTGGAGAAATTGGAACCCTTTCACACTGTTGGTGGGAGTGTAAATTACCTCAGCCATTGTGGAAGACAGTGTGGCGATTCCTCAAGGACCTAGAAATAGAAATTCCATTTGACCCAGCAATCCCATTACTGGGTATACATCCAAAGGATTATAAATCATTCTATTATAAGGATACATGCACACGAATGTTCATTGCAGCACTGTTTACAATAGCAAAGACTTGGAACCAACCCAAATGCCCATCGATGATAGACTGGACAGGGAAAATGTGGCACATATACGCCATGGAATACTACGCAGCCATAAAAAATGATGAGTTCGTTTCCTTTGTAGGGACATGAATGAACCTGGAAACCATCGTTCTCAGCAAACTGACACAAGAACAGAAAATCAAACACTGCATGTTCTCACTCATAGGTGGGCATTGAACAATAAGAACACATGGACACAAGGAGGGGAGCATCACACTCTGGGGTCTGTTGGGGGGGAACTAGGAGAGAGACAGTGAGGGGTGGGGAGTTGGGGAGGGATGGAGTTGGGGAGGGATAACATTGGGAGAAATGTCAGATATAGGTGATGGGGAAGAAGGCAGCAAACCACGTTGCCCTGCATGTACCTATGCAACAATCTTGCATGTTCTTCACATGTACCCCCAAACCTAAAATGCAATAAAATATATATTTTTTAAAAAATTTGTTTTCAAAAACCCCTTGTCGTCTAGGTTTCTGTCATGCCCCTGAAGCCAAATAATGTCACTACAGAATGATTTGCAAATAAGCTTTTTTTCACATGCTAAAATAGAGACCTGTCCTTTGTCCTTGATTTATGATTAATTTTGAAGGAAGAGTGCTCTAGGATACCTTCCTTGTTAGGGCTCTAGATGAAAGAAAGGAAGTAAGTACATTGAAAATTGCCCTGAGGATATTCTTGTCTGGTTTCAGACAAAAGCACATATTCTATGTATTTTCTTAAGAGTAATGTATTTAAACAAATTATATAAATGTACTGAATTACATGTTTACATAGAAAATTAAATAATAATAATACTCAAATTCCCAGATGTTAATTGCAACCTCTAAAATATAATTTAAAATAATTATTTTCTCTATTTAATAATTATTATCAAATTATCTGGTGCATACTCTATCTCATATAACAGGAAAAGTAAAATTTAAGTATTGCTAAACAACAAAAAAAAGGTATCATATCCAAATAGCCCTTATAACTTTGCAACACAGGAGCAGTTTCATTCCGTTAGAAGACGGTAGTACCTTAAACTGACATAAGCTCAAATAATGTTATGAATTTTGTTTTTATTTTTATTTTTTAATTATCTATAAGAAAACTCTTAACTTGGAGCCCATTTAAAATATCTTACATTTATATCATTAAATGGTTAGTGAGGACTAATAATACAAAATAAGTAAGCTATAAGGAGCTGAATTTCGGTTTAAACACCAAATTGAAATAAGGAGATATTTGTAAAAGCCAGGGGTATCCAGTCTTTTGGCTTCCCTGGGCCATGTTAGAAGAAGAATTGTTTGGGCCACACATAAAATACGCTAACACTAACAATAGCTGATGAGAAAAAAAAATTCCCCAAATCTTGTAATGTTTTAAGAAAGTTTACGAATTTGTGTTGGGCCGCATTCAAAGCCTCCCTGGGTCCCATTCAGCCCATGGGCTATGAGTTGGACAAGCTTGGTATAAACTTAGATACTGGGGACTAATGTTTGTTTTGGGCTCTGAAATAACATATCTTAAGCAACTTTGTAGCTGAACTCCATTAGTATTTCTTAAGACACAATAGTATTGCTTTACCCTGACCTTAAAAGAGATAGTTCAAGGCTCTGATGTGGCAATATTTCCTCAATCGAATGGCTTAATTTAAGGAAGTCTCCTTAAAAATTAATTAATTTATAAGGCATATCAACCTCTATATTGATACTTACCATCTAGATTTACAACTCATATCTAAGAGCGTCAATATTATTTTTTTTCAAAACTCGCTGCATTATCAATGCATTTCAATCTACACAAGAAGAAAAGCATATGTTTTGTCGACTGTGAAAAAAATTTCCTCTCTCTATATTGCACATATCTTTAATTTTATAAGCACGTGCTTCATTTCAACATTTGTACGGCCAGCATTACAGAAGCAAATTGACTGGAAATGTCTCATCACCTTTTGTCCTGTGTAAAATCTGTGAGCTCATTAGGTATAGGAGATAGCTGAGCAACCAAGCCACATGTGGGAAGAAAGAAATATACACACACTTTCCACATTCTGACAGTGTCCTGATAAACTGGGAACAGGCCCTAGGAAAAGAGTGAAGACAGAAAAATAGTTCCCCACGGAAGAAGTTAAGAATTTCTCTAATAACAGAATGAGTGAGCAAATCAAGAGAACCACCGCTCTGCTACTGTTTAAGAGACTGTAGATAACAATGTAAACATTTCAGGGAAAGAACCATTTATTTCCTCTATTATCTTACTGGGTAAAAGTTGTAGTTTGGTGCAGTTAACAGGAGTCCTTTCAAACAGCTTATTTTTTTGCTCTTGCATTTTATGTCTCTCAATCAATAAAAGGAATTGACTATATTTCTCTCAGTGAATAAACTGAATTTTTAAAATGTTAAATACTTCCTGATAACAACCTTAGAAAATTACAATTCAGGAGAAATGAACTATCTCCTTTCCTGGGAGTATTTCTTTGAGAAGACACTGACAAGCGAATATGCATGTTACTTATTTGCAGAAAGAAGAAAAGGAGCTTTTATCTCTGTGTTATGAATATCAGGTTTATCTTTGAATTTTATCAAAACTAATAAGCTATAGTGTGCCTAAAACAGGCATCATGTTGGTTAATGAATAGTTCCTGAATCCGGGAATTGGTGGACATTAATTAGAGTCCCATTTAACTGCTAATAAGTTAAAAGCCTTTAGATAAATTATTTAATCTGTTTAAGCATCATTTTGATAACATAAAGAAGACAGATCTCAAAGATGAAGTGTGCACAATATAAAATAGGAAAGAGAAAGATATTTTGAAAAGCTAAAATATCTGTATCTATAATCTATGTACAGAGTATTACAGGTTTCTAGAAATCTAAGGAAGTAATCCATAAATGTGGATTTACGGACTTCCTTAATTTAAGGAAGACTCCTTAAAAATTAATTAATTTACTCAGGACAAAAGGTGATCTTTATATAGTCAAAGCTTTTCCTCATTTGGATGAACTTCACTACCGTACAATGAAAGACACCTAAAATTCATGCCATAAATACATGGTATATCACACAGAAAAATTTACTTTCATTTTTAAATGAAGAATATTAAAATAAAATCCATATATTTATCAAAAAAATTTGTAAACCCCAGGATTTCAATATACCTGTTAGGCTAATAACCAAATAAGAAAATAAACATTGTGCTCTATTTATTCCACTGTCCGTATCTAGCCCACCCAGTGATTATAGCAGATGTAAATTAAATATAGATATATTTGCAATTAGAGTGAAAGACGACATTGACCATATATGAGCACGGACCTGCCAGCTTCGTAAACGTTCATGCCATAATAGTCTAGATTATGCAGTCACCATTGCTGAAATAACATTCATTTGCTGTCAGCACCCCTATGTTAAAACAAATTAGCTAGATGATTAATGAATATCAAAATCAACATGTGGATTCTCTGTGCTGAAGTCTTACTCAGTGTGAAAACCACTGGTTTCCAAGTTAGTGAGATAATTTCTGGATCAAAATAATGCCCCTGTGAACTTCAGAAGCATGTGGAAAAATGCTTCCAACCAACCATGGAATTGTATGGGATTGCAGGGTAGCTTGCGTCCCTTGCTTCACAACAGATGGAGAACACAGGTGAAGGATGGTTTTTGTTGTTTCTGTAATGTTTTTCAGATGAAACAGAAAGGAGTTAATTCATCAAAAAATAAGCAGATTCAATGCAGAGTAGAAAAAGAAAAAAAGTCTGAAGAACAAAAAACTGTAATCTTATGGAATATTTTTCAAACAAATCATACAATGGGCTTTAGTAAGAGCTAAAGGCTGAAGTTCATAGATGCCTCCTTACTCTACTCCTGCTTGCTAAAAAGCCAAACCTTTGCAGTTTTCTTCTTTGAAACCAATCAGCATCCATAGGCATAATATGAAAAGGCAAATAAAATTAGCTTTGAGATAACCCTTATAAGCCTATATGATTCACATTTACTAAATAGACATACACACATATATATGTATATGTATGTGCACATATACAAAGTTTTATACATATGAAACAGTACTATAAGCATATGAAATTATATATGACAATAAAATATAAAATTATATATGTATAAAACTTTGTATATGCACACATATACATACATATATATCTATATATAACTTGTTACATATTATTACATAAACCTCTACATAAACATTGTTTTATATATCTCTGTACAGACACACACACACACACACACACACACACACACACACACACAAAATTGGCTAAGGTTATTTATCAGATTTCTCTAGTATGATTACTGTATTTCCCTTTGCAACTAATAAGTATATTAAGGAAAAATAATTTGGGACTAGGCAAGCATCCTGTTTCTCATTATAATTTTGCCTATTATTTTTAGCATCCATTAATGATTCTTGCTTGTAACAATTGGTATGTGTGTGAGCACAAAATGTGATTTTATATTTCCAACATTCCTTCTATGTTTATTAATTGGAGTTCAATGGTAACGAGGAGCTTTTTTTTCTTTGCTTATTTATATTTTCAATTACTTATATTAGTTTGAACTTATCAACATTTATTGCTGGGTTATAATCCATCACTATTTATTTTGTTCATAATGCCCCAGATTTGACAATTGGGAGCTCCCTCCAGCTGGCTCCTGTGCCATGAGACATGCTCCTAAAATTCTTTGTAAACCTATGTATTTTTCTGCCCAGGGAGACATTCCAGGTTCATCTTGTACTTTCCTATCTGTCTCCCTGCTCCAAGGAGTCTTGGTCCATTTTACTTAGAAATGATATTTAAAAACCAAGACTTGGGTCTCTGACATGCTCCTTGCTCCTGGGATATGATTGTTTTGAGGCCCTCTTAGTTGGTGGAGCTAGGAATATGTATATGTACATGCATATTTGTCTATCTGTCTAGATTTTTTAAATGAATTTATACACCTCTGATTTCAGTCCAACACCACAAGGCTTATTTTTGCCTTCCCTACTTTCCTGACTTATAACTTATTTCTCCAACAGTGTGAAACGTGGCTCCCATGTTCCACAACAAATTTACCTATTTTTCTCAATCCTAGAATACATATAAAATAGGTTTAGTTTTACTAACTTGTTTACTAACTAGAGCAGAATATTTGCGCAAACTTCTTTTGTCTGTAGCCTTACATTACAGGTATTTGGTTAAAGAATCCCAAGTTACTGAAGCTAGTTCTCTTCTTCTTACCCCATTAATTGAGGTTATGTCATTTATTAGTAAAACAGTCAGTTTCATTTGTTACTCTTTGTATTCCATTTGGGATCCTTCCAAAAAATATGGCTGATTTTATTTGATGATTCATTGGAAGCTTATCCACCACGATCAAGTAGGCTTCATCCCAGGGACGCAAGGCTGGTTCAACATATGCAAGTCTATAAACGTAATTCACCACATAAACAGAACCAAAGACAAAAACCACATGATTATCTCAATTGATGCAGAGAAGGCCTTTGACAAAATTCAACAGCCCTTTATGCTAAAAACCCTCAATAAACTAGGTATTATGGGAACATATCTCAAAATAATAAAAGCTATTTACGGCAAAGCAACAGCAAATATCATACTGAATGGGCAAAAACTGGAAGCACTCCCTTTGAAATCTGGCACTAGACAAGGATGCCCTCTCTCACCACTCCAATTCAATATAGTACTGGAAGTTCTAGCCAGAGCAATCAGGCAAGAGAAAGAAATAAAGGGTATTCAAATAAGAAAGGAGGAAGTCAGATTGTCTCTATTTGCAGACGACATGATTGTATATCTAGAAGACCCCATCGTCTCAGCCCAAAATCTCCTGAAACTGATAAGCAACTTCAGCAAAGTCTCAGGATACAAAATCATTGTGCAAAAATCACAAGCATTCCTATACACCAATAACAGACTTAAAGAGAGCCAAATCAAGAACGAACTGCCACTTACAATTGCTACAAAGAGAATAAAATACCTAGGAATACAACTAACAAGGAACATAAAGGACCTCTTCAAGGAGAACTATAAACCACTGCTCAATGAAATAAGAGAGGACACAAACAGATGGAGAAACATTCCATGTTCATGGTTAGGAAGAATCAATATCGTGAAAATGGCCATACTGCCCAAAGTAACTTACAGATTCAATGCTATCCCTATCGAGCTACCAATGACTTTCTTCACAGAACTGGGAAAAACCTCCTTAAACTTCATATGGAACCAAAAGAGAGTCTGCATAGCCAAGTCAATTCTAAGCAAAAAGAACAAAGCAGGAGGCATCACACTACTGGATTCAAACTATACTACAAGGCTACAGTAATCAAAACAGCATGGTACTGGTACCAAAACAGAGATATAGACCAATGAAACAGAACAGAGGCCTCAGAGGCAACACAACATATCTACAGCCATCCGATCTTTGACAAACCTGAAAAAAACAAGCAATGGGGAAAGGATTCCCTGTTTAATAAATGGTGTTGGGAAAACTGGCTAGCCATGTGCAGAAAGCAGAAACCAGACCCCTTCCTGACGCCTTAAATTAAAATTAACTCCAGATGGATTAAAGGCTTAAACATAAGACCTAACACCATAAAAACCCTAGAAGAAAATCTAAGCAAAAACATTCAGGACATAGGCGTAGGCAAGGACTTCAAGACCAAAACACCAAAAGCATTGGTAACAAAAGCCAAAATAGACAAATGGGACCTAATCAAACTCCACAGCTTCCACATGGCAAAAGAAACAGTCATTAGAGTGAATCGGCAACCAACAGAATGGGAAAAAATTTTTGCAGTCTACCCATCTGACAAAGGGCTGATATCCAGAATTTATAAAGAACTAAAACAGATCTACAAGAAAAAAACAAGCCCATTCAAAAGTGGGTGAAGGATATGAACAGGCACTTTACAAAAGAAGAGATACATGAGACCAATAAACATATGAAAAAATGTTCATCATCACTGGTCATTAGAGAAATGCAAATCAAAACCACATTGAGATACCATCTCACACCAGTTAGAATGGCAATCATTAAAAAATCCAGAGACAACAGATGCTGGAGAGGATGTGGAGAAATAGGAAAACTTTCACACTTTTGGTGGGAGAGCGAATTAGTTTAACCATTGTGGAAGACAGTGTGGCGATTCCTTAAGGATCTAGAAATAGAAATTCCATTTGACCCAGCAATCCCATTACTGGGTATATATACAAAGGATTATAAATCGTTCTACTGTAAGGACACATGCACACGAATGTTCATTGCAGCACTGTTTACAATAGCAAAGACCTGGAACCAACCCAAATGCCCATCGATGATAGAGTGGACAGGGAAAATGTGGTACACATACACCATGGAATATTATGCAGCCATCAAAAATGATGAGTTCATGTCCTTTGTAGGGACATGGATGAACCTGGAAACCATCATTCTCAGCAAACTGACACAAGAGCAGAAAATCAAACACTGCATGTTCTCACTCATAGGCGGGTGTTGAACAATGAGAACACATGGACACAGGGAGGGAAGCACTACACTCTGGGGTCTGTTGAGGGGAAATGGCAGAGGGATGGGGGGTGGGGAGGTGGGGAGAGATAGCAGGGGGAGAAATGCCATATATAGGTGAAGGGGAGGAAGGCAGCAAATCACACTGCCATGTGTGTACCTATGCAACAATCCTGCATGTTCTTCACATGTACCCCAAAACCTAAAATGCAATTAAAAATAAATAAATAAACCCTATAAGGGAAGGAACTCCAAAAAAAAAAAAAGTCATGCTTAGAGAAATGTCACTTTCTTGTCATCTCTAATGCCCTCTCCCTTGACCCCAACCTTTCCCTACAATTTGCACCCACTCTCTTTAGGTAATTGGATAAGAATGTTAAAATAGTGATTAAAGCACTCCAAAAACTAAATGACAAAATGGTGAATATCAGCACAGACTGGAAGCTCTACGCAGAGGAGAAGTCATTACTTGAAAAAGACACTTGCACATGCATGTTTACAGAGGCACGATTCAGAATTGCAAAATTGTGGAACCAACCTAAATGCCTATCAGTCAATGAATGGATAAAGAAACTGTGATACATACATATATATATGTGTGTGTGTGTATATTTATATATATATATATGATGTGATACATACATCATATATGTGTGTATATATATGATGTGATACATACATCATATGTGTATATATATACATCATATATGTATACATCATATATATGTATATGTATGTGTGTGTATATATATATGATTGTATACTATTCAGCCATAAAAAGGAATGTATTAACAGCATTTGCAATGGCCTGGATGAGATTAGAGACTATCATTCTAAGTGAAGTAACTCAGGGATGGAAAACCAAACATCATATGTTCTCACTGATATGTGAGAGCTAAGCGGTGAGGACACAAAGGTGTAAGAATTATACAATAGGCTTTCGGACTTGGGGGGAAGAGTGGGAGGGATAAAAGACAACAAATATGGTGCAGTGTACACTGCTCGTGTGATGGGTGCACCAGGATCTCACAAATCTCCACTAAGAACTTACTCATGTAACCAAATGCCACCTGTACCCTAATTATGAAAAAATAAATTTAAAAAAAGAATTAAGTAGGATTTTCTAACAGAAAGATAGAAAAACTGAAATTTCACCAACACGACAAAACCCCATCTCTACCAAAAATACAAAAAAAAAAAAAAAATTAGCCTGGCATAGTGGTGGGTGCCTGTTATCCCAGCTACTAGGGAGGCTGAGGCAAGAGAATTGCTTGAATTATGTAAGGATAAGCAACTCAACAGATGATTGTGTTGGATGTGAGGTATGGAAGTTCTGCTATTTAGTGAGGTCATCAGAAATGCATTGCATCGCTAAGGAACTCAGCAAGGTCCCCTCTCGGCAGACCAGGGTCGGTGGAAAGCCATTATAGAAAGAGGCATTGCTAGCATTGGGGCTGATAAGGATTTAGAAAGATAGATGCCAGGTCAGAAGCCTGGTGCATGTTACCATAATGAGAGGCAAGGTTGGAGGAGCTGTTCTTGACTGTGTGTGAAGAAGTCGATTTAAGCAGCTCAAAGATAGACTCCAAAGAACCCGGAGATGTGACGTCCAGATTCCCCTTCAAAGGAGCATTGTTGCTCCAGTTGTTGGGAATGCTGTCAACCCTACAGAAGTTGCCTCAGCTACAGAAGCACCTTGCCCTTCCCAAAGCAGTCACATTTTATGACTGACTGAGGCAGGAGTATAAAGCTCTGGGCATTTTTGCACAATGTAGGAAAAATCTGACAGGCATTTCAGTTTCATAGCTCTCTGTGTTGCTTGCTGAGGCAGTTGAGGCTGTATTACAGCTTGATTTTTCTGTCCAGTCCTGGTTTCCATCCTCCTGTACTGGGTTGAATAGTCCCTACCCCCCAAGCCCTGCCAAAATGTAAGTTCACACTCTAATCCCTAGAACTTGTGAATATCAACTTCTTTGGGCAAAGGGTCTTTACAAATGTAACTAAGTTATGAATTTGAGGTGAAATCGTCCTGGATTATATGGGTAAGCCCAAAATCCAATGATATGTTCTTAAGAAAGACACACATGGGAGAGGCATACAGGGAAAAGGGAGGAGGATCAGGCCATGTGAAGGGTGAGGCAGAGACTGAAGTAGCAGCCACAAGCCAAGGAATGGTGGCAGCCATCAGAAGATGAAAGTGGCAAGGCACAGAGTGTTCCTTTGGAGGGAGAACAGAGCCTTTGGAGGCAGAACAGACCTTCCCACACCTTGATTTCTAACTCCTGGCCTCCAGATCCATGAGACAATAAATGTCTGTCATTTTAAGCCACCTGGTTTGCAGTACTTTGCTATGGCAGTCCCAGGACACTAACACACCATACTCCACAGGTATGAGCCCAAGGGCACATCCTATGAACATACCGTAGACTGGGCTCCATCTCAGAGCCTGCTTCCCAGGGCACTCGACCTGTGGCATGGGTGGGACAGTGGTCTTCCACAGTTAAAGAGATTTTTCCACAATGAGAAGAAACTAATTGTAGGTTTAACCTGGGCTGGAATGACAACACAGAATCTGGAAAGTAGCAGGGTAGGTAGGATAGTGGCCCCTCAAAGATATCCAGGTTCAAATCCATGAAGCTTTTGAATATATTAGGTTCCATCGCAAAGGGGAATTTAGGTTGCTGATGGAATTAAGGCAACTCATCAGCTGACCTGAAAATGCAGAGATTATTCTAGTTAATTCAATGTAATAACACAGGTCCTTAAAGGTCGAAGAGGGAATTAGATGCACTGAGAGATGGCAGTGTGAGAAGGACTCACATTGGCATTGTTGGCTCTGAGGAATAAGGTAGGGGCCATGAGCTAAGGAATGCAGCTCTAGAAGTTGGAAAAAGCAAGGAAATGGATTTTCCCTCAGAGCCTCAAGAAACAAGTGCACCCTGCTGACATCTTGATATTAGTCCACTGAAATCTCCATCAGGCTTCTCACCTACCAAAGTCCAAGATAATAAATCTGTGTTGTTTTAAGCCACAAAGTTTATGGTGACTTGTTACAGCAGCCAGAGGAACTGGTTCCGTAAAGCTAGCCCCAAATGTAAAGCTAGCCCCTCCAGATTCGACAATTCTTTCCTACTTTCTCTGAGTTAGTGGTGGCTAGAGCTATCTCTTAGTATCACTGTGCCTGTGTCATGAATGGGAGAGGTCAGACATCACCTCCAAAACAGTTGAAACTAAAAGATAACTCAAATTAATTCAATCCAAGCCCCAAATGCCACCCAGATGACACCCTAAGGAGATCAAAGAGATGAACTCCTGGGGAAGCTGGAAAGGAGAAAGAAATTTAATAGTCTTTAGTAGCTTGGTGAAACATTTGCAGAGCCCTGACGGAGGAAGGGGCCTGACCTCACTCACAAGAGAACCAGTCTGAGCTGGAACTAACCAAAGCTGCTACTGATCCCCTACCCTGCTTAACTCCTAGTGAGATAGAAGACATCATCACTTCAGCTGTTTGACAAAAAGATGTACCATTTTGAGGAAAAAATGTAATTTGATTCAGTCTCTTCTCTTCTGTCCATGACATATATATGAAATTTTAAAAGTATCAGACATATGAAGAAGCAGGGAAATGTTAACCATAATTCAGTTTAAAAAAAGCATTTACAGAAGCAGACCCACAGATGCGATGACACAGATTTTGAAATTAGAGACATGATCTTTCATAATCTCTTAACATAGAGAGATATTTAGGAAATAATCTATTATTTATTTGAAGCTTGTAATTCCCTCAGTGTATTTTTACCTATCTGACAAAAAATCCAAAATCTTGACAAGATTGGCAAGCTTGCAGGGAAACAGGTACTTTCATACATTTCTAGTTGAAATATAAAATGCTATTATCCCATGGAGGAGAATTTGGCAATACTGAGCTAAACTATTAATGTATGTATTTTTTTTTAACCTATGGATTTCACATCTAAGAGTATACCCTTAAGACACATGCTTAACAATGTGAAAAAGCATATGCAAAAGTTATTCATTTCTGTGTTGTCATTGTAAACTATTGTGAACTACCTAGTGTAGAATAAAGAATACTACTTTCACTGGCCAAGTCTGACATAATTTTAGCATTAAGGTAGATAAGAAAAATAACATTTGGTTGAATAAACTGTGGTACATGAATACAATGGGGTACTATTAACTGGTTTAAAAAAGGAGAACATCTCCATGAAATGGAAGGGAGAAGTTTCCAGAATTTATTTCAAAATGAAAGATAAAAAATAACATATGCAGTATGCTACCTTTTGTGAGGGAAAGAACAGAAAACAAGAAACAGAAAACAAGAAAATGTACACATATCTGTATAATTTTGTAAAAAGAAATAGAAGACTGATAATACAAAAATGAATGAAACTGCTTACTAATCAGGGAAGGAGATGTGAGGGTAGGGCTGCAAGGGAGGGAAGTAAATGATGTTTATCTGAGTATATCTTTCTATACAATTTTGATTTTTAATTGTATGTTTATGCTTTACATATCCAATAAAAGGAAATAAAATTACAACGGTGGGGGAAAATCCCAAACTAAATGCAAACAGTAACAAGTGAACTTAATGGTTTTCAATGAGCAAAGTAAGTTCCCTAAAAGTTCCTTTTATTGTGGTAAAATATGCATGACATGAAATTTATCATTGTAACAATTTTAAATCTGTATCTATTAAAATATTTTTCTTTTTTAAGAGACAGGGTCAAGGCGGCTGGCAAGATGGCAAAATGGGAACAGCTCCAGTCTATAGCTCCCAGTGATATCAATGCAGAAGGTGGGTGATTTCTGCACTTCCAACTGAGGTACCTGGCTCATCTCATTGGGACTGGTTAGACAGTGAGTGTAGCCCACAGAGGGCAAGTCGAAGCAGGGTGGGGCATCACCTCACCCTGGAAGCACAAGAGGTCGGGGAACTCCCTCCCCTAGCCAAGGGAAGCCATGAGGGATTGCGCCATAAGGAACAGTGTGTTCCAGCCCAGATACTACAATTTTTCCATGGTCTTCACAACCTGTAGACCAGGAGATTCCCATGGGTGCCTATACCACCAGGGCCCTTGGTTTCAAGCATAAAACTGGGTGGCTGTTTGGACAGACAGTGAGATCGCTTCAGGAGTTTCTTTCATGCCCCATTGGTTTCTGGTATCCCAGCAAGACAGAGCCATTCACTCCCCTGGAAAGGGGGCTGAAGCCAGGGAGCTAAGTGGTCTGGCTCAGCAGATCCCATCCCCATGGAGCCCAGAAATCTAAGATCCACAGGCTTGAAACTCTTGCTGTCAGCACAGCAGTCTGAAGTTGACCTGGGACACTCAACTTTGGTGGGGAGAGGGCATCTGCCATTACTGAGGCTTGAGTAGGTGGTTTTCCCCTCACAGTGTAAAGAAAGCCATGGGAAGTTTGAACTGGGCAGAGCCCATCGCAGTGCCGCAAAGCCACCGTAACCAGAATGCCTCTCTAGATTCCTCCTCTCTGGGCAGGGCATCTCTGAAAGAAAGGCAGTAGCACCCCCAATCAGGGGCTTACAGATCTCCCATCTCTTTGGGACAGAGCATCTAGAGGAAGGGAAGGCTGTGGATGCAGTTTCAGTAGACATAAACATTCCTGTCTGCCAGCTCTGAAGAAGGAAGCAGATCTCACAGCACAGTGCTTGAGCTCTGCTAAGGGACAGACTGCCTTCTCAAGTGGGTCCCTAGCCCCCATGCCTCCTGACTGGGAGACATCTCTCACAGGAGTCAACAGATACCTCCTACAGGAGAGCTCTGGCTGGCATCTTGCAGGTGCCCCTCTGGGACAAAGCTTCCAGAGGAAGGAACAGGCAACCATCTTTGCTGTTCTGTAGGCTCTGCTGGTGACATCCAGGCAAACACGGTCTGGAGGGTAGCCCCAGCAGACTCTAGCAGACCTGCAGCAGAGGGGCCTGGCTGTTAGAAGGAAAATTAACAAACAGAAAAGAATAGCATCAACATCAACAAAAAGGGTGTCCACATAAAAAACCCCGCCTGAAGGTCACCAGCATCAAAGACCAAAGGTAGATAAATTCACAAAGATGAGGAGTCCAGGAATTCTAAATAAGCCTAACATGGCAAAAATCCCATCTCTACAAAAAAAAAAATACAAAAATTAGCCAGGCATGGTGGCATGCACCTGTAGTCCCAGCTACTTGAGAGGCTGAGGCAGAAGGATTGCTTAAGCCTAGGAGTTCAAGGCTGTAGTGAGCTGAGATTGTGCCACTGCACTCCAGCCTAGATGACAGCAAGATCCTGTCTCAAAAAAAAAAGTTATATATACATACAAATAGTAAATTCATTCACACTAACAATGCATGCCATATTGAATGTGTGCTTTAGTTGCATCAATGTTACAATATTCTGTAACATTACTACACCTTGTTAAATATGTCATAGTGCTTGTTCTAACAAATTATTTCACACTCAGTATTTCACTTAACTTAACCTAAAAAGTGGATGTAAAGGATAATTTCACTTCTTTTAGATTTGTGTTTATCTTTTACAAAAACCTGGTAAAGTAATAGGTAAGAAGAAAACATAGTATATCATTTTTTTAAATTCCCGGATTAGCTTTCCATCTATTTAAATTTTATATTTTTTTATTTTAGGCTGGAGTGCAGTGGCATCATCTTGGCTCACTGCAATCTCCACCTCCCAGGTTCAAGCAATTCTCCTGCCTCAGCCTCCTGAATAGCTGGGATTACAAGGGCTCACCACCATGCCCAGCTAATTTTTGTGTTTTTAGTAGGGGGGGGGTTTTACCATGGTTTTTTTTTTGTTGTTGTTGTTTGTTTGTTTGTTTTTAAATCAGCACATACTTATTGTAGTCGATAAAACCTTATTGCAATATTGCCTTTTTTAATATTGCTCCTGGTAACTACACCCTGGTGCCTATTAGGCGGCAATGATGTTTGGGCTAAAATCTCAGTGGTGTCACAAGTGAAATCAAATAAGAAAGACAAGAAAGACATGTGTATTTTTTCTTCTAATGAAATAACCTAAATACTTAGACCCTTTTCATCACAATGTCTCCATTAATAGAAAATATGCATATGTCCGGCTGTTCCTTTACATTTTCTTCTTTATTGCATTTTACTTTTTAAACATCTATCTTTTACTACTTTCTAGATCACATACCTGAACAGAATCAGAGCGAAATTCAACCACAAGTAACTGGCATCTGTAATCAAAATATACCTCTAGAGGTTTCTTGTTTGTTTTCTATCTGTACACATGTGGTCTAGAGACTTGTGGTATTTAAAAGCATATATGGGTAAAATACCCAGCTCAATAATTTTTGGAAAAAACATCTCTTTATTCGAGAAAATACATTCAGCTCTACACATGAGGCAATATATTTGCATAAATGTTTTGCTTCATCCATAAACACATATTGCAAATAAAGAAAAACATATTTAAACCACATGAAATTCATTGGTAATGGTGGGTGTCTTAGATCAGCCATGGTGTTAAGAATCAGTTTTTATTATTAACTGAATTATGTGAAGACAGTAAATTCTTTATTCTGAGTCCTCTCTCACTGTCAGAACCCTCTAGAGTATTTGAAAAAAAGAAATATACTTTTTAATGAGTACAACCAGCATATCTGCAATCATAGCACATATAATAGTTTGAATGGTAATGCCAGTATATCTATATCGTAGGAAGAATATAATATGTAAGCCACTTATTTAGATAGCTAGTGTAATAAGATCAAGCTCCAATATATCTTTTTTGCTAAGGGGAAATCAAGTCCCTGTTAATCTTCTTTCAAGGTATAAAGAATGAAGAGAAAAATAATCTCCCTAAGATGTTAAAATTTTAAATCATATTTAGTAGGTTCTACTGTATTTGAAATGCCACATTCTCCCTTCCCACACTTCACTTGAAATTAGGAAATAGACTTACAATTTTCAGTGTTTATTAATCTAATACTGGTCAAAGTTAAACACACTCTTTGTAAAATATAAGTCCCTTGTTCCTTCTGAGTGATTATATAAAGAACTCTTTGACCCTTTTAAGACATTAGATTCCGTGGTAGCAAAGGTTTTACTTCTCAAGGCCAATGAAGTATGGATTGAATGTGCAGGGGCTCTTAAGACAAATTAGCTTTAATTTCTATTTTATCTTAAAGTTTTCACATCCAGAATGTTGTAAAGGAGAATCCCTTATAGCACTCCCACCACACACACACACACACACACACACACACACACACACACACACACTCAACCCCACACACACCAAACCTACTATACCTAAGAGGTAGCCACAATCTAATGTTTTTCCTCCCACATTCAGTGGTCAGCTAGGTCCTGGCTTTCCTGATTTCCACTACCCACCTTCCTCACTTCAGCTTGTTTCTAATTTGGAAACACCACAAAATCTTGGGAGAATCATATTTGTGTACATGATTTGGTACAATTTTGCTAGCATTCTTTTTCTATCAACCAAGAGACGTTCATTCTGACAAACACCATCTTCCCAATTTAAAGTCCATAAAAATGTTGTTACTGTTCAAATTTGTTTTCTTTAAAATAATATTTTACTACAATTTAAGCAAACAACAAACATGCATCCTTCCAAGAGGAACGTACCAAATTTATGCAAAGAAGAAAACTGATGATATTCTCCTCAGACTCCTTGTCTGTTTTACGCCCTTTCTTCTTATAGTCTGTGCTACCGGTGCCTTAATTTACACATTTGTCCTTAGTAACTGGTCCTTGAGAGTATCTTCTAATATTTTTTTATCTTAACTAGTCACATTTTTAAATCAAGAAAACCTAAAGTTGCCAAAGGAAAAAGAGAATTTAAAAGGTTGTGAGATTCTGCAAAGGTCTGAATTAACGTCAGACCATAGGACAGATTAGATATTTGCAGAATATTGCTGAATTCCAATATTTTTTGGAGAAAATGTTTTTGTTGGACTGTCTGATCTTATATGTTAAATATAGTATGCTCCAAGTTTCTCTTCAAAGAATCAGTATGTCAATATGTTCAGCTCTCTTATTCTTTGTTCTCCATTATGAAGTTGAACTTCCTGGTTCTCTTTGCCCTCTTGCCTCTAGTTTCAGTAAACAACTTTCTCACCAGTTCTAATCAGTAGTTTACATCTGTTCCCCTGGTCACCTGCTTTAACCTGAGTCACTCTGATCACCTGCTCTGACCTGAGTCACCTTTAGTTACCTGTTCTGTAACCATCCTTCCCACCAAACTGCTCACCCTGTCACTCTGGCTCATACCCCTGCTCCCTTTAAAATAGCCAGTCAGAGTTAACTTTGGGTGTGTGGTTCAACCTGAGCCAATAGAGGAACAACACAGCAGTGGAGGCTACCTGCATCAAATATAAGAACCCCTTCTCCCCTGTTCGGGTGTGTTCTCACCATTGCTCATCCGTGAGATGCACCCTTCTATAGAAATAAATTGCCTTGCTAAGAAAATGATTTGTCTGAGTGCTAGTTCATCTTTTCAGCACTGAGGAAAAAGAATTTGCTTCTAACAATATAGGAGGGAATGTGCAGGTATTTCAATGTTAGCTATAAGTTAAATGAGCAATTAGAAAAAAATCTGAGAATAGTGTTTATCTCTGTTTCCTGACTTTGTTACTTTGGCACAGTACTTTATCTCTGTGGTTAGGATTTGTATCTTACCAAAATATAGAGCAGGATTAGATAAACTACAAAGACTTCTAACACTAAAACTCTATAATACTATAATTTACTTTCAGCATAGACATACTATACATGCTGCTTACCCAAATGACTAATGACATAGTAAATGCTGACATAATCTAGTTTACTGCCTGAATTTGGAAATATGATTGACTATCACAATATATCAGATATCTAGATTGTACTATTCATATAGACATATAGTTTAATTTTAAAGCAGGTTTTAGTCAATTCTCAATATTATTAGGAATAAATGTCCCATTCTAAAGAAGAAGCCGAATTAGATGACAAAGCAGCTTTCTCAGTCAGTACTGTTCCCACATGACACCTAAGAAAACTCCTCCACTCTGTGGAGGATTAGTCTTTACCAAACTCACAAATGCCTGAAACGGTGGGCTTGCTCTTGGCCAGTTTTTTTGAGTAAAAACTCTTTCCCATGTATTATATTTCACTCAGTGACTTGCATGCATTGAGCGTGCTTGGAATGAGAAACTTTCTCAGAATAACTACCATGTTTTCAAATTTCATTAAATTAGCATCATTATTTTGATGTTGAGATAGAAACCTGAGTTTTAGAAAGATTAGGAAACTATGTGAAGGCCATGCAGCCAGAGAATGGTTGAGCCGGAATTTGACCCTTAAACCTGCTTTTCTTCTATCTCACTAAACTGCCTTTAAACACACAGAGGCTGACAGTCTTCTTTGCTCAATGTTCTTCAGTTGAACTTATCAGAATAACTCCACTTGAGGGACACACACACACACACACACACACACACACACACACACACAGCAACTTGATCTTTCAACCCATCTAAAAACACCATGTTATAAGTAAAAGAGTTATCAAAAGTTACTTACGATGTGTCTTGCAATAAGTCCCTTTAAAATCAAATGTCTTTTTATTGAATTCTGTTTTGTATACATGAACAACATGAGAGCCATTATTCAATGTAGTTAGTTATTTTGGTGTTGAAAAAAAGCATGTTTTAAAGAAGAACAGTTTGGAAACTTTTATTAAAGCATAGCAGAACAAGGCTGGAAATTGAGGGGAAACAGGTTGCAATGTTGAGGTAGAAAGGTATTCCATATAAGCTCATCTATTTTTATTTGTTTTAATATTTGTTTATCATTGCAAAATCTGGAACAATGGTGCTTTGAGGTCCTATGCTAAGGAAATAGAAGGAAATTAGAGTGCATAGTGTCAGTGGCACACATTGCCACCCTCGCCAGGAAAGGAAAGGGAATCTGAGAAACCTCAGGACAATTAAACTTTGATTTCCACATCCTTACTGACAAAGTGCTACTTACCTGCTATGGGAGTTACGGCTCTTGTCATATCACTGCTCCTGCAGAAAGGGAATGGACCAGATGTATACAATTTAATAAGTTTACATAGGTAACTACTTGCTTATTGATGGCTGGTTGGTGCTGTGTCATTTTGAATAATGAAAAAGCTTGCATTATAAATTAAGGTAAGAAAGAAAGTTTGAATGCATAAGGTAGTAAAAAGAGGTTGAACATTTTTTTGGCATTTATTGAGTTAATTGTGTTTTTTCCCCCTTAACATACCCTGAATAGTTATATAATATAAAAAGCTCTTTTTCATATCCCTCGGTGTGTACTGGGACTCCACATATAGAATACCCCCAACCCCCGCAAAAAAAAAAAAAAAAATTTAGTCGGTGCCAAAATCTACATTTTCGTTTGGCGAACTAGTTAAATCTATTCATAATCTGGTGCCTGAATCAAATTTCAGAGCCGACTAGACTGCCTTGGCTCCTGGTTTCTGTTGCTCGACCTGTCTCTGACTGAATTTAGCTATGATGTTACATCTTTAGCTGTAGAAAATTTCTAATAAGGGTGGCCTGTTTTCCTTTGCCACTGAAGGGTTCATACACAAGATTCAGCATTTCTGAGCAGGGGCCCAGTTGGAGCCACCATGAAGCATTCTTTGGAAAGAAACTCCTTGTTTCTTTGACTTTTCCCCACTTTTTTTCCCTAAATGTTCACTTTAACGGCTCTAACACTACATAAAACTCATATACTATATAGTGAACAAATTGTGCAGAGAGTGTTGTCAGGAATTATGAGAGAAGGCACGGGGATCCAAGAAATCTGCTGTGAAATTGTGCCAGATTTTTATCTTTGTAACACAGGAAGTGCAGGTGAAGACAGATCAGGAGCAAGTTGGGGTGTCCTGTTTTCTAGAATGAGAGTAACTTTTTTCTCGAGAAATATTTGGATGGAGAGGGAAAGAGAAGAAAAGTAGAGAAGAGGGAGAAGATTGGAACATCAGTTTCCAGAATACAATGCATTTGGAGACTTAGTTAAAATTAGAAAATAATGACTGGATTGTTGAACATTAGGAGGTTACCATAGATCTCAGTTTACTGCAGACAGTGCAAATATAGTATTGTTATCCTGTCTGGTTTATAGATTGGAGATAGATCACATGATCACCCTACATATTGGTCCTCTAGGAAGCCCATGATCAGTAACTATTTTCATGTATTTTTATTTGATCCTAAGAAATATCGGGAAGTTTTTTTTTTTTTTTTTTTTTTTTTTTTTTTTTTTTTTTTTTTTTTTTCTCAAAGCAATGGGAAGTTTTGTTATTCCAGGAGAATATCAAACAGAAGGTCATATCACTGTTTGTTTAAATACTATTGTGGAATTCTGTTACCATCATGTTAGACATAGTTATTAGAAATCAGAAGTCTCCGAGATAATAAATGTTTTGCTCTCTGTCACAGTTACTGAACTTCGCCAAAGCAGCTAGCAAAAGCAGCCACAGATAATATGTTAACAAAAGGCATAGCTACGTTGCAATAAAACTGTATTTATGGTGGCTCGGTGGCTCATGCCTATAATTTCAGTACTTTGGGAGGCCAAGGTGGGAGGACTACTTGAGCCCAGGAATTTGAGACCAGCCTAAATAACACACTACAAAAAAAAATTTGTCACTTGTCACTACAATTTTTTTTTTTAATTTAGCTGAACATAGTGGCAGAAAACTGCAGTCCCATCTGCTTGGAAGGCTGAGGTGGGAGGGTGATTTGAAGCCAGGAGTTCGAGGCTGCAGTGAGCTATGATTGTGCCACTGCACTTCAGCCTTGGTGATGGAGTGAGATCCTGTCTCTCAAAACAAAACAAAACGTTATTTACAAAAAAAGATTACAGACCATATTTGCCTTGTGGACTAAACATTGCTGAACTTTGATTTAGCGTGACATTTAAGGTCATGAGAATATATTGAGGATATAATGATAATTGAAAAGGCAGACTACAATATAATATAAACTATGTTGTTAGTAGGTTTATATGAAAATAAATAACACATAGAAACATAATATATTAAGAGAGATTTCCTAGGGTTGTGAAATCACTAGTAATTTAGCTGTGCCTGTGTGTACCCACATAATTTTCTCAGCTTTCTGGGTGTTTAGCACTGAGAGTTTTTTAGTCTTGTACTAAGGATAAGGGGGGCGGGGGGATAAGGAAAAGTAACTCAGGCCATGTCATCACTGTTGTGTGTTGATTAATCCTATAGCATGTTGTTATACTTAAATGCGTAAAAATCAAGGCACCCATGTAGGGATTCAGGCCCCAACACTAGCTATCTGGGGCCTTGATACTATAATTTAATTGCTTCTTGTCTCGGCGTCTTCTTTAGTTTAAGAGGGTAATAAAAACAATTTGTTCATGGACTGTTCACGAAGACTGGGCTACTCTATTAAAGTTTCTGGAATAGTTTCTGACACATATTCAATAAATGTAATTCTTTGTATAACCTGTACTGGATAAGAGTATCTGATATTCCTCTCACTGAAGGTTTTAGTGGTTTCCTGCATACATTTTGTAAATACTTTGATTTTCCCAATTGATAACTAATAAAGAGATACTAACCATGTATTGTTATTTGTTGATATTGTTAGTATTTCAAATTGCCATAATGTTGGCCTGCTGATAACACTGAAATTAAAAAAAAACACACACAGAGTAATTCTCTATTGTTTATATAATGACATAAATCTTAAATAGCTAGTTTGAAGGAAGACATCCACAGAGTACTAAATAATATACTCTTGGTATGATTCTAGTTTTAGCATACTACCATGGCTAACTTTTTGTGTCAAAATGACTTAGGTCAAGAGGTGGCCAGATTAAACATCTCCAGGTGTGTCTATGAGGATATTTTCAGAGGAGATCGGTTCCTGAATCAGTGGACCCAATAAAATAAGATTATTCTCTTCAATGCAAGTGGGCATCATTCAATCTATTGGGGATCTGAATAGAACAAAAGGCAGAGGAAGGAGAAAGACACTTATTTTTCCTTACTGCCTTACCTTTTGAACTAGAACATCTCACCTCACCTTCTCCTGTCCTCAGATTGGAATTTGTACCATGAGCTCCTGCCTTGAGACTTCAGTTCAATTGCAACACCAGCTTTCCTGAGTTTCTGATTTGCAGATGGCAGATTGTGGAACTTCTCTGCCTCTATCATCATATGAACAAATTCTTCGTAAGAATCTCACTCTTTCCTTCTCTTTTTCTCTCTCTCTGTCCCTTCCCCTCATTGGGTCTGTTTCTCTGGAGAGCCCTGATTAATATAGCACATTTATTAAAAATGCTTTCTAAATGCTATTTTATAGCAAACCTATCCCTTTCCTAAGGATTGAAGTCTATGTGAGACTTTTTCACTATATTCCCAAATCTGCAATGCCTGGTATCTTGCTCTATGAAAAGTTGGAAGCTGCATAGTTTTTTGCTTTTATAACCACAAATGTGTATCAGTAAACCTACTAAGAAATTGCTTTCATAATTTGAGTGATGGTGATTTCCTTCTTACAATTTCTCTATGAATATTGTCAGAGAAAATGCACTAGCACCACAAAAAGTAGAAATAGTAACCATTTTCTGCTGTACAGAGCAAACAAAGAGTGCAATGCAGAATACTGGGAGTGAAGTGAGTGATAGAAAAGTGAGCCGAGGTTAGGAAAAGCAGATTCTCATTAGTTAAGGTTAGAATCTCTGCAGTGAGAATAACCCTTAAAGAAGAGATTCTTAAACTTTTCTGTTTCAGTATTTTAAAGAAAAGTCATTACATTGTTTCTTGCTCTTTTTTATGATAAAGCTTTTTTTTAGCCTTCTCATAGCATTTCTCACATTTACTCTTTTTTGTTACAATTTTTTTTTTCTTTATAAAATGCCAGGACATTGGCGTGAATCCTTTGGTTAAACCAAACCCTAAGGGCTACAGTAAAAGGTCATAAATGATTCTTCCTGCCAATAAAAGTTAAGTCAATTTTCTATAAAGTAGTTATCCTTCCTGCCTTTTCTATTCTCGGCCACATTCTTAATTTCCATATAATTTTCTTCCTCTTTAACATCCTAGTTGGAAATCTTCTGGGCTTTCTCTTTTTCTAAAATCACCCCTGTGAGAATAAATATCTGTTTCTTTTATTAGATGAAGAGAGCAAGGGTTTTTGTCTGTCTTGCTCCTAATTGTTTCTGTGACTCCCATTGCCTAGCACATGGCACACTATAGATTTGATATAGTTTGGATGCAAATCTCACATTGAAATGTGACCTACAAGGTTGGAGGTGAGCCTAGTGGGAGGCCTTTGGGTCATGGGGATGGGTCTTTTCTGAATGACTTGGTGCCATCCCCATAGTAATGAGTGAGTTCTTGCTCTAGCATTTCATTTGAGAGCTGTTTGTTTAAAGGAGCCTGGAACCTGCTCTCTCTTGGTCCCTCTCTCACCAGATGATACATCTGCTCCCCCTTCACTTTCTGTCATGATTGTAAGCTTCCTGAAGCCTCACCAGTAGCCAAGTACATGCCAGCACCATGCTTCTTGTACAACCTGCAGTACTGTGAGCCAAATAAGCCTGTTTTTATTTCGAAATTACCCAGCCTCGAGTATTCATTTATCTGAAAAAGAGACTAATACAGTGCTCAATAAATATTTATGAAATAAGCCACCCTGACAAATAACCTTTAAAAATTCATTAATTCTCGCTTATACTCATTAGGAAATATGATTTAGGGCAGCTGTGTTGTTGAGACATCCCAGAATCACCATCAATTACTGTAAGTTTCTAAATTAATTTGACAGTAAGAACTTTATAATGAAAAGCACACAAGCAAACCATAAAAACAAATTTTAAAAGAAAAAAAAAAAAGAAGCTGACTCTACTGTTTTCTAACTAAATGTGGTAGTCTCTTCCCAAGCTTTTTTTTTTTTTCTTTTAATAAAAAGAATAGCTGGAATACTAAAGTAACTCTAAAGATGACTGATATTGGGGGTTTACATACTGTTTTCACCTGTCCATTTCCAACTGACAGAAAGAAACATCAAAGAAATAATCCACATGTAATGAAACCGAGATACATTATTTTTCTTAAATGTTCTTATCCAAACTTCTGGTTGTTTCACTGGGGTCCTAGGGAAATCCACGTGTTCTAACAAAATGTGGAGCTGAGGAAAAGGAGAGAAGAATATCCATTTATAGTTATTGCTACTTTTTAAGTAAATCTTCTCTTCCCTTTTTGGAAAACGTAATAAAGGGCACAGGGCCAGGGAATAACACCACATTTTACTGTCTCCATAATCCCTCTCTGTGCAGATCCAACATCACCATTTTATAAAGCATTACTTAATCTCCTCAATTCCTTTCTCTGTTTAGCACCCTGCCCTTACCTGTTGTTTGCTATTATTCAAATAGTATTATAGCTATTCATGTAGAAGCCTATCTCCTCTACCAGAACATCAGCTCTATGAAGGCAGGGATGGTCACTTTCATTTCCTATTCGGGGTACTTAGCAAATTACTACATAAATCTCTTTTGAATAAATTTGGCTGTGTAAATCACATGCAAAATAAGATTTCCATGTATTGATCTGTGAAAGTATCAGTTGAAACGCATACAGCTCTCCACTTCTATGGCGAGGCAAATCCCTGCTCTTCATAGAAGTGGCAAGCATATTGTGATTTGACATGTTTACCCAACACCCACATGAACCTCATCTAGATTTATTTATTTATTTATTTATTTTTGAGATGGAGTTTCACTCTTGTTGCCCAGGCTGGAGTGCGATGGTGTGATCTTGGCTCACCGCAACCTCTGCCTCCTGGGTTCAAGTGATTCTCCTGCCTCAGCCTTTTGAGTAGCTGGTATTACAAGCATGTGCCATCACACTCAGCTAATTTTGTATTTTTAGTGGAGGTGGGATCTCTCCATGTTGGTCAGGCTGGTCTCGAACTCCTGACCTCAGGTAATCCACCCACCTCATCCTCCCAAACTGTGATTACAAGCGTGAGCCACCATGCCTGGCCGCTTATCTAGGTTTTAAGGTTTGTATGTCAGCAGGTGGGTCCCTGTCACATCTCATGCACTACCTCCTGACTGCGTCATGACCAACGTGGTTACAGTGGTCCCAGGAGCAGTCTCACTTGGCTCTCACATCTTGCTCTCCAGGGACCTACTTAGTTTTCTACCAAGAGGCCATCTGCTTAAATGCCATCTTGGAAATGTGTGTAGACAGAGTTTGAACATAAATTATCTTGGTTGTTTGATGCAGTTTCCAAAGACTCTAGGATTTCTGAGGCAATTTTTCTCACCTGCAGATGTCAACCACTCTACCCTATTAGCAAAGTTGTCTTTCCTGTTTGTTTCATGCAGTTGATACAACACAGCCCCCATCTAAAAGACAAGAAAGGCCCATAGTCCAAACCCAATTTTTACTAATTCAAGCACATTTAACCTGGAGAGAAAGCCAAGAGGCTGGATTGGCTGGGGTCATTTATTCTGCCAAGTTGGGGTGGGTTTTCACTAGCTGAATGTTCAGTGCCAACCCTGATCAGTATGAACTGGCACTGTAAATGAAGCTACCACACCTTTAATGAACTTAATTCCCTTATTTTGACAGAGTTCCCATTTCCAGTGATTCACTTTACATTTTAGACACTTCTCCTATAGGTGTTTGCCAAAGGCCCTTACTGGCAGCCAAACACTGAATTAGTTAGAAACTAGAACGAAAAACCATCAAAATCCTCATTGCATGTTCTGTAAGCCAAATTTGAACCTTAGCTATTCAGGGTCAGTAGCACTTAGAGTAAGTTTTGAACACTTGCCCCACATCTATTTTTCAAGATTCCATTGCATTTTGTAAGATTTAGGATCTAGGGCTTTGGTCATGGACTGTGAAGAGTATCAGATCTGTACAAACTCAGCACACTAGGCTTTTACCAACTGCTAAATACCATCATTAAGAGTTTGACTGTACTGAAAGAGAAGGAAACAGAGAGGAGTTATTTGGAGAAAGCAGGTTTACCAGAACTAAAAGGAGGTACATTTATTCTCCTCCATTTACCTGTAAATTATAGAAATTTTCATTTTCTTTTCTGAGGACTAATGGGAGTTGAAGAAATTACCTGAGTTTCTCATTGAGCTTATACAAGAGAGATAGTGATGAGTAATATGATTTCTGTGTACCAGCAGGGTGTTAAATATTTTAAAAGCAGGACCTACATCAACCCTTACAATTTAGTCAAGGTCAAACAGCTATTAAATATTAGAACTGTGAATGAAGTTTATAATTACCTGGTTCTAAAACCCATGCCCTTAAACACTACTTCAGAAATCATCATACTTTTCACGGTAAGGCCTAGTTAGTAAGTCTTCTGGATTTGTGGGACTGGTGTTCTGTGGAAAACACACAGTTCTGCAGCAACAGCACATGGCAGCAGCCATAGCTGATATGTGAATAAATGAATGTGGTTGTTCCAATAAAACTTTATTGGCAAGAACAGGTGTTAAGCCAAAATAGTCTCATGGATAACAGTTTGCTGACCTCTGTTCCAGTCTATACTCTAAACTTGATTTTTCTCAAAATGTTTCCTTTTCTTTCAACATTTTATGGAGTCCCAGATCACAAAATATTGCATTTTATCAGAAGCTCTCTTCTCTCCTTTCATTCATCAAATATTTATTCATTACTAATTTATATATATACAAATCAATCCCTAAAATTTTCCCTCACTCTCTCATTTTGTGTTTTTTTCTTAATCAATTACTTCATCCATCCTTTCTTTCTTGAGTATAGATCAGACTTTCTGTTCTCTGTCCTATGCTGCCAAAATTTTGGATTATCAAAAACCTTTTCTCCTTTCTAAAAAAAGGAAACTTAACTTTGGGCTTAAGACATTAGGTGACCTTCTTTTGATATAAAGCAGCCAGTCACCTTCCCTTAGATTTCCTCTCAGGTTGTATATAATCAGCAGTTTGGGAATCTGTAATGGATTTTCCAGGAGGCAACTCTGATGAAAATGTCAACTTTCTAAACAAAGACAGTTGTCAGAAAGTTCTTTAAGAAATCCAGGTTATTTGCTGTTTTCATCATGTTGAGCTTTCAGCTCTTCAATAGTAAGGGGGCATTGCCACCTGGTGGAAAAAAATATTGAGGGGGTTGGATGGTCACCTGGGGAAAACATGGATAAGCACTCTCAACATAAAACATGAATTGGAGATTTTATCCTGGAAACGTCATTTCAGTGTCGAATGATAGGAAAACTGACCTCTTCCATGTTCAGAATCTAAAACAATTAAATGAAAGCAAACTCAGTTAACAGTTGTGTTTAAATGGATACAGGTAATCTTTTTCTAGCATAAAATGACTTGAAAGGTGGTATGTTATTTCTAGTTATTAAAACTCCCTTGAAGCCATTTCTTCCTCATTTATAGAATTTTCCACTCTTTTTCTATAATTTTCAATTATTTCCTCTATATGGAATTTTTTGTTCCTATTCTCAGTAATGCTTAGGTCTCTCTCTCTCTCTCTCTCTCTCTCTCTCTCTCTCCCCCTCCCTCCCTATATATATATATCTCCTCTTGACTTGAACCTAAGTTGTCTTTGAGCTAGTTTTTAAACTTTTATTCGTCATAGTGACCTATATCCGCTGCCCCTAAATTGTGTCTGCCTACTTGCTGTCAAATACTCTAAAATCTCTCCTTTATTTCTCATTATCTTCTTAAATCTGCTCTCCAAAGTGTTAAATTTGATTTACTCATGCGGCCCTCTTCAATCCTTATGCCCATTGACCTCTTCGTGCCCTCAACGTCATCCTCAAAATTCTTCCTTGGTTTCCAACTGTGTGGTTTTCCAGTTGGACTCTTTCTGCTCTCACCGTTCCTTCTGCATTCCTTGAATATGATCATTTTCTTGTTTCCCTTGCTTCTTATCTGTGACTCATAAGGCTAAAAGTGTTACCATCAGATTTGTCTTGTTCATCATCTCACTTCCTGGATGCATTCATGGATTGTCATGGCTTCCAAAAAACATCAGATTACACAAACATCTTCTTTCCTAGGCCTGTCCCCAGTCTAACTTTTCTTCCACTCTAATTTTTTCAGAGGTCTCCTAGATTCAACATGCCCTCACACCAGCTGAAACCCTCTTTTACCCACACTGGGGGAAATATATTTCTTTTCATAATATTATTATTTCCCAATTCTTTCATTTAAGTGAAGCCACGCTTTTCCCAATATTCCATGTTAGAAATCTTAGAGCAATTAAAAAATATCTTCTGCTTTACTGTTTTTATTTCAGTCTGGCATCATGGGTTCTCTTTGCTTTTGTTTTTATTTTCAATGTTGATGGGTACGGAGTAGGTATATATATTTATAGGGTACATAAGATGTTTTAATACAGGCATGAATGAAATGTGAAATAAGCACATCATGGAGAACAGAGTATCCATCCCTTTAAGCATTTATCCTTCGAGTTATAAACAATCCAGCTACACTCCAGTTTTTTTTAAATGTGCACTTATTACTGACTATAGTCACCATGTTGTGCTATCAAATAGTAAGTTTCTTTACCTCTTTAGGAGTTTTTATCTTGAGGGTAAACTTCATGGGTAGAAAAGCTGTCCCTCTTTTACTCATCATTGTCCCCTAGCACCCAGCACGGAGCTTGGGATGCTATACATATTTGTAGATAAATAAGTGGACACGTCTTCTAACCTTTCTCTTTTCTATTGCCACTGCCATCTTCTGTGTCATGATTTTTATTTCATCCAAGGATACAAGAACATTCTTCAGACTCCAGCCCTCTACTCTACTGATCAAAATCACATAGGTGGCTCATTAAATACTCAGTTTCTGAGGCCCCATTTCCTATACTATGATTCACTAGGACTGGAATCTGGCTATTAAGCAAGCACGATCCTGAATTTATAGTCCTGGATTTCCTCTTTCTCTTCTGTCCTATTTTGTTCTTGTAAACTTCTATCCAAACAGTAGCATTCTATTATCGTCAGTTTACACACACACACTTTCCTCTTTGGCTTTCATTGTTGTTGGTCTTCATTTTTCAAACAACCTGGATGCTTCTTAGGATCAGAATTAGATCTGTTTAGGATTCCCAGATTTATTTCCTAGCTTCTTAATCTCTTAAGTGATATCTATATTCTGTGGTTTCTGGGAGGATCAAATGAGATAATTTTTTAATGATATTGTTGTAAATGAAAACAGTCAGTATGCTTGTCAGTTGGGTTGTTGTTTAGGTATTTTGTAACTATTGTAACTACAACAGTTACCATGTACCTGCAAGATTATAAATTCAGTGGAATGGTTCCCTTTCATTCTAGAACTCCCTGATGTAGTGTATCCTTTATACCTTTTCTAAAACATTAATTAGTTCTTCCTGGAGCATCACATGTGAACCAATACCTGAGTATGGAATTTTGTTTGTTGCCCCTGAAAGAATAAACGTGAAGGCCAGACTTTGGAGAAATACAGCTGATGAAAGCTAATATAGGTTTGTTTTATACAAAACTAATTTCTTATTCAATGGAAGAATGATTGCTGCATTGAGAAATAGAGTGTTCTCCCAACCCCCCATGAAGTAAGCATCTTAGAAAGGACATGGACATTGCACACTAATTTCTTAGATTATGAAGTAGTAAATTCATGGAGATTGCAAGGCTTTTTCACCACTATATTCCCTAAGTCTGGCTTATGGAAGAAATTTATTTGTTGAGAAATCTAATCTTCAATTATGAAATCTTAATCGTATGAAAATGTTTTGATGTCTTGCTTTTCATCATGGTTCTTTTCCAGGGCTATCTATTCCCCATTTTTTTTTCTTAATCACATAATCCTATTGCCAGGTAACAAGTTACAGTTGCAAAGTGGAAAGCTAATTATAATGAGCTTAAGCTGGTCACATAGCTTTGCTTGGAGGCTTCATTTTATTCTAAACCCTCCAGTGGCTGGAGGTTGCCATGTGACTAAATTTTTACTAATGGAATGTGTTCCAAGTAACGAGAGCTGTGGTCAGCACAAATTGGTGTTCAAATATTGGATGAATGAATACAGAAACAAATAGAATTGAAAAAAAGAAGTGAAGTGTGCAACTTCTGCCTCTCAAGGCTGTCCTGTTGAGACGTTAATTTAGCTTTGAACATGCAGATGATCACAGCACGTTAGGGCAGAGATTCCCAAACTTTTTCTGTAAAAGGTCAAAAGTAAATATTTTAGAGGCCATGAGGTCACTGAGTTACTCAACTCTGCTGTTGTAGCATCAAAGGAGTCACAGACAATACAAAAACAACTAGGTGTGATGGTATTCCAATACAACTTTATATACAAAAACAGACAGCAGGCTGAATTTCAGCTTTGGGTTGTAGTTTGCCGTCACCTGCTCTAGGGGTAGCGGGGGAATAAAAGATGGAAAAAAGTGGAGCATGGGACAATCCTCATACAGCCAAGCCATCCCATCAACCAGAACTGCTCAACTCGGGGCCGTGATGTGGAGGAGAAATATCTTCCTTCTTGAAGTCATTGTATATTGATTTTTTTTTTTGTTATAGCAAAGCTAATTAACCAATGCATACAGGATACATTAAAAGAAGGGCTAGATAAATTCATTATTATTATTAAATTATTATTCTTACTATTATCATTTTAAGCCGATAATACTCCTGGGACAAACTGCTTATGATTTAACACCAGATATAGCCATTGCAGGGGTAGTGACACTCAAACCCTATATTGTAATATTTGATTAACTCATTTACTTTAATTATTATCACATTCCAATGAATCATACATTTTATTTCTATTTTGGCAGCCAAGAAAACAGAGGATGAGACAGTTTCAATGTCTCATATAAGATCATAGAACCAGAATGACTTGAGGCTAGGATGTCAACTCATTCCCATCTGATTCCAAAGCCTTTGCTTAACATGCCTACTATTGGGGTAGCTCTGTTACTATTTTGTCTGGATACATGCATTCACTGATATTTTCAGGCCTACTGCAGACTTGAAGGGAAATCTAAGTACCAAATGTTCTTTATGTTCACCAAACACAAATTATCTGTAATAACATACAAGGAACCCTTTATCTGGTGTTCATGTCCTTTGTACCAACCTGCTAAAGGATTCACAAAGAGAGAGAAGAAATGATGAGTAGTTTCTCTGTCCCTGCACTGTCCAGAATGGTAGCCATTGGCCATATGTGGCTATTCAAATTAATTGAAATTATTTTTTAAAACTCAGTTTCGCTCCAAAATATCTGCTCCTCAGCCGCACTAACCACATTCAATGTGCTCACTAGCCATCTGTGATGAGTGGTCGCCACGTTGTACGGTGCAGATTCTAGGATGTTGCCTTATTGAAGAGAGTTCCACTGGACAGCACGGCTTTCTCCTCTTTCACCAGATTTGACTCTTTTGGTTTCTATGTAAATTCAGGGTCTCAGAACTTGACCTTTGGGGTACCCAGATGGCTGTTTCATTAGCAGCATCCAGAAGAAGCTGCCCCTGCCTCCAGTTGCCTTTATTTAGTCCCCCACGGTCCCTTCCATTTTTTTCTTTTCTGCTCCTCATCCTCATGGCCCTGCCACTTATGCCCTGGAGTTGTCATTCATTCAGTACTAATTACTTCCCAGCAGGATGGAACCAGGGTCATCAGTGGTACAAAAGTAGAAAGAAGGAAAAGGAAAAAGAGTCAAGACAATGTGTGGAATCTGCCCTCAGAGTGTGGAATCTGCAAACACACTGAATGTTCACACTGTCCATATGAACAACCATCTGAAGTTATTATGCTCAGAGAATGTTTGCTTCTCTTTACTATCCCTGCTAGACCCAAAAGGAAGGGGAAATGTGAAAAACATCCAGCTACCTCAGTCTTTCAATCTTTAATATTATATGCTTGTGTATATGGTTGTGCGTGTGCATGCGTGTTTTCCTGCACTATAGAGAATGGGAAAGCCCAGCTTAACAGCCAATACCCATCAGCTTCACCTGGTCTCCTGCCTAGTGCTTAATTAGCTACAGTATAGGACACAAAAAGTGTGGCTTTATGCAACGTTTTTGCTAAGGTTGGGCTCACTTTTATTATGGAAACACAACCTCCAGGGCTTATGAAAGTGAAGCTTATGAGAAAACCAATACTTGTTTGAACAGGCTGAGCAATTATCACAGCCCTGGTAGCACCCATAATTGTGGACTGAACTTGATTCTGTACTCTTAGCTGCTTACAGTGTGAAGAATCCAAAAGGCCATTCTAAATGCCTGTCTCATGTATAAGATGCTGGGCTGCTCATCTCAGTGATATTTCATTAATGATCCCAGTGGACTAACCCAGATCAATACCTAGGTCCCTACTATCTACCTCTCATTTTCAGGTTCAGGCGTTCCGAAGACAGATGCATACAGAGATTTTATACTGTTACTTGTCACTGGATTTGTGAGCAGAAAAACACATTTTGGGAAACCTAGCCCCATATTAGAAATCCTGGGACTGTTAACGTGTTCATCACAAGGGGAGGGATTTGGAAAAGTCTGCAGCCTCTTATTTATATCAAGAACTGGTACAAGGTGTGCTTTGTGATTTGAATGTTTAATGAAATAATTGTTATTTGCCTTCCGGGGTGAGAATTTACTTTCTTTGACTCTCCTTTGGAGTTCTTCGGTTTAAGATAAGCTCAAATATTGACAGAACTGGAACTGAGATTAAGGACATATAAAATGCATTAGTGCTATACCAAAGGAAGAAGAAGAAAAACCAAGGCGTCTCTCCCACAGTAAATAAGGGCAGCAAAGATTCTTAACAAAATACTGCTGAATTTCACTCCTGTATATGATGAAGTAGATTAAGTTTAGAGTGGTCTGCAGAACAGTATGGATTCTTCACCTTGACACTCCCAAGAACAAACCACAGTATTAGCAGAGCTCCCTTTGTATTCATTTGAACCATTTTTGTTTTGGTGTGTATCATAATCTGATGCATAATGAAAACCAGCTGTGGTCCCACGGAGAAAAAAGAGGAAATGTTCCGCCAAATATTCTAAAAGCAGAGTAAACAGAGAGTCCGTAGCCTAGGACGTCACTTATTAAGTCACGTAAAGAAAGACGGACTTTGATGAGATGGAGGAGAGAAAAAAGTGAATTTGTTGATACCCTTATTATCAGAGAATAAATTATCCATGTACACCGTATATTATTTAAGTCTTTTGATTTTTCTCCGTCAAATGTTGCATGCTTTGTTAGCTGATTTTCAGATTTATTAGTCTGCCAAAAAGAAATCCCATTCGTGATAGAAGCAGGATTCGGGATTCAAATGATGACTAATTATTGACAGAGGTAAATAGAGAATTATATGTTTCCCAGTTAATATAAATTAATATGTTTAATGTAAGGGAAGGACTGAGAAAAGGGGAGTTCCTATTTCCTCTCATAAAATATTTACTATTCACTTCCTCACCGGTTCCACCAGTCAAATATTTATTGTCAAAGTCCAGGAGCAAGGTGAGGCATGTGACCATTCACAGTGCTATGGGCTAAGCTGATTAGACTGAAGTCAGAACCCCTAAATTTTAGTCTTTGTTTGACATTCTGGCTCTCTGTGTTCATGGAAAAATAGATCACTGAAAAATTTTCTGTCTGCCAATGAGTTGTTAAGCAGAAATTAAAAGTTTTATAACGTCTCTTGAAAAACCTATTCATATATATTTGAGGCCTTCAAGAGTCTATGTTAAAAGTAATGATGGAATTGTTCATTTGGAATTCTTTTTTCATTTACTTATTCAAATTATACTGAAGTTGCAAAACCTATCTATTCCTCATCTTCAATATCAACTTGAAGTACAGCAAAAATAATGTAGCTTTAAACATTATTCATTTGTAGAATATTTTTACCATTCTCAGTATAAAGGTCACATTCATTTCAGAGTTCAAGGAACACCTTCTTCAACAAGCAAATTGTATAATTTACTCTTTGAGTTTATGTGGGATCCTAAAGCTCCTCCCTGATTCCTTCTAATGGATAGGAATGGGAGGGGAAGAGGAAGAGTAGGAATGTGTAAGATTGCATGGGATGGGCCTGGAGCAGCGGCTCACACCTGTAATCCCAGCACTTTGGGAGGCCGTGGTGGGAAGATCACTTGAGGTCAGGAGTTCGTGACCAGCCTGGCCAACATAGCAAAACTTTGCCCTAAAAATAAAAAAATAAAAAAAATAGCTGGGCACGTTAGTGCATACCTGTAGCCCCAGCTACTTGGGAGGCTGAGGCAGGTGGATCGCTTGAACCTGAGAGGTGGAGGTTGCTGTGAGCCAAGATTGTACCACTGCACTCCAGCCTGGGTGACAGAGGGTGACCCCGTCTCAAAAAAAAAAAAAAAAAAAAAGAGCTTGGGATGATAATATTAAAAGTGCAGAAAAAGATCCTTCTCTGGCCTTGTGCTATTTTCATTCATTTCATTCTGCCTCCATTTTCACAATCAATTCACATTTAATGTCTTTCTATAACTGTCCAAAGTAAGCAAATATTTGCTGTTTGTTGCAACAGGATTTACATGTCTGAAATGACTCAGCTTTCAACGCTTCCTAAAGATTTGCGACTTGAGTCAACTTCCTAATAAAACTGACCAAAACACCTAACTAGAATCCATTCATTCCTCCGAGAGGTATAAACAAAGCATTTTTGGAAAGAATATATCAGTTCTGTTACTTCTTTTGGGTAAATGGGAGTTTTTCTCCTGAACATTTCTCTTCTGTTTTAGTGTTTTCAACTGAAGCAATGTGCTAAACAGAGAAAATCCATGCTCAGGACTTTCTGGGATTTGGGTCTAATGTCCCTTGGTTGTCATTCTAATCTTAAGGTTTTTTAAACAAAAGAGCTTTGTCTCAAAACATGGATCAGGTATTTCCTAAATTGGGTGAATAGCTTACCTTAGCTAAGACAGGAAGCCACTTTATTAATGGCATTCAGGACAAATCCATAACATTAAAACATTTGATATTGCACATAAATACAAATGGGAAATAAATCTGGCTGAGAACAAGGAAAATGCCTATGTCCAATCCCCCTTAAATTCCTTAAAGTTAGGAAAACTATTTTTCCTGATGCTCCAGGTTTTTAAAATGCTCTTTGACTTTTTTTTTGTTCCTTACATTGTTTTTATTAAAAACCTGTTTCTTAAATGCTCCATACTCTACTTACTTTTCATTGCACAATGGCTGATTGGAGGAATTGTTTCTTAAAAAAAAAAAAAATCACCAAAAGACATGAATAAAATACTGAAAATATACCTGAGCAAGATTTTTTTTTAAATTCTGGTTGCTCACAGTTCTTGTTACAACATTGACTTATTTCTACTGGGGATATTGGGCTGGAGAGACTTCAAATATCTCTTTGTTTCAGGAACACTGGGAAGGACTGAAAAATAAACACCATTCCCTCAAAATTAATCTGTACATTTATCTCTAAGCATTTTCCCATATTCATAGCTTGTTCAAAATTTTTTAAAAGGCAAGAATTCAATAAAGGGCAGTCTGGTCTTCTGACCAATGGTGATTCCAATACGGTGCACTGTGGTGCACTGCAGTAATTCCAAAAGCGTGTTTGCAGATCACCTTGTGTGACTTTCTAGGCTCCTGTGCACCTTAGCACTCCTGAATCTTCAAGAAAAAGTGGCCAGAGATTCAGTAATTGTAAAAAGTTCTTCATACAATTGTTATCCATACTAAATTTTGAGAACTATTGAACTGCATAAAACCATGACAAAACACAATCTCCAGCTAAAAGCATAAAACAAAGCTTAAAGCATGAAATAAGAAAATAATAAATGTGGATATTTCAAAGTTAAAATGGTTGTATAACCACAGATACCTTAAGCAAAGTTGACCCATAATACACAAGCAATAAGAGATTAGTATTCAGTATCAAAAACAAGTCAATGAGAAAAATGGCAAATAACTCAGGAGAAAAATTAAGCAACATATTTAAAAGAGCTTGTCAAAAAATAAATTCAAATATTCAAAGACTGGGAAAAGATGTTCAGTTTCATTGGTAATTAGGGAAATACAAATCAAGTTAAAGTAAAATGCCATTTATGAAGCTGCAAAAATTAGGAAGTGCGCTATTACCACTTGTGATAGGTAAACAGAAATTTTCATAAAACTCTTAAAGAATTCAAAGTAAAAAACGCTTTTTAAAAAATAATTTCAAATTGTAGATTCAGGGGGTACATATGCAGGTTTGTTACATGGATATAGTGGGTGATGCTGCTGTTTAGGGCACAAATGATCCCTCATCTAGATACTGAGCATAGTATCCAATAAGTAGTTTTTCAACCCTTGCTCCCTTCCTTCCCTCTTTGAATAGTCCTCAGTGTCTACTGTTACCATCTTTATGTCCATAAGTATCCTATGTTTAGCTCCCACTTAAGTGAGAACATGCAGTATTTGGTTTTCCATTCCTGCATTAACTTGCTTAAGATAATGGCCTCCAGCTGCATCCATGTTGCTGCAAAGGAAATGATTTTGTTCTTTTATATGGCTTGTAGTTTTGCATGATGTATATGTGCCACTTTTTTTTTAGCCAATTAATTATTGATGGGAGCCTAGGTTAATTCCACATTTTTGCTATTGTGAATAGTGCTGTGACAAACATTCAAATTCATGTGTCTTTTTGGTAGAACAGTTTTTTTTTTCTTTTGGATATATGCCCAATAATGGGGTCGCTGGGTCAAATGGTAGTTGTGTTTCAAGTTCTTTGAGAAATCTCCAAAATGCTTTCCACAGTGGCTGAACAAATTTACATTCCCACCAACTGTGTATAAGCATTCCTTTTTCTCCACACCTTGCCAACATCTGCTGTTTTTTGACTTTTTAATAATTGCCAATCTGACTGGTATAAGAAAAGGTCTCATTGTGGTTTTGATTTGCATTTTTCTGATCATTAATAATGTTGAGCATTTTTCATGTTTTTTGGCCCTTGAATATCTTCTTTTGAGAAGTGTCTGTTCATGTCTTTTGCCCACTTTTTAATGGAGTTATTTCCTTTTTGCTTGTTGAATTGTTTACGTTTCTTACAAATTCGGGATATTAGATCTTTATTGGATGCATACTTTGTGAATATTTTCTCCCATTCTGTAGGTTGCCTGTTTATTCTGTTGCTAGTTTCTTTTGCTGTGCAGGAGATCCTTAGTTTGTTTAGGTCCCACTTATTAATTTTTGGTTTTGTTGTTATTGCTTTTGATGACTTAGTCATAATTTTTTTTCCATGACAGATGTCCAGAATAGTGTTTTCTAAGTTTTCTTCTAGGGTTTTTATAGCTTGAGATCTTACATTTAAATTTTTCATTCATTTTGAGTTCATTTTTGTATATGATAAAGGATATGGGCCAGTTTCATTCTTCTGCATATGGCTAGCCAGCTATCCCAGCAACATTTATTGAATAGGAAGTCCTTTTCCCATTGCTTAAAAGAAAGAACCACATTTCAATGCAGACAAGTATTTTATGCTGTATTATACAGATTTTGACCTAATTATTTCCCAAACTTCAAAAAGTCCATTTTAATAAATTTCCAAGCACTGGTACAAAATTACCTTCGATTGTGCTTAAGATAATGGCAATAATAGTAGGAAACAGAAAAGATATGGATAGATCAAGGCTTGCAGCTCCCAATCGCTTCGAATTATAGTCAATGCTTGTCTAAGTAAAGAAAAGCAACTGCTTGCTCTGATGTGGAGAAAACCCAGCCAGCTTTTAGTTACCATTTACTGAAATCAGGTAACTAAAAACTGGAAGTGTACTGTCACCACTAAGTGTGCTATTAGGAAGTTATTACCATTTATGATCAGAGAGTAGGTAAACAGGAATTCTTATAAAAATTATTATATGCACACACCTGTGCATACACATAAACATTTGTGCATATATGTATGTGCATATACATACAAGCCTGTTTGCATGAATATATGCATATGTGTTTATTCATATTATTTTAATCCTGCCCAGGTATGCTTTATGTCTCTCTTTGTACAGATGAAAAACATAAGGCTCAAAAATTTAAATGAGTTCACAGAGATCGCAAAGGTTAGTAAGCAACAAATGGAGAGTTGAAACTGTGTCTGTCTGACACCATAGGCTATTTTATCCTGTACATTAGACATATTCATACATTACCTTACTACCTAAAACATAAAAATGCACGTAAGTGTATGATCAAGAGAACAAGCAAGAATTGTGAGCTAGATTGAGAGAAAGAGATTTTTGACCTAGACCCCTTATTTAGTATTTCTGCCATGAAAGAAATAAGCTAATACTTTTTTGAGAAAAATATTGTAAATATGGCTCTATACATCACTGATTTGTTAAAAGCCAAGCTCTGCAATGAATCTGGCCTAGGTTCTTTCTTTCTGCCTATTCTGAGAGCTCAACACTTTGTTCCAACGGATGAATGCTAATTTTTTTTATTTCACATTTTCTCCCATTCAAAATGTCTTTGTTCTTCTTTCAATCTTGTAACCCATTATTAGAATAAAAATTCTTCCATAAGACAAGAAGACATCAAGACTTCCTCACCTTCACATAATATCTAGTATTTGTATATGTCTTGAGGGCTAATGAAATGCTCTCTTCAAGAGTGTTCTATTTCTCAACTTACAGAGCCTTCTCTACAGCAGCCATTCATCCTTCTTATCCTTTCCTATTAGTTGTTCTTTGCTTTTGAATCTGATCACTGAATCCTATTATGGAAATTACTGACGACTTTGAATGTCTTAATCCCTGGAGGCTGGTCAATCCCTCCCAACATTCAACAGGAAGGAAAAATGCACCAAGAAAGAAATCTGAGAGCCTCTACATTTCTTTGCCTGTCTTTGGAGTACTACAGATGTATCGCTTTGAAAGCAAAAATTAAATGTCCCGGGTCCTTATATTAGCTTTGCTAGGGGAGTCAATGCAGTTCATTCTGCACACCAACATCATATTCTAGCTAATAACAATTCAAATCCGTGTAGTGTTAAAAAAGAATAATTGGTTTTTCAACAGTGCCATTTTCCAAATGCTGTTTGTTTCTAATGTGAAAAAATCTAATGAGTACTTACGCAGATAAGTACCCACACCTTTGCTAATTTCTCTCCAAACAGGAGGCACTGCGATACTGTACTGTTGCTGTGGATTTAAAGCTCAGATCAGGTGTGTTAAGTTTCACATATCGCCTAGAAGCTGCAGCAGATTGCTGCGGAGGTGATGAAAAATGGTCCAAGATCTCATAAGAGGCCAACACACATGGATAATTAAGTTGCATACAAAATGCAACTTAAGTAGCCTTCATTCATGGGACTCATCAAACTCCTGTGGTCCCTATTCTTCATGTATTTATGTTTAACCAAGTAAGGAAAAGTTGGCAACATAATTAAACTATTTAAATAATAGAGTTTATTTTAAAGATACATGTGGATCAGAACTACAAAACCAACTCTCCCTCTCTTTTCATGGTTTGGACGATGTCTCTTTATGCTATCTCAATTGCTCTTAGTATGTCTGTTCCATCTTTGTCTTAATGCAAACTGGCTGATTGTCTCTATTCCTTCTATCCAACTCCAGAAGAAGTTAACCTGATGGTTGCAGCCACTTAGCATTATCCCACTTTGTCAGTTCTCTATGCACCTGGGCTATTCCTGGGCTTTCTAGGGCCAGGTGCCTATCTTCCTGGTATGACCAGTAGACAGTCTTGTGCAAATTTCTTTTTATTATTATACTTGCAGTTCTGGAGTCCATGTGCAGAATGTGAATGTGCAGGTTTGTTACATAGGTATACACTTGCCATGGTGGTTTGCTGCACTCATCAACCTGTCATCTATATTAGGTGTTTCTCCTAATGCTCTCCCTCCCCTAGTACCCCAACCCCCTCCAAAAGGCCCCAGGCATGTGATGTCCGCCTCCCTGTGTCCATGTGTTCTCATTGTTCAACTCTCCCACTGCGGCACTGTTCACAATACCAAAGACTTGGAACCAACCCAAATGCCCAGCATTTTTTTTAAATGCAAATTTAAAAGCAAAAGGCCAGTTACCATTTGTATAAAACATAAAAAATATTAAAAAATAAAGAGTCAAATAATGATATAAATGGTTTATGTGCCTGATCACATTATTTTCTCTTTTAACTTCTCCCACTTTTTATTCCCACTGAATGTATTCTTAACAATAATTGAAATGTCTAATCATTCAACTTCTCTTTTCTCTAGGCCTTCTGGCCCTCCTGAGTCTCATGTGGCTGTTCCCAACTGTGATCCAGTGACAAGTATTTCAAACATGCTATCATATCACCAGAAGTCTCCATTTATTTCATCTTTCCCACCCTTGATTATCTCATTTCAATTTACTGACAACATAAAATCCATCTATTATGAAATATATTTATGTATCTCCTCTCCATCTCAGAAATCCTTTCTTATACCAACGAATCTTTTCTAGTTCTTACCTTTTGTGTTTCTTATTTTAAATATACATATACCCTTAATGTTTTTTAAAGCCAAATTTTAGCTTGGCCTTAATACCTTTTGTTTCTTATTAACTACGAGTTACACTTTATTACCTCAGATTAGTTTCTACATAACTTTTGTGCTTTATAATTAATCTCTTACAGACATCTTCTGCTAACTGTATACACATGTTCTAATCTAACTAATGCCTCACATCTATTAGAGTTTAAAAAATCCTTCCTTCAGTCTTGCTTCCTTCTCACATCCCCTTCCCTTCCTTTGTTGCTAAACATCTAAGAAGCATGGTGTATAAATTAGTTCAACCATTATGAAAGACAGTGTGGTGATTAATCAGGGATCTAGATCCAGAAATACCATTTGATTCAGCAATCTCATTACTGGGTATATACCCAAAGGGTTATAAATTATTCTACTATAAAGACACATGCACACATACGTTTATTGTGGCGCTGTTCACAGTAGCAAAGACTTGGAACCAACACAAATGGCCATCAGTGACAGACTGGATCAAGAAAATGTGGCACATATACACTGTGGAATACTATGCTGCCATAAAAAAAGATGAGTTCATGTCCTTTGCAGGGACATGGATGAAGCTGGAAACCACCATCCTCAGCAAACTAACACAGGAACAGAAAACCAAACCCCACATGTTCTCACTCATAAGTGGGAGTTGAAAAATGAGAACACATGGACACAGGGAGGGGAACATCACATACCAGGGCCTGTTAGGGTCAGGGGATACAGGAGTGATAGTATTAGGAGAAATACCTAATGTAGATGACAGTTTGATAGGCGCAGCAAACCACCATAGCACCTGTATACCTATATAACAAATCTGCACATTCTGCACATGTATCCCAGAACTTATAGCATAATTAAAACAAACAAACAAACAAAAAGCTTGATGTAATGGTCAAAGAACACTATACCCCAAAATACTATCTTTCCAAACTTGTTTAGAACAACAACAAAGGGCTACGTTCTAGGCCATGAAACAAATCTCAAAATATCAATTTGTTTTATGTTGTCATGCTATGTAAGGCATTCTTTTATCATTACTCAATAAAGCTGAAAAGCAATATTAAAATTAGAAGAAAGAAAGAAAAGAAAGAAAGAAAGAGAGAGAGAGAGGGAGGGAGGGAGGGAGGCTGTCACTCACTCTTTCTACTTTTTCGCATGTTATCCTTGCTCCTTAGCCTGCTGAAACTTGGTGTTTGGGCCACTTTAGAGAAATGCTCTCTGCATGAACACGGAGACTTCCAATATGCCAGTCTCAATGTTAATCAGCCCAAAACTTTCTGTAAATAGTAAGATTTAATGCATTTCATAATATTATATACTCAAATAAAACACTGTATTTAATTCTCAGAAGTTGCCTTAGTATTTTATTTTATAAATGAAAAAAATCTATGAAAGATATAAAATGATTTTCTCATTTGCCAACAGACAATAAGTGGCAAAGGTCATCTCTCTCCATGTTCTTTGACCTCACTGGTCTTTGAAACTGCTGGGAATTTTACTGCATTTTCTATGACGTGATACTTTTGTGTTCACATCCTCTGTCTCACTGTCTGTAACCATTTCATCCAATTAATTGACTCCTCCAATTTACTCTTCAATGCAGGTTTTTACTGAAGTTTCAGTTCCTGGATCTCCCTCATTTCCCTCACACCCCCTTCCTGAGAAACGTTTCTACTGATATGGCTAAAATATTCCTGTGGCTCTCCAAAATAACATTTGAACCCTGGCATTTCTATGAAAGTCCTGTTTTTATATTTTAATTTCCACTCTAACCTCTCGATATGGATATTCTACTGGCAATAGAAACTCAACATATCCATAGTTAAGTGCGTGATCTCTCCTACAACAAATAATGAAAATCAACAAAAGTATATTTCTCCACTTAGGTTTCTTTGTCTTGGATAACTATGTTATTATTTTGTCATTCTTTCTATCTAACCAGAAGTCCAAGTAATTTTAAAATTTCCTTTCCTCTCAATGTCTTATTATCAAGGCCTATGATTTCTAATTATGAAGTTTCTTTAGAATGTCTTATTTTCATGGTCCTACTACAGGTACACATTATTTCTCACACAGGTTATTCAAATCCTTCCTGATACATCCCTTTGCCGTCATCTTTTTCTTTCATAGATGCGTCTATCACATGACTTGGTCATAGCATCTCCCCGCTTCAAGATCCAGCATACCATCCATCATTCATAAAAAATAGGTCACATTTCTTTCTTAGCCTTTCAATCCAAGTCATCTATTATCTGCCTCCACCATAATTTCTCAGAATCCTGTCCCATTAGATCTTACCACGTGAGTGAATTTTTGCTATGCTGGAAAATTTGTAAGGCTGAACACAACATTCAGTTTTTGACTCTGGAAATATGCTGATCTTTCAGTGGGGAAGTCCTTCCTCTCTATTTATAAAATTCTTCCCACTTTTCAATACTTGGATCGATAGCTAGTCCCATTTTTATGCTACAGTCATGCACTGAATAATGACAACTTGGTCCATGATGGACTGCATATGTGACAGTAATATTATGAAATTATAATACCATATTTTTACTGTATATTTTCTTTGCTTAGATATATAAATACTTAGGTTTGGAGCTTAGGAGCAATATACACCATATAACCTAGGTGTGTAGTAGGCTGTATCATCTAGATTTGTGTAAGTGTCACCCTATGACATTTGCAAAATCATGAAATCACTATACAATGGATTTCTCAGAATATACATTTATCAGCATCATTGAGGAATGCATGACTATGGTTCTATCTTTGGTGCTGACAAAAATAACCAGGAAGCAGAGGACTGCTCAATCCTTTTCTCACCATAAAGAAAATTATGGTAGAAATATCAATAAGCCTCAGGTCCATTAGGATATGGAGACAGGTTAATGACAAGGGCATTACCTATGTGCAAACCATTTTTCCCTCTATATCGAGTCTTATGAAACAGATTTCTTCATTTTCCTGTAGTGGGCTCATTTTTGCTAGGAGACCTCCTGATTCCCTGGGCACTTGATAAAGGCTTTTATCTCTTTAATTTCAATCAGGTTTCTATTCTAAGATATTGATACTGTCTTTGTTTCCCTCTACCCAGGTTTTACAGAATTCTGGAAATTAGCCTAAATTGTTAGTAACGTCATAGTCTTTAAATTGCAGTCTCAAAAACTTGACCCCATGGACTGGGTTGATGATATGGTTTAAATGTTTGTGCCCCTCAAATCTCATGTTGAAATGTAATTCTTAATTCTGGAGGTGTGGCCTGGTAGAAGGTGTTTGGGCCATGAGGGAGGATCCCTCAGGAATGCCTGGTGCCCACCTCATAATAATGTGTGAGTTCTCACTCTGAGTTTATAGGAGATGTAGTTGTACAAAAGAGCATGGCAGCCACCCCGACTCTCTCCTTCTTGCCATGTGATATACCAGGTCCGCCTTTGCCTTCCACCATGATTGGAAGCTTCCTGAAGCCTCACCAGAAACAGATGCCTGCATTGGGCTTCCTGTACAGACTGCAGAACCATGAGCCAAAATAAACCTCTTTTCTTTAAAAATTATTCAATCTCAGGTATTCCTTTATGTCAATGCAAACAGACTAACACAGTAGAATTGCACTGTCTCCCAAAATTCACATCCACATGGAACCTCAAATGTGATCTTACTTGGAAATAGGGTCTTTGCCGATGTAATTAATTAAGATGAGGTAATACTAGGCCCTAAATCAATAGCTGGTATCCTCATAAGAATACGAAAATGGAGAGAGACACAGGGAAGAATGCCACGTGAAGATGGTGACAGAGAGTGGAGCTATACGTTTATAAAGCCAAGGAACACCAGGGATTGATGTCAACCACCAAAATCTAAGACAGCGATTGGGGTTCAGATTCTCCCTGGAGCCATCATGGTTTTGAACTTCTAGCCTTTGGAACTTTAAGGAAATATTATTTATTTATTTATTTATTTTGTTATTATTTTGCTTTAAGCCACCGAGTTCACAGTATTCTGTTACAGCAGCCGTCGTGAACTAGTATATCTAATTAATTAATGGCATCAAAAACTTAACACCTAGATTAGATCAGAACACGTCCTCTGCTGTCTTGTTTGAGTTATTATTATTATTATTTTTTAATTCCTGACACATGCCAGAAGGTTGCAGCCTTGAACCTTTGGTAATAGACTGTGGAAGATTTCTCTGAGAGCCTTCTTTCCTACCCTGCTTCTCTATCTCACTGAAGAACTCTTATTTCCTGTGTCAGAATAACCTTCAAACTGTTCCAGGAGAATATTTTATATGAAGCTTTTATGAAATTCATTTTGGACCTCAAAAGCCAGTTCCTTTATTATAAAACCTTTTGATCAAAACCAATTTTTCTGCCTATTGTAACTTCATAGTCCCCTCTGCCTCCATTATATCATGTTCTGCCTTAACCTGGAGCTGGTAGCCCAAAAGCTTTGCACACGTCTGCCTGTATCCCCAATAAAAAAAAACCCTGATTAAATTCTGAAAGGCCAATACCCACTTTCATTCATATTTGTATACAACACAATGCGTTCACTAATAAAGTCATTCAATACCTATGTATTTGCAGCCCACATTATAACAGGAACATTTAGAAGTACTTAATAGGTGTTTGGTCAACATGCCTTGGATCAAAATGAATGGTATCTAAAGCTTTCCTTTTCTTCATTTAAGCGTTGAAAAATGAGCCTAAACTCACTCTGCTTTAGTTGAGCCACCCTTCTGGTTAAATTATTTGATATCAGATACCACTGACATCCCTTCTTTTTCTTTGAAACAGGAAGCAATGCCAAGAACACGTTAATCTAAACCCACAATGCTTCTGCATCTCAAAGAACAGAGGGAAAAGGAAGCTGGAGAGAAGCCAGAAGTGACCAACTATATTCCCTCATCCTGTGTGATACTCCCTTTGTCTAATCTGCCCTGCCCTACCAGGTGGTTTAAGAATTTTACTCTTTCTCCAGACTGGAAGAGGAAGTTGGGGCCAGAATTAGGTGTATACAAATTGTTGAAAAGCCTTTCTGTAGATTTGGAGGCCTAAAGCAGAGTATCATTTTTACAGGGCAGCCCAAGCCTCTAATTTGAGCAGGAAGATTCACATTCATTCTCTGGCATGAGTTCTATCAGGAGAATCACTGAAGCCAAGGCTGCAGAAATAAGTAATTAATTTCTCCACACAAGGAGGCTAGTAAACAATACTTGATGTGTGAATACTGAGTTCTGCCAAGAGGAAGAAGCATATAAACCCGGTAACTATTGAATATATTCGGAAAAAGAGAGACGTCCACATCATTCACTAAAGCTTTCAAAAAACTAAATCAGATCCAAGAACAGTCAAATACCTACAGAATGACATTGGTGGAGAAACTGACCTCCCAGTATTACAGATTTACATCAGTTGTTCTGATGTTCTTAGTTATATCAGATTCCTTCCAGAATCTTGTAAATGTATCAGATGGTCAGATGGTCAGACCCTAATAAAAACCTCAATGCTGGCCTACAGATCTGTGATTTAATAAACTTTCTCCACGATTCTGGTGCATGCCCAATGCAGAAGAACCACTCAGTACCTCTCTCTGGCTCATATTTCTTCCACTATTTACTAAATGTTGACCTTAGGCTAATTTCTTAAACCCATGTCCAAGGGTTTCTCTAAATGGAGATAATATTACCTCATCATCAATCTATTGTGAGAATTAGATAAAATGGTGCATGCAAAGGACCAAGCAGTGTGGATGTCACACTGTAAGTACTTAATAAGTGTCTCAGCTTATTATTCTGCAAGAGAAGCTAACTGCCTAATAGATCGTGGAGATAACAAGGGCCCCTTGTGGCACTTGAATTAAAAATCTGTTGCTGATTCTCATCGTAAACCTCAATTGCTGCAACAGGCAGCTCTTGAAAGGGATAAATACGACATTATTATTCATATTACTTTTATTTTCTAAATGCTCTTGGAGTGTTTGATCCCCAGGAAGCTATCATCATTAATGATTTTATGAGTGTACTGAGGGTAATTTTAGGTGTCAAGGTAGTGAAAAGTAAATATGAGTGCTTCTTTGCTCTTTAAAGATGAAGGTTCTGAGATCAAAGAGCCTGAGTGATGTGACCACATCCCTAAAGATGGTGCCAAATGCCGCCCTGCTGATAAGGCTGCTGAGGGGACCGTGCACCTGTGTTTTTCTCTTAATACTTACTCTGGGTCTCTGTTGACAAGGAACATTTTGAAGTTTCTAAGATCGTTTAATGACCCTAATAGTCATTGTTTCTTTGGTGACTCAAGCCTACACCTGTAATGCTTAGGTTTTTCTTTCTTTTTTTAAATCAGGAAACATCAACACTTTTTGGGGTCTCCTAAATAACAAATAGTATAATAAAAATGGAGAAACTTTCTAAAGAAGGAAGCTGTCTATACTGCTGTACTGAACTCTAAGCCATGTCTGCTACTAAAACAGATAGTAGCATCTGCTGGGGTCTCTGGAGAAGGAAAACCCAAGCTGTCATGGAGCATGCATTCAGTAAGCAAAGGGGATTCTACAACTTTTGTTTCTCTGGGCTTCAGACCATCAAAAACAAAGCTAAAATAAAATAATCTGAAAGATTGCTCTCTCTATTTTTTACAAGTAGGTTTTATCTTTATGGCAATTTTAGGTTCAAAGCATAATTGAGCAGAAAGTAGAGAGAGTTCCCCTATATCCCCTGCTACTACACAGCACAGCCTCCCCCACTATCAATATCACACAGCAGAGTGGTACATGTATTCCAATCGATGAACCTGCATTGACACAGTTTACATTAAGACTCACTCTGGCGTTGTACATTCAATGGATTTTGGCAAATGCATAATGACATCCATTTCCTATTGTAAATATATTATCTACAATCTAGACACAATTGTCACAACTGTCGCATCACATAGAATAGTTTCACAGTCCTAAGCATTCTCTGTGCCCTGCCCATCCATTCCTTCCTCCCCACCCATTCCTTCCTCCCCACTAACCTCTGGCAACTACTGATCTTACTGATGCCATACTTTATTGTGCGTACTAGTTCCTAGGAGTCTTGTTAAAATATCAAATCTAATTCACTCAGGATGAGGAATGGCCTGAGATCCTAACAAGCTACAAAGTGATGTTGATGTTTCTGGTCCTTGCACCACACAGGGTTCTAGAAATGTGAAGTTCCTGCTTTAAAAATTATTCCTTTTTCTCCAGATGCTTCATTTTAAAAGCAATATCTTTAAAGTGTTAGTTTCAAGCACATCTTTTAATAAACAAGGGGAGATATCTAATTCAAGTTATCATTGTGAACACTTCTACACATAATGAGAAAGTTTTGCCTAGGCAAATTTATTGGGCTTAAGGTAACATATGTATTTCAAAATACATGGCATAAGTCCTTACTGTAAATAGACACAAGTCCTTGGGAAATTTAATCACAATAGGGTTTAGGACATTTTTCTATACCACATACACACACACACACACATAGACACACACACACACACGCACACACACACACAAAACCAACCTTTTTTCCTTTACTGTGATATTTGTATCAGCCTGTTGGAAATGCGACTGTGGAAAGTGATGTCATTTAGAAATAATTAACACATTTGCTCATAATTTCTAAATCCTCACATAAGCTGCAAGAAGGTAGAACGCTTTGTTTTCTGTAAGAGTTTTCACGAAGCATCTGATAGCTATCCTTTGGAGAGGGTATATTTTACAGGCCTTATCTTACAACTTTGTAGGTCTGAATATTCCAGGTTCCAGATTTAAATAGGTTTTAAAAAATGGTTGAACTATGCAATATTTTTCCAAAAAGCTTTTTGTGTCTTCCTAGTAATTGTGTTTTCTTTCCCACTGTTTAATTTCTATGCTATCAATTTGGATAAAGTTTAGTTCCATGGTAAATATAGAGAAATCCAAATTAAGAAGAGGCTCATATGTCATTCTTCAAACATCATGATTCATGTCACAAACACTATGCCAGAATTTCACCATCACATATATGTTCACATGGCCTATAAAACTTCCCTTTCATCATTTGCAAATTATCATTTGCTGATCACATGTAGGGGGATATGTTGACATTTATTAATCTAATCACCAAATATATAACATATAATATTTAAAGATAACTTTATTTGAAAAAATTCCATAAGATGATATTAAAATATATCTTCTCAAAGGAAAAGGAATAAAAAGTATTCATCACTAGATATCTCTAGGAAGCACTTAGTAGTAATAGCAGTGCTGTCCGATAAATATATAATGTAGGCCATATGTGTAATTTTAAATGCTCTTAGAGCCAAATAGTTTTCAAAAGTAAAAAGAAACAAGAAATATTAAATTTAATAATGTGTTGCTTAACCCAATATATAAAAATATTATCACCTAAACATGTAATCAATATAAAAATTACTCATCAGCTATTTTCCACTCTTACTTTTTGTATCACATCTTCAAAGTCGGCTGTGTATCTCATCCTTACAGGCTGTCGCACTGTGAATCAGTCACATTTTGAGTGTGATATTTAACCCAATATATAAAAACATTATCATTTAAAAATATAATCAACATAAAAATCACTCATCAGCTATTTTACATTTTTATTTTTTCATATTACATCTTCAAAGTTGGCTGTGTATCTCATATTTGTAGGATGTCTCACTGTGAATCAGTCACATTCTGAGTGCTCAAAATCCACACTTGACTAGGGGCTACTGTATTCAGCAGGGGAAATCTAACAAATGAGATAAGGAAAAGTAAGATAGCCAGAAAAGAAAGAAAAACTAGTTACATCATGACAAAAATTATAGTGATGATAGCAAGTCTATATATATCTCTGTGTGTGTGTGTGTGAATATATGGATATTGGACATTTGTGACTATTTTTAAGGCTAGAAGGATAAGAAGACAAAGAGAACACACTCATCAATATTACAACATTTGGCCATAAAATACAATTATGCTTACATTGGATAAAAAACATTTTATGATTTATTATTCTTAATGGAAATAATTTCTCTTCCCTGCCATCATTAGCATGGGTTTGTAGTTCTAATTGGAAGAGCAATTTAGAACAAAACAGCAAGTATTTTTTGAGCATGCACTTTGGGCTTAGCACTAGGTTAGACTTGTGGGAATTTCCAAAACATCAACACATTTCCTATCCAGTAAGTGTGATGTATTGGAAGGATTCAGAGAGGACTAGATTTGAATCCTTATGATCAAATTATTACCCTCTCTGAACTTAATTTATTTCTGTAAAATATGTGTAATAGTACTTCTCTCACAGTGTGTTATTTATTAAATGAGTACAATGCCTAGCTCACAAAATTGACCTTATGGAAACAAGGTGATTTTTATCTCCATGACTCTATTTGATAGTAGATTATCATCTGCTTTGTGCAATTAAGATAATGTCTCAAGCAATTCTCAAAAAAGTCAAGATGGCCTTTAAATAAAAGCTTAAATGTGTGAGGTATAATAACAGACCCATAGACAGTTAGAGAATAAGAATTGAAGACTGTTCAAAGGGAAGGAAAATTCACCAAATGTGAATTTTCTTTCATTGTCATAAAAATTTAAGGAAGAAAATTTGGGGAAGAAAAGATGAGGGGAAGAAAATTCTAGAGAAGAGAATCAAGGCAATAGCCACTCAAGTAGTGGGCGTGGTAGGGTAACCAACTAGGCCAATTTGCTTAGAACAGAGGAGGTCCCCAGAGGGCAGGACTTTCAATGCTAAAACAGTCCTTAGAAAATTGGGAAGTTTGACCACCCTAGCAGAAAGTAAAAAGAAGTTCAGTAGGTGCATTGGTAAAGAGAAGGAAGAAGCTTAGTTGATGCTCAGAAGCTTTTCATTTTATGAGACTAATAGAAAATAGAGTGATGGAGCAAGGTTTTGATACATCTTGAAATACACGTAGGGCAATGTGAAAAACAGTAGGGTGTATTGGCCAAACAGATTTAACAAATGTGAAAGAAAAAAATGGTCTATGCATTAAGATAATTGAGTTTGGTTCTGGTTTTGCCACCAACTGTGATTCCCTCTCCACTTTTACATCTAGAGACTTAGAGACTCAATTATTTCTTCAACTGTAAATAAGGAGGTTGGAACAGATCACCTCCTTAGCCTTGTGTGGCTGGAATCAGTTGTGATTCTACTGATGGCACGAAGATCTAAAATCTAGAATCTGTTAAGAAACTTAAACAAATTCACAAGCAAATAAACAAAACCCCACTGAACAGTAGACAAAGGATATGAACAGACACTTTTCCAAAGAAGACACACGTGGCCGACAAGTATATGAAAAAATTCTCAACATTACTCATCATTAGAGAAAAGCAAATTGAAACCATAACGAGAAACCATCTCATACCAGTCAGAATGGCTATTATTAAAAAGTCAAAAAATAACAGAGACTAGTGAGGTTGTGGAGAAAATGGAATGCTTATATACTGCTGATGGGAATGGAAATTACTTCAGCCATTGTGGAAAAGAGCTTGGCAATTTCTCAAAGAACTAAAACAGAATTATCATGCTACCTAGCAATCCCATTCTTGGGCATGTACCCAAAGGAATGTATATCATTCTACCATAAAGGTACATGCACACATTTGCTTATTGCAGCACTATTCACAATAGCAAAGACATGGAATCTGCCCATCAATGTTAGATTGCATTAAAAAAAAAAAAAACTGTGGTGTATATACATCATTGAATATTATGCAGCCATAAAAAATAACAAGATAATGTCCTTTGCAGGAACATGGTAGAGCTGGAGGTAATTATCCCAAGCGAACTAATACAGGAACAGAAAACCAAATACTGAATGTTATCACTTATAAATAAGAGTTAAACTTTTAATACATATGGGAACAAAGAAAGAAACAATGGCCACCAGCGCCTACTTGAGAATGGAGGGTGGGGAGAGGGTGAGGACTGAAGAAGTCCATATCCTGTACTATGCTATTACCTGGGTGACAAAATAATCTGTACCCCAAAGCCCTGCAACATGCAATTTACCTATAGAACAAACCTGCACATGTACCCCTGAATCTAAATGTTTTAAAAAGTATATTATACACCAAATATAAAAAAATTTTGACACTTGAAAAAGAAATAGTTTATAAAACAAATAGAGAAATTTAAAATAAAATGAAATCGTTACTTATAGAACAACAAAAAAGAAGCCATTGAAGGCTTTGACCGTCTTGGTGATCCAAGAAGAGTCAATAATCTGTATATTCAGTTGAGAGCACTAGAGTCTCACTGGTTTCCCTATCATCTTGGAAGCTTTTTCATACATTTTGCCAGCACTACAACTTGAAAGTCTTCTAGCAACAGAGAATGATAACATGTACTGCTATTTCTTCTGTGAATAGCAGTGAAAACCTATAGAGAATGGGTTCCGCAATTCTCTAGGGAAAAATGTTCCTGAATTCTCTAGGGAAAAATCCAGTTAAATTACTTGTTCATTACTTTCAAAACATTAAGGATATTAAGATATAATTACTTCCAAGAATTCAGAAGAAAGATGGCAGAGTAGAATACCCCCATGAGCATTTTCCTTGAAAACACACTTTTATGAGTTACTGCCTCACTAACAGAACCATCATGATAGAATTTTGTGTTGCTTTTAAAAGGCAATTTTGACTTCAGAAACTGGAAAGAGAAACAATGATCAAGACAGGAGAAATGAGGGTGACAACTGGAGACAGACTCTCTAGAGCTAAATAACTCAGTTTTTATCTCATCTGAATTCACTTCCTTGACTCCTATAAATAGAATGGATTATAAGACTTTTAGCTATTATCTCTTAAGAAGCTTATCTGTTGACTGCCTACATCTCATGGGCAGAAACACTACTCTGAATTTAGGATTTATAAACATTAATTTAGCCAATAAACATTTAGTGTTAGAACTTAGTTTCTTGCCAGAATAAAAGTATCATTATAAATTGTCATGGAAGAAAGAGAAAATAATAATAGTGCTTTGGAAATTCCATCAATGAGAGTACTCATGCAAAAGAGTGATGGCTCCTGCTCTACCTGTTTAAGGGAAAAAGAAGGAACATCTTAATTACACTAACGGCTTCATTTTTTCATGTAATTACAAGTTTAAAGTTTTTCTTTGCTGCTAATTTTGTATGAAATATATTTGTGCTAAATATTGCCTTACCATATACCTAGAGATGTTTATTTACACAGATGCAGGATATTTTAATTTAGGGGGAGGGGACCATTGAAACCAGAACCCAAGGCCAACTGCTCTTCAGTTCCAATGGTAATTTGTGGTTTTTCTTAGATTTAGTGGTTACAAAGGAGTCTTAGACTGTTGATCATAGCCAATACTACACTGCTATTTTATATAAAATTTTAAAAAGTAGAGTTCTCACTCTCATAACCCATTAAATCCTTTAGCTCGCTTTAAGTGAGTAGAGCAATGGTGGGAAAGAAGAGGTGAAGGGAATCTGGGTGGTATCACATAAGCAAAACCAAATTTCCACAGAAGGGAACTACTTGTCCAGTTTCTTTAACTTAGCCAAGAAAACAAACTTGGGTCTGCATATAAAATAAAATCAGGTAGAATAAAATAAATTAGTCCATAAGCTAAGTTTATAATTTGTTTTCTTCTTGTTTTATTTCCACGCAAACATCTATGTGGAAATATTTACATGAAAACAAAATATTCTGTTGTATATATAATGTATAGATTATTTAATGAAGTATATGTAAGTTTCTGCAAACAGCGACATTCATATAGATGCTGTTCCTGTAACGAATCATAAAAAAAGAAAGATACATTGATCAAGAATAAGGGAATGGGCTTAGAAATGTAAACTTTCAGGATTTTTGAAAGCATCATTTGAATGATAGCCTAGCGATGAGATATTTCATACATTATCTTCACTCTCCTCCACAATCAGCTGACTATTGTATGAAAATCAGAAAAAAAAAAAATAAACAGAAAAATCTCAAAACAGTGTTAGTTTATATTCTGACTGAATAGGAACAAGGTGCAAAAAGACCAGTGAAGCTAGTCTAGATAGGTGCACATACGTGGGGAGAGAAAATTGCCTCTTATTGCAAAGACAGCTTAATCAAGGACTTGATTGGATGATCATTAAGTTTAAATGTTTCAATTTAAGTTTAGAAATTTTAATTTATAATTTTAACTATGGAACACAATTTTCTATGAAATGTTGTCTGAAAGAGCAGTAGCAAATTTAATTTCATACAAAAGTCTTAAATATCTACAAATATTTAGCCATTTTCTATAGAATCCCTAGCAGAGGCTTGGGACTTTTATGGCTTCTTTTGGATGAGGATTCAGACAGTAAGAATATGACGTTTTATCAGATTTTGTGTGCAGGCTGATATAACTGGTATAATATTTTGACTTCCTTTCAAAAACTCATCTGTATTACTCTATGGCTGTAGTATTCAGAAGCTGCATGGCTAATTTTATGGCCGAAAGAATCATATTCAATTTCATTTATTTGCTTTCAATGTACAGAAAACATTTCTTCCTACAGTTCTGTGACTTAACTTTTCCCCCTTAGCTAAGAAGTAAAAATAACATATTGTTATAACTGGCATATTAGTTGTGGCTTTTTTTTTTTTTTTTTGAGACGGAGTTTCACTCTTGTTACCCAGGCTGGAGTGCAATGGCGCAATCTCGGCTCACCGCAACCTCTGCGTCCTGGGTTCAGGCAATTCTCCTGCCTCAGCCTCCTGAGTAGCTGGGATTATAGGCATGCGCCACCATGCCCAGCTGATTTTTTGTATTTTTAGTAGAGACGGGGTTTCACCATGTTGACCAGGATGGTCTCGATCTCTTGACCTCGTGATCCACCCGCCTCGGCCTCCCAAAGTGCTGGGATTACAGGCGTGAGCCACCGCGCCCAGCCAGTTGTAGCTTTTTTTAGAACTCCAAATATTAATTAGATTTGACTAAAACACAAGACTTCCTGAAATGAAAATTCTGTTGGATTTGAGGCAACAAAATGATTAAAGAGTTAATAAACATTAAGATTTAAGATAGCTCAGAACAAAATTTCTAAAATGCTATAAAATATTTAAAATTATATGTTTAAAACCTTTTGCTTAAAATCGGTGTGTTGAAGAGTTAGAGTTAACTGCACCCCATGCTTATCACAGAATGATTCACAATAGCTAAGATATAAAACCAACCTAAATGTCTATCAACAGATAAATGGATAAAGGAAATGTGGTATATATACACAATGGAATACTATTCAGCCATCAGTGAATGAAATCCTGTCATTCATGGCAACATGGATAAACTCGAAGAACATTATGTTAAATAAAATAAGTCAGAGAAAGACAAATACTGAATGTTCTCACTCATACATGGTAGCTAAAAAAAAAGCTAGAGGAGAATTCTGAATGTTCTCAATACAAAGAACTGTATCCTTTATATATAACTATAGAATGGAGAGTAAAAAAAAATGGAAAAATGAAATTTCCTATAATTAGACAATTGCTTGAGCCAAAGACAGTATACTGCTTGATAATTAAAATTGACATGTATAAAATATTTAAATGTTAAGAATATAAAACTCTCTAAAATAGAAAATAAAGTCTGATTGTACATTGATTACATTTAGCAACATATAAATGACCCTATAATTACATGTCTGTTTCTAAAAGTTCCTCTTACCGCATATCAATATTACTCTGTTAGACCCTTTGACAATCAAACATACAATGACAATCAAACATATAATTACTAAAATAGAAAATAATTTAGAAATAGAAAATAAAGAAAATAAAGTCTGATTGTACATTGATTACATTTAGCAACATATAAATGACCCTAAAATTACATGTCTGTTTCTAAAAGTTCCTCTTACCGCATATCAATATTACTCTGTTAGACCCTTTGACAATCAAACATACAATGACAATCAAACATATAATTACTATGCTAGAAAGGGATGTCCTAAAATTACTCCTCCATTAACTGATACCCTAAAATGATCACGGGTTGGGACAGACATACAGAATTACTAAAACACATCAAGAGTAATAGCAAACAAGTTTGGTGGTAAAATGCAAATTATTCTCTTTAAAATCAGGTATAGAAAGGAAGTCCATCACAATCACATTTGTTTAACATTTTTAGTACAGTACAAGTAAGACAAGTAGGAAAACTATAAGATATACAAATTAGAAAAAGCCACAGAACCATCTGTCACACACATATGTCCAAAAAATGCAGACATAAAAATTTATTAGGAGTAACTAAGCTTAGCAGGTTTGAAAGATTTAAGATTAATATACAAAAACATTTGCATTTCTAGCCACTAGAAACAAAGAATGAGAGTTATGAAAAAGTTATCCTATTGACCTTAACAACCTAAAATTATTCTATCAAAAGATGCAAAAAACCTTTAGTAATAAATTATAAAACTTCATTGAAAAAAGCTAACTAAAAGGAGAGTGAGGAAAACTTAATATTGTAAAGATTTCAAGCTCCCTCGGATATAGTCAAGATATTTTCAATCAAAATCTCAATGTTTTTTTCATAAAATTTGGTAATCTGACTCAATGGCATTAAAAAAAGAATCAAGAGTAACAATAATAACACAATATGAAAAGGAATAAATGTTTGCCTTGAAAGAGATATACATTTATTATAAAGCTACATTATTTAAGGCAGTAGGGTTTGGGGAAGTTGTTGGCTTACATCTGCTGTAGCCTATCTCAAAGTATACAGCCTTTTGCAGTTCTTTATTGATGAGAGAAGTTCTATTTGACTTTTTACCTTCCGCAGGCTTTGGGTTTTAACTTCATACTGAATTAACACCCTTCCCTGCCCCCTTGTGGTTGCCAAAGCTAGAGGCCAAGTTTGCCAATGTAGGTAAAAGCCATCAGCACTGCATTCCTGCATTCCAGTGCTTTGTTGATAATTATCTTGGTTTATCTTCCCTGTGAATTTTGGCACAGTCACTCCTTAATATCTTGACAGCACTGCAATGTGCTGACATATTGTATTAGTCTGTTTCCACACTGCTAATGAAGACATACCCAAGACTGGGTAATTTATAAAAGAAAGATGTTTAATGGACTCACAGCTCCACATGGCTAGGGAGGCCTCACAATCATGGTGGAAGGCAGGTGAGGAGCAAAGTCATGTTTTACATGGCAGCAGGCAAGGGGGTGTGTGTAGGGGAACTGCCCTTTTACAAAACCATCAGATCTCCTGAGACTTAGGCATTATAATGAGCACAACATGGGGGAAAAAACCCACCCCATGATTCAGTTACCTCCCACCAGATTCCTCCCATGACCTGTGTGGATTATTACAATTCAAGGTGAGATTTGGGTTAGGACACAGAGCCAAACCATGTCACATATGTTCCAGCAATGGAGCAAGTAGAGTGAAGAAACAAACCAGTTTATATATGGAATCATGATATTTGACAAAGATGACCTGGCCAGTTCCTGGGAGAAGGAGGAATTAGTCAACAGACAGCACTAAGCAATTGGCTTCCCATAAGAAAAATAATGAAACAGTATTTCTATTCTATGTCATATATAAAATGTTGTAGTAGAAAGATTAAAGATTTAAATGTGGACTTATTAAAGATTTAAATGTGGACTTTCATTTCTTTTTTTTTTTTTTTTTCTAAATTTTTGTTTAATAGAAAGTATGTTGGCTTTCACAGAGGAAGCGTGAGATATGTATTCATCATTAGTGGGCACTTTGATTATTTTTCAAATCTGCCTGGTCATTTTTATATTCTCCTGTTCTTGACTCATTTTTTATTCTGTCTTATATTTCTTTAAACATATTAAACATAATTGTTCTATGGTCTATATTTATCCCAATATCTGAAGCCTTTGTGGGTCTGGTTCTATGATTTGCTCTTCCTGCTGCCGCTGACTCATGGCCGTCTGTTTCCTTGTACATGTCATTTTGATTGTGAGCCCCTAGCTTTTGGAATCGTATGATAATTCTGTAAGGCTTGGCTTGAGGGTGCATTCCTGCAGGAAAGGTTTCTGGTTGCTTCTGTCAGGCATCAGGACATACTGATAACAGACCAGAGTCCACTTTATTTTTTTTCTTTTTCAAGTTCCACTTAAATTCAACTGATCATCTTGAGGGTTTTGAGGCCATGGGTAAATTAGCGTCTTGTGGACTTCCATTTCTAGTATTAATAGGCTATGTGGTTGAGACTAAATCACTCACTGAAAGCAACTAATGAAGTAACGTAACTATTTTAGTTGTCCTTGAAAACAGAACAGCAACGATAAGATAATAAGGAGTGGCATCACCAAAATTAATGGAGAAGCAGGAGCCAAGACAGCTATGCAAACCACCAGGACACAGGACCCACTTTTGCCATGGCAATTGCATACATTAGCAAACTCGGTCTCTAACTTTGGCAACCACCTGGGGGCAGGGAAAGGGTATTAGATGTCAAGGTCCAGTAGCCTTCCTACTGCCCGAAGTCATTATCATCAAAATCAGGATAGCAGTTACCTCAAAGGGGCTGATTATCATCAAAGTCAATATAGCAGTCACCTCAAACGAATGATGCTATCACAGAACAGGTATGGGGTATGGGTGATGTTCTTTTTCTTCGAGTGTAGGTAATAGTTTATTTCTTTAATTAGATGACGTGACTTACTTTACTGCACATATATGGTCAACTCATTTTTTCATGTAAAACACATTTTATCGTAAAATTTTTTTAAAACATTTAAACCAGAAAGAGAGGAACTTGAAAAAAAAAAAAGGTAACTTTAGTTTTATCAATTCTTTAACAATTTAGCTTTATCAATTAGATTAACAAGTAAATCTTAACTACTGGTAAATTCCACTTTATTAAAAATTTCTTTTGTGAATATCATTCTCAAGATTTTATAGGAACCCTTCTAGCCTCAAGTCTATAAAGACAGTTATTTCCCGATGATGGTACAGTACCCCTTTGTCATGTTATTTATTCAGAGTTTAACAAACAATTATTTGTTGCTTGGCTAGGTAAGTGTCAAAAAATACATAATACAGTTTTTGGCCTGGAGAAATTTACAAATAAACACAATCTTAATGACACAATAAGAAACTAATAAAATGTAGGACCTAAATTACAACCATTAAAATTTTACCAGGCCACTCACCAACCTGCTGACTTCTGTGCCCAAATACGTTACCCTCTTGACAATGTAGGGGAATTATTTCCATTCCAATCCAAAGTCTAACCCTCTAACAGACTCTGCAAGAGCACTACTGAGCAATTATTTCCTTTGGCTACTATATTATGAATTTTTCCTTTCAATTAGAGTCACGCTCATCACAATTCACATATTTTGTTATTTCTTGCATCCTAAAAGAGCCCTGTATATCAAAATTCCAGGAAAATAATGATTGTATTTAATTCTTATCATTTCACATCTTTTTTTTTTAATTGCATTTTAGGTTTTGGGGTACCTTTGAAGAACATGCAAGATAGTTGCATAGGTATACACATGGCAGTGTGATTTGCTGCCTTCCTCCCCTTCACCTATATCTGGCATTTCTCCCCATGCTATCTCTCCCCAACTCCCCACTCCCCACTGTCCCTTCCCCATTTCACATCTTTTACAAATTACTTCAACCAGGCTTTTGCTCCCAGCACTCTATCAAAACTTCTCCCGTAAAGGTCTGCAGGGACTCAATGTTGCTAATATCCATGATTAATGATTAATCCTCATCTTATTTGATCTGTCACCATGCATTTGACCCAGTAGATCACTCCTTCATCCTGGAAACACTTTCTTTGCTTGGCTTCCAGGATGTCACTCTACCTTGTTTTTTCAGATGGAGTCTCACTCACTCCGTCACCCAGGTTGGAGTGCAATGGTTTGCTCTCAGCTGACTGAAACCTCTGCCTCTGGGGTTTAAGAGATTCTCCTGCCTCGGCCTCCCAAGGAGCTGGGATTGCAGGTGCTCAGCACCACCCCCGGCTAATTTTTGTATTTTTAGTAGAGACAGGGTTTCACTATGTTGGTCAGGCTGATCTCAAACTCCTGACCTAGTGATCTGCCCGCCTCAGCCTCCCAAAGTGCTAGGATTACAGGCTTCAGCCACCCCCATCCCCAGCTCACTGTTGCATTTTTTTACCTACTTTATTGGCTTCTCATTCTCAATTACCTTTGCTACTTCTTTTATTCCCCTCAATGAAGCGGTGGTGTTTGTCTCAGGGTAATACCCGAGTTTCATTGTCCCATGGCCATGTAAGTTTAGTAGGCAAAAGAAAGAAAGAACTCTCTGTGCAGAGAAGGATCCCCAGAGAAAATGGGTTACTCCTTCTGCAGTGAAATACAGAAGGTTTTACAGAGGAGCTTGAGGAAGTGGTGTTTGATTTACATAGAGCACAAAAGATTGGTGGGACCAGATGGGCCATTTGCATAGTGCGTGAAGAGGCTGGCTGCCCCACCCTAATCTTTTATTATGCATATAGGTTCTCTACTTGGCCGGAGTCCTGTTGCCTACCTCTTTACTGTACATGTGGCGACAAAAAAAAAGGAAGAAGCAGCCTCCAGGTTGAATATACCTGGCTTCCAGGTAGCACTTTTCTGTTGGCCCAGCTCCTGGTATTTCCCCCATTTCCGGATTCCTTATCTCTGTCTGCAGCTCAATTTTTCAGGATGCTCTTTGTTAAAAATAAAATGATCTGGGGCTGCTTTTTGCTTAAAGGGAAATTCCGCCAAGGACTCTTTTATCCTCACTAGCTGCCTAGATAATTTCTTTTTAGCTTCTGTATCATCAATTTCTAAACATTGGATGGGTATGCCCCAGAATTCATGGTCAATTTTTTTTCTACCTACTTACACTCAATCCCTTGGTAATTTCATCCAGTAGCATGGTTTTAAATCACACCCATATAGTAAGGATGAGCACATTTTTACATTTCCATCCCAGGATGCTCCACTGAATCCCAGACCTTTATTTGAATGTCTAATAAACAGAATTACTGAGATTCCTCCAGCAGCCTCCTACCATCTCACCATCTCAGCCAAATCAAACTACATCCTTCAAATACCTTCATGTCTTTCTTAATCCCTCCCTTTCTCTCACACCCCTTATCGAATTTGTCAGTATATGCTCTCAACATTTTCTAATTTTCTACTCTCCCTAAAAAGTACATATATAATATTGGATTATTTCAGTCAACTCTATCTCCAAATTTCTCTCCTCATTCTCCCCTAGAGTCTGATCTCAATACTGCAACTGGTAGGATGTTTCCAGAACAGATACATCCCTTTTCTTCTCAAAACCCTCAAAATGATCTCACACTTCACCCAGAGCAAAAGCCAGTCTTTTCTTGTTTGTTTGTTTTGCTTTTCTTTTGTTTTGGTTTGGTTTTTAAACTTTTAAGTTCAGGGGCACAAGTGTAGGTTTGTTACATAGGTAAACTTGTGTCATGAGGGTTTGTTGTACAGATTCTTTCATCACTCAGGTGTTAAGCCTAGTACCCCTAAGTTATTTTACCTGATCTTCCCCCTCCTCCCACTGTCTGCTCTCCAAAAGGCCCCAATGTGTGTCATTCTCCTCAATGTGTCCACGTGTTCTCATCATTTAGATCCCACTTGTAAGTGAGAATATGTGGTATTTGGCTGTATGCTTCTGGGTTAGGATAATGCTAAGGATATTGAAAAGGATGGCATTTAACCCAGTTGACCACTGCTGCATTCTGGAAACACTTTCTTTCTTGGCTTCCAGGATGCCGCTCTACCTTGTTCTTTACCTACTTTATTTGGTTTAACCAATTATCTCTTTAACCATTAACGCTTTAGTTGATAGATTTTAGAGAACTTTGGGTATTACCCCAGACAAACGACATTGCTTCATTGAGGGGAATAAAAAGAAGTAAGAAAGGAAATTGAGAATGAGAAGCCAGTATCCTTAGCAATATCCTTTTATGCTAAGGATAATGAAAAGCCAGTCTTAAACAGCCTACTAAGCATCTATGTTCTCAGCTCTGAAGTAATTTCCCCCTTGTTCGCTTTAGTAGAGCCACGCAGACATCTAAGTCTTTGCTGCCTCAAGCATGGGCATGACCCCTTCTTAACACCTTTGTACCTCCTCCTCCCTGGTCTAAAATATTTTTCTCCCAGGTTTCTGTGTGGTTCATTCTCTTGCTTCTCTTGTTTAAATATCGACTTCTCAGTGAAGCAAACTATTGTAAAATTGAAAGTCCCCACTCCCAGTACTCCCAATCTTCCATATCCTACTCTATTGTATCCCTGAACACTGACCAATATATAACACACAGTATCATTTACTTATTCACTGTTAGTCTTTCCATACTTAAATGTATCTGTTATTTTCACTGATGTTTTCCCAGCTCCCAGAAGAATATCCGCCATGTAGAATATGCTTAATATATAGTTGTTCGATGAATTAATTATATTCCTTTATATAAACTATAAGTCCTTTAATAAAAGTTTGGAGATGGAAGAGACAAATATTAGGCAGAGGAGTTAAAGAGTTTTGAATGTATGCAATTCCTGCTAGCATTTTACATGCCATATGTGTTTGAAATCAAGCAGAAAGAAAAACACCCACGTTGGATGGATGAGATGAAAAATAGGCAGAGTTTAGAAGAAACCATCTTCCTTCAGAATAAGATTTATGGTTTCTAGGCAGTCCCTCATCACCATTTTGGGGTATAAAGTAAGAATTTTTTTAACTAAGATTCCAATTTCCCATCACACTTTTCTTGAAGAATTATTTTCCTTCCTAAGTTTCTCTTGCCATGATAAACCAAAGACTATCAACAGATTAGCTGTGGCTGAGAAATCTAGTTGCCTATCCATATCTGGGACTTTATTTTTTTTTTTTTACCATAACACCTTACCGTTTGACTAGACAGAGGGCCCCCGTAAGTAGTCACTATAGTTACATTCTCCCTGGAAACTAGGTGCAGTGATTAAGTTCTGCCCAACGGAATATAAGGAAAATTGCGTGTGAGACTTCTAGAACACACCATTAAGGGGTTGGGGGATGCCCTTCTGCTCACTTTTCCAGCACCATGCTTCCTGGAATACAAAGTGGTAGCTGGGGCTTGAGGAGCCATCCTGGACCACGAGGTAGTAGTCAGTTATGAAAAATGGCAGACAAACACAATGGAAAATGCTTGGGTCTCTAATAAATGAGAAGCTGGTAAACCAGCCTCATGCTTTACTTTTGTGTGAGCAAGAAATAAACTTCTGTGTTTAGGCCACTAGTAATTGGGTTTTCTGACATTTGCTGTTACCACTAAAATTGCTATTTGCTTATCACTAAAATAGAAGGTGTAATATTTATTATTATTAAAATCTTCAGCTACCCTAAAAATAAAATTTCTTCTCTCAGATGTCATATAATAACATAAAGCAACCAGTAAAACTCACTTACTAGCAAAGCTGAAAGAATGCTGAATGTGGAGTCCAGGCAGTCTTAGAAACCTCTCACTGTTCCAGCATTTACCCTTTAGTTGATAGATTTTAGAGAGGTCGGGGTGATTCTGCGGGCATGAATAGACTGGCTGGGCCAGGCAAGGAGTTTTCAGGGAACTTGGAAAAAGGGCTCTTTGTCTACCAATCTGGAAGGTTTCAATATCTTAGCAATTTGAATGTCTGTAAAAGTGAGGATCATCTCACTGTCAACTTCCTCTTCCTCTTACTATGATAATAATACTATGCAAGTGAAGTGGGAATTCATCTCCTTTGACTTTTATTTATGTGATTTTGGTAGAAGTAATTCCACTCTAGAACCAGGGTAGAATACATGATACTAGGTAAAAATCAGTCAGAAAACCCAATTGCTGAATTGATCTCAAGGTCAATAAATTTAAAACCTAGTAAATATAAAACACTTATTATCACTGCTAAAGAAGCAGGATCGATGGCCATTTATATTTGATATTTTAATGTTATAACCTTGGGACCGGAGGAGTCATAAGTGGAGCTGTAGAATGAAGCCAACAGAATAGAAAGAATGCCATTCAGTGCTGGGATTCTTGGTGCCAGTGACAGCTTCTGACTCCTAAATGTAGCCATACCTGAAACCAGGCACTATCTATGGACTTTTAAATTTTCAAAATAATTTCTCTCTTTCCTCTTAATCTAGCTTGATTGATTTCCTGCAATTTGTAACTGAACCATTCCTACCTGATATAATATGCAAGAATTTTAACCTTCAGATGCATCAGAAAACAGCATTCTAGACAGCGAATAGAATGGGCACAGATGCAGAAATGTGAGCATTATTTTTGTAATAAAAAAAGAGAAATAATCTTGTAGATAACTTGTAGTAATTTGAAGAACAAATTCAAAAAAATTATAGGCAACAAGATAAATAAAAATGCTACTATTATTTTAGTTGAGTTGATGATCGGGCTATAAATTAGATAAATGGAAAACAGAGCTGCATACAGGTGAAATAGATAATGGGAACAAGCTTATTGCATTAATTATTAAGGGCATGGGATTTTTATTGGAGCTGGTGTTTAAACTCAGTGATTTCAATTTCCCATCCCTCTGCTTTGTCTATCCAACAACAACTTCCTCTAATGTAGAGAAACATCTGCCATGGAAGGATATGCTACCTAAATTATGGAGCCCAATGCAAAATGAAAATGTAGGCTTTAAGAAAAAATAATGCAAATTTCAAGGTGGCAAAGCAGAACATTAAATAAAGCCCGGGGCCCTTCTAAATGCAAGACCCTATGGATGGCACAAGTTGCCCAACCATGAAGCGGACCTTGTCCAGAAATGAAATGGAAATGGACAGTTTTTCTTCAACAAATCTTCTAACACATAAATAAAACTTGTTTTAAAAACAACCTTAAGGGTATTCCATTGGCATAATCAAACTGTCTTTCATTAGTTCAATTATGAGAAAGGAGCAGGGTTGTTTTTTAAAAACAAAAACAAAACTTGCTTATGAGAAAAGATACAATAATTCTTTATTTTACTTTACCTACACATTGCAACTGATCACCTGGTATTCAGTAATAAAACCCTTCATATTTAGCTCCTTAAACTGTCTAAACCCAAATCTTCCATTTGGGCTATGCACTAGCATGTTCAAGAATTGAAACATGCACACATGTTTATCGTGCCACTGTTCACAATAGCAAAGATTTGGAACCCACACAAATACTCATCAATGATAGACTGAATAAAGAAAATGTGGCACATATACACCATGAAATACTATGCAGCCATAAAAAAAGGATGAGTTCGTGGCTTTTGTAGGGACATGGATAAAGCTGAAAACCATCATTCTCAGCAAACTGACACAAAAACAGAAACCCAAACACCACATGTTCTCACTCATAAGTGGGTGTTGAACAATGAGAACACATGGACACAGGGTGGGAAACATCATATACGTGGGCCTGTTGGGGGTTGAGGGGCTAGTGAAGGAATAGCATGAGGTGGGGGGCTTGGTGAGGGATAGCATTAGGAGAAATACCTAATGTAGATGACAGGGTGATGGATGCAGCAAACCACCATGGCCTGTGTATATCTATGTAACAAACCTGAATGTTTTGCATATGTACCCCAGAACTTAAAAAATATATATCTAAAAAGACAACAGCAAAAAAAATTGAAATTTGGATATTTCTAAAGATAGTTTTAAAATATATATTCACATTACCTATTTCAGAAAGACAAATTTGATATTTAAACATAAAAATGTTTTCAGTTAGCTAGTTTTTTTGTAATATTTTTGCAAGTTCTTTGTTAAAAAGTATTTTTAAATATTTTTTAAAATATTGAAGCTTGCAGAAAGTTTTTATGTATAGAATGACTAATAAAAGGATTTTAAATGCATTTTACCAAAATAAACAATATCAGCTCCCTTTTCTATACAACTCCATTTCTATAAAAACTATTTGAAAATTATTTTTATTTGATAGAAGATTGAATTCAGTGTTTTCATTGTCTAGGCTGATCCATGTATTCATTCTGGAGAGTTATAAATGGAGGTTGTGAAATCAGCATATTTACGTTTAACTAGATATTTAACTTCATCACTAACAAGTGGAACTGGGTATTGCAATCAACTTTAATTTTATTTTTGGGAAAGGAATAATGACAGAAGGAACCTCTTCAGGGATTTGTGATGGTTATATGGGAGCAGTGAAAACAGTGCATTGGAGACTGGAAGCACTGAATACATCCAAAGATTATTATTCCTTTATCCATTCAACAAATATTGAGTCTAGACTATAATCCATGAACTTGGTTGGTGATGGGCTACCAAGCGTAAACAAGATGGACATAGTTCTTTCTCAAGTAGAGTGCACAATGGATCTCACAAGGAAGATAATCAAACAATTATAATACTGTGGGATAAACTCTTTGAAGGAAGGTGAGCATCATGCTATGAAGCAGTCAGCAGAAACACTGAAATCATCTGAGATGGTTGTGTTGCCTTGGAGGAGTGTGTTAGAAGATACTTTTGAGAATATGCAGCTGATCTGAAATTAATAAATAGTAGTCAGATAAAGGACAGAAATAAAAATATCAAGGCAGTGAAGACTAGCAAATGAGATGAAAGAGAGAACAGCACAATCAAAGAACTGGGAGGTATTTAATAGTGCATTGTTTATTCTGGGCAGTGGTAATTTAGTGAACTGTAGAAATAAGAAAAAGCCAAATAGGCCGGGAGTGGTGGCTCACGCCTGTAATCCCAGCACTTTGGGAGGCTGAGGTGGGCGGATCATGAGGTCAAGAGATTGAGACCATCCTGGCCATGATGAAACCCCATCTCTACTAAAAAAACAAAAATTAGCCAGGTATGGTGGCACACGCCTGTAGTCCCAGCTACTTGGGAGGCTGAGACAGAAGAATCGCTTGAACCCAGGAGGCAGAGGTTGCAGTGAGCCGAGGTTGCGCCACCGTACTCCAGCCTGGTGACAGAGCAAGACTCCATCTCCCCCCCCAAAAAAAAAAAAAAAAAAGAAAAAGAAAAAAGCAAAAGCCAAATAGTAACAGCATGCTGAGGGGTTTGATTTCTATCCTAAGGAAGATATGCAGATGTATTATACACCAAGAGTTGGTCACTAGGTCAAGCTGCACAAAGGCACTTCTTACTGCCACACAGAGAAGACATGAGAGGGAAATGGAAAGGCAAATTTAAAATGTAATAGAATAATGAAAAATTCATTAAATAATTAGAAGATAAAAAAGACAAAGAGAAGGAAATGAGAAAGGAAAGGTGAAAGGCTGACCAAGATGGTTCAACCTCTGAGAAGAGTTCAAGAATAAGGGTGAAATAAAAGAAGATAAACAGCAGAGAATTGAAGAGAATTAGTTTCTAGATTAAATGACATCACCTTGTATTCAGCAGACTCACTTAAAGAAAATAAACTCACATCCAGTTGCCTTACAATAAAATTTCAGGACACAAGAATTTAGAAAAACCGATACGCTTTTAAAGAAAATGTAAGTCACATGAAAAGGGAATTATGAGTGAAACTACTGGAAGCTAGAATACAACACAAATGTGTCTTCAGAATTCTAAAAATAAAATTCAAAACTTATAATCCTAGCCAAACCATCAGGAGTGTAATAGTGGAATTGAGATCTTTTCAGACCTGTCGACTATCAAAAAAATTACCAGCCATGCTTCTTTTTCTAGAAAGCTTCTGGTGTCACACTCCAAGGCATTAATTTATAAAGGAGGGATATGTAGAAATTTACGGAACATGAAAGATGTAAAGAGAGCTCCCAGAATGATGGTGAAGAGAAGACTTAGAAAGATGGCTGTGTGGCAGGCCTAATTAGTAGTCTGTTCGAGTTAAGGCAGAAGAAAAGAGAAAATACACACACACACACACACACACACACACACACACACAAACACACGAGCATGCACCACAAACTGAGAGATTATATTGAAATATTCTGAGAGAATATTTATAGTTCTTCTCTGAAAAATCACTGAAGCTGAATAAGTGAGAGTTCCATAGAACAAAATACAAAGAAAACCAAAACATGGACAACTACGGTCAGGAGAGTATAAACATGTGAAAAACAAGATGAGGTGTCTCACGCTTGTAATCCCAGCCTTTGGGAGGTTAAAGTGGGAGGATCGCTTGAGCCCACGAGTCCAAGATTAAGCTGGGAAACATAGGGAAATTCTGTCTCTACGAATCATTTAAAATTTGTAATTTGGGTGCAGTGGTGTGCGTCTGTGGTTTCGGCTACTCAGGAGGTTGAGGCTGGAGGATCAGCTGGGCCAAGAAGGTTGAGGCTGCAGTAAGCCATGTTCATGCCACTACACTCCTGCCTGGGTGACAGAGCAAGACTCTGTCTCAATAAAAAAAAAAAAAAAAGGCTGGGTGCTGTGGCTCATGCCTATAAATAATCCCAGTACTTTGGGAGGCTGAGGTGGGCAGATCACCTGAAGCCTGGAGTTCAAGACCGGTCTGACCAACATGGAGAAACTCCATCTCTACTAAAAATACAAAGTTAGCTGGGCATGGTGGCGCATGCCTGTAATCCCAACTACTCCGGAGGCTGAGGCAAGAGAATCACTTGAACCCAGGAGGCAGAAGTTGCAGTGAGCCAAGATCGTGCCCTTGCACTCCAGCTTGGGCAACAAGAGTAAAACTCTGTCTCAAAAAATAAAAAAAAAATAAAATAAAATAAAACAACACAAAACAGAACAAAGTGTAATCTTAAAGCACTGGGTGGCTCGGCTATCAGCAAATTATGCCTAGTTATAAATAGGTGGATACTGACTATTCATTTAACCAGCAACCCTGGGAACAAGAGGGAAGAAGAGAAAAGACATGCCTGTTGAGGAATGAGTACCAGAGTTAATTCCTTGTCAGCTCTAGAAGAAAGTGGAAATATAATATGTAAAGTTAAAAAAAAATTAAGATAGACATATAAGCATTTTCTTTAGAAATATAAAGATCAATACCATGAGAAACAGCTAGAGTGCTGCATCTGTGAGTCGGAATTAAAGGTGAGGACAGATGGGGCAAGAAACAGCTGTTTTTCATTATAGTCTTTTAGTAGTATTCAACTTATAAAAACTTTTTATTGTGAATTATAACATACACACAGAAAGCTGCATAAAACACATTTGGACAGTTTAACAATATAATAAATGTCCGTGCAACCACCACCCAGGTCAAAAAATAGAACATCCCCAGCCTCTGAAGGCAACCTCAACCCTCAGACCATCTAATCTCTGAGCAAAACCTCCTCCCAACCTTTAAAGCTGATACTAATTTCACTTCTGTAATAATTATTTTTGCATTTATTTATATTTTCATCACATACATATACTATCCCTTAATGATATAGGTTAGCTTTTCATGGTTTTTGACTGAATTTTTGAGTGTGTATACAGTTTACTTAAATAAAATTTAAAATTTTAAATGCACTATTTTGCTCATATGAGTACAAAACCCACCTCCACTATAAAGAATTATTGAATACACTGGCTTTCCCACATTGATATTTTCATATGAAAATGGAATTATTACTCATTTCTCCCAGATGCTTGTAAATGTACCTTTACCTTGGAACTGTAAGAAACGCCCACAAATCTCCACAAGGAGTATTTATATTTCCACAGCATTAATGACCAAGGCATGTTTTTAATATTGTATATGAAAAGCTGTGCTAACATACTGCTTTGACAATAATTTCAATGAGCCATATATCATTAAAAGGAAAAGAAGATTCTAGGACCTGAAGAAAGAATAATGACAAAGACAGGTCACTTAATAAAAAAAAAATAGCTTTTAATATTTGGGTCCATACCACACATCCAATATTTTAAAACAGTGGTTTACACCCAGAGCAAGTATCAGACTTGACTTTGTCCATTTGAAAGCAATCCCCATAAATACCATACTCTTCACCATAGAGAGGAAGTTAAATGTCGGATATGGAGAAGTGATAATTACATAGACACTCTAACAAAAAAATAATAGATAATATCCACAGCAATATCAACAGACTCCTCAGTCCATCTTATTTTAATGTGTTCATTCCTCATCTTAATTTGCCATCCCATATGGCAGAAGTGTTTTATTGATCTAGGGGGGAAAAAAGACACTCCCAACATCTTGCTCTAACTCTGGCCTTTTATTCCTATCTTTTACTGACTTACTGAATGCCTCAACTGTGTAAATGAAAGTTCCTCATTTCAGACTTGGTGGAATCTGCTCACTCCATTTCCAATTCTGGCCCTATTACCTGCGCCGGGCTGCAGGGGCTCAGTGTTATAAGGTGAACCACTTCAGTGCCGCCACTTCTCCACCTAGCCAAAATGTGTTCATTGGAACATATTCTGGACTGTGGAACAAAATGTAACAGGACATAGTCCTGCCATTAGTGGAGGCCAGAGATGTAGAGAAAGAGCCAGCCTGGCTGCGTCGAGGGTGAGTCCTCTTACTGTGGCTAGGGAGGAGCTTTGTCTTGTGGTCAGAGCAAGGGCTGGGAGCCATGACTCATGAAGCCAGTTCCTGACTCCCCTCTGACTCACTTCATGACATTGAACGAGTCCCTCTACCTTTCTGGGTCTCACTGGCCCCATTTCATCTAGCTCTTCTGGTCTCTGTGAGATTGCAAACATTTGTATTTTTAAAAGTATTTAAACCCTTCAGGAGAGCCATTTTAGAAGAAATATTGGTTCTGAGACTCAAGGGAGTTTTTATTTGCGTCAGGGTGTGGAAATAGAGATACTAAGTGACTACTAACCTGTGTGTGTTTGCTAGTTTTTCTTTTTTTCTTTTTGAGGTCTATCTAATTTACTTCCACTGGTCAGTGGCTACTTAAGGCTACTTGGTGACTTTTACTTAAAGCATGTTGTTAAGTCCTACCTGCAGGCTGGTCGAATACATCCCTGACCTTCTCATTGCCTATCAAATAAGGATCGAGCTGAGATTCAAGGCCTTCCACACTTAGATCCTAATCCTAGTTCCCCGTTTTATATCCTCCACTCTTTCACGTGTATCCTATGATCTAGATGAGCTGATCTCTTAGCTATTTTTTAGATATGTAGTATTTCCTGAAAGCAAAGACTGTTTTATTTGACCCCATAGTCTGGGATTCAACACAATACCTTGTGGATTGTCATTGGTTAATGGATGGTGGGTAAATGAATAAAAGAATGCACAAGTGAATAAATGGATGGATTCAGTTTCTTCCACCCAAAATGTCTTTAAAATATAAATACTACCATCCCAGCACTTTGGGAGGCCGAGGCGGGTGGATCACGAGGTCAAGAGATCGAGACCATCCTGGTCAACAAGGTGAAACCCCGTCTCTACTAAAAATACAAAACATTAGCTGGGCATGGTGGTGCGTGCCTGTAATCCCAGCTACTCAGGAGGCTGAGGCAGGAGAATTGCCTGAACCCAGGAGGTGGAGGTTGCGGTGAGCCAAGATCGTGCCATTGCACTCCAGCCTGGGTAACAAGAGTGAAACTCTGTCTCAAAAAAAAAAAAAAAAAAGAAAATATAAATACTACCTGTGTTTTATGCCCATCTCAAATGACACATCCTCCACAAAGCCTTTCTTGGTTCTCCTGTGGGAAATGGCTTTCCCTCCTTTTTTTACAGCACTTTATCTGCTCTGATGACACAATGCCATATATCGAATTTACTTTTATATATTATAACACCCATACCACAGTCCCCTTAAGAGAAAAATCAAAATGCTTTTAACGTTGTGCTTGCACTAGTAGCATTTTAATAATTATAGTCATATATTGCATAATGGCATTGTGGTCAACCAAAGAGTGTATATATGACAGCGTTTCCAGAGGTAATAATTAGGCTGAAAAATCCCTTTTGCCTAGTGACATTGTAGCCATCCTAATTTCCTGGTGGGAATGCATTGCTCATGTGTTTTAGTGTTGCTGGTGTAAACAAATTCACTGTGCCGCCAGTCGTGTAAAAGTATATCACATCAGTTATATGCAATCCATCCTACTTGATAATAAATGAGTGTTGTATTAGTCTGTTCTCACACTGCTAATAAAGACATATGGCAGACTGGGTGATTTATATGGGAAAGAGGTTTAATTGACTCACAGTTCCACATGGGAGGGGAGGCCTCACAATCATGGCAGAAGGTAAAGAGGAGAAAAGTCACGTCTTACATGGTGGCAGGCAAGAGCACATGTCTTGGGGAACTCCCCTATATAAAACCATCAGATCTCATGAGACTTATTCACTATCACGAGAACAGCATGGGAAAGACCTGTCCTCATGATTCAATTATCTTTACTGGGTCCCTTCTATGACATGTGGGGATTATGGAAACTACAATTCAAGATGAGATTGGCGGGAACACAACCAAACCATATCAACTATGTTATTGATTTACGTATTTACCATACTATACTTTTTGTTGATATTTTAAGGTATACTTCTTCTACTTATAAAAAATAACATTAGCTACAAAATTGTCTCAGGGAGGTTCTTCTGGATGTATTCCAGAAGAAGGCATTGTTATCACAGATGACAGCTCCTTGTCTGCTGTTGCCCCCGAAGACCTTCTAACGGGACAAGATACAGAGGTAGAAGACAGTGATGTTCCTGACCCCCAAGTAGGACTAGGTTCATGTGTATGTTTGGGTCCTTGTTTTGAGTTTAAAAAGTTAAAAAAATAAGTAGCAAAAAAGCTTATAGAATAAGGATATAAAAAAAGAAAATATTTTGGATCACTGTAGGGTATATCTGTGTTTTAAACTTAGTGTTTTATATAAGGGTCAAAAATTTTTTTAAAAAATTACAAGTTTATAAAGCAAAAAAGTTACAGCAAGCTAAGTTAATTTATTATTGAAGAAAGAAGTTTTTCTATACATTTAGTATAGCCTTAGTGTATGGCATTTATAGTCTGCAGTCGTGCACAGTAATGCCCTAGGCTTTCAAATTCACTCACCAACTCACCCAGGGCAACTTCCAGTCCTGCAAGCTCTATTCATGACCAATGCACTACACAAGTTTACTTGTATCTTTTATACCATATTTTTACTGTACCTTTTCTATGTTTAGATATACAGATATTAATTATTGTGTTACAATTACCTGTAGTATTCAGTAGAGTAACATGCTGCACAGGTTCGTAGCCTAGGAGCTGTAACACGTAGCCTAGGTGTGTAGTCTGATCTTCACAAAATAACAAAATTGCCTAACAACACATTTCTCATGGCATTCTCTGTTGTTAGGCAACTCATGACTGTATTCTTTGAATCAAGCATGTGTGTGTATGAACACTCATGTCTTGGTGGTCCTATTCCCCTCCCCTGGCTTTTTTGCAAATATTTTTCATCTCTTGGTATCAGTTGTAATTTGGGAGCTCTGAGATGTAAAGTCAAGGTTTTCCACCCTGTCAAAGAAGGAAATAGACCCAGAGCTCTAGCCTTTATACACGAGATTTGTGTCAAAAGTTTTGGGATGAAGAAATTTAATTTAAATGTGTTACTAACAACGCAATGCATTTTTGGCATCTTATACTGCCTGGTATTTGTTTTCTTGGAAGTCATTAAGAAATGTATACTTTTCAACAGTTTTCATTCTTTTGGTATATCCATTTTCTATATTTTAGGGCCTAAATTTTCCTAACTAAATTAGTAGTAAAAATCATAGACTCAAAAGAGGCCTTACTGATTATATACTGTGATCCTTTCATATAACAGAGGAGGAAATTGAGGTTCCGGGATAGAACTGGCTTGCTCCAAACAATGTAAAGTGAATGAGAAAAACTCAGCTAACGATCTCCTTCATCTGGACAGGAAAGCAAAACAAACCATAAGACTCATTAGCTTCTTTCTTCCTCATGATGTACCCTTGATCTTGTGTGTTTTCTTTTATATTTTCTTAATTTGAGGGATTAAAAATTAGTCTTTTGGATTTAGCAGTACTCCCGTGGTGGGTTCTAAAGCCTATAGTCCCAGTGCTTCTCATATACATTAAAAAAAAAAACACTGTCAGATGGAGTCAGTGAGCATATTCCAGCTCTAGTTAAAAAGCTGGGCAATAAATGAGAAAAGCAACAGTGTGAGTTTTGACTTTCTTGGAAGGTTCATGGTACCTTGGGCCAGATTTGCATCCTTCGTAACCCCACAAGGGAACTCCCAGAAGACATATATTTTCTTCCTTTGACAAATGTCTCAAATTAAAGAGCAACAAAGGAAAATGGCTGAAGCACCAAGGGTGTGATATTTTAAGAGATTTAACTCGGTCTTTGGCTCTTCTGAGCTAAAAAGTTTACAGTTCTCTATTGGGAAAACATTTGTCGATCAATTTGTTTAACAGTAGGGCTCCAAGGGCACTGCTAACGGGGGTCATCTATTTATTTGAGGTTTAGTGATGAAATAGATGGATTTTCTCCCCACCCTAATTCATTTTTTAAAAAAAAGTTTCCTCTATCTTTTGTTGTCCCCCATGGTAGATGATCCTCTTAAGGGAAGCTCAGTGGAGAAGGTCAAACTCCTAGCATTGATGTACGTTCACATTAATCATGTCAAGGAAAGATAAAGAATCTTGTAGGCAATTTGTAGAGCAGAGTGAAGACAGTTAAGCGGATCAAATAGCATGCGTATCAGCCCTCAAGGCTATGACATTGGAAGAGAGCTCCTTTTATTCTCTCCGAAATAAGGTACATTAATATTTTTTTCACTGCTATAATATACTCTTACTGGAATAGAAGTTACTACATTTAAAATGCTAAATTCTTTAGAAGCACTGTCTACAAAGAGTCTTTTTGTCTACATGAGCAAGCACAGCGATATATTTCATTTAAGCTTACATTATATTTTCATTGCTACTTTTCTGCAAGTGCTGAAAGGATGCTGAATCTGAACGCAAACGTGTTGTATTGAATATAAATTCTAACAATTTTAGAAAGGTGTTGAGAGGAATAGTGCAGGTATTTAAAATCTGATGAATGATAATGTGACTGATCTGATATCAGGGATTACAAGTAAAGTATTTAAAAAGGATAAAAATATGTCCTTTGCTTCAGGATTTTTTTTTTAAGCTACCAAGGGACTTTATCATTTGCCTTGATTTATTCAGCAGATATGAGGATCCACTACGTTCTTTGTGTGTTTTTTAGTTCAGTGTTTATTTCTCATTCTCAAGTCCATGCCATCCTCATTAAGAGAGTCTAATTAAAATGAGGCTAGTATTGACCTTTTCATTTTCAATATTTCCTCATATAACAAGTACCGCTAGTCCAGCCCTCTAGCACTCACGTATTTATCCTCCTTCCAAAAATACCAAAAGTGATGCTAATAATTTCTGCAATAAGAAAGAAAGAACTTCTACGCATTAGTAATGTCCTTCAAAACGGTGGGAAATTGTCCACCTAAAGAAGAAAACTGGAAAAAACAGTGAGGGGAAGCTGTTTTTACATCAGCTGCAAACCTTTATAGCATTATATGGCAAACATGAGTAAAAAGAATTTTCCACCATGATCCCCAACAATTCCTAGTTCTATAACCCCATTCTATTGTGAGCCTCTTCCAATGGTTGGTAAAAATGAAGTCAAGTAATTTGGTAGAAATAATGGGACATGAATAGGTCAAAAGTTTTCCCAAGAGCAAAGAAATCATAAGTGAAAGTACTAGGATTTGAACGCAGACCCTGGATCTCCACAGTCTATTCTCCTGACCCTCTGCTCTGCTGCCTCTCATGAAGAATCAACTTCTTGGTGATAACAGAATTCAGATACCTCACTACACTTTCCTAAGTATGTTAACAATAATAATCACTGGATTATAAGAAATTTAAAAGATAATATTTGTAGGCCGGGCGCGGTGGCTTATGCCTGTAATCCCTGCACTTTGGGAGGCCGAGGCGGGTGGATCACGAGGTCAAGAGATCAAGACCATCCTGGTCAACATGGTGAAACCCCGTCTCTACTAAAAATACAAAAAATTAGCTGGGCATGGTGGTGCGTGCCTGTAGTCCCAGCTACTCAGGAGGCTGAGGCAGGAGAATTGCCTGAACCCAGGATGCGGAGGCTGCGGTGAGCCGAGATCGCACCATTGCACTCCAGCCTGGGTAACAAGAGCGAAACTCCGTCTCAAAAAAAAAAAAAAAAAAAAAAAAAAGATAATATTTGTAATAACATGATCTACTGACCAGAATAGACCCAAAATATTTCTAAAATTTACTTTTGATAACGCTTTTTCACATTTGGTTGAAAAATGCTTTATCAATCTGGAAAAATGCCTACTCATGGACAGTTTATAAGCTAGAAAAGCGAAGTCCAATATTGCTAACAAAAAATAACATGACACACATGCATAGGATATAGTGACAATATTCTCTAATAATACTTTATGTGTTATTGCTTTCTCAAAGCAATCATTTCTATATTTTTAACATTTATAAGTCCAATTATTGTTGTTTTCTCAAAAATAGTCATGTCTATAATGCATGCTTTCTAAGAATCTAGACCATTCTACTTTTAGCAAAAGGGGAATTGAAGAAACAGTAGTAGTTTGGAACACATCCTATGCTATCTTCTATAAAGTGAAAGCTTAAAATATTCTACTATTTTAAATGATAATAAATCAACCCAGATTGAGACCAGTATTTGTTATATTTGGAATTAATAATAATAAAACTAAATATTGCCTTCTGCAATATTCAGAGTGGAATTTAATGGAAATAAAATGATTCTGTGAAGTTTGATTTTTCTACTTAGTACATTGTCATATTTTTGGAACGGAGAGCTCTGTAAGATTACATTACTTGAAAAGTTGAAATAACTGCATTCAAGTGTAAATCAGACTGTTTTTCCTGGAGAAAATATCACCTCTGTGGCCTAGTTTTACCTCTGCAGCCTTTTAAAATATGCACTTAGGCACAGTCTGCTTAAATTAAAGAAAAAAAAAAGGAATTTTTTCCTTCTGCCTAAATTCGAAAACAAGCTCGCTTGCAATAAGAAAGAGGGGACTTTTACTCATTCGTAATGCCCTTCAAAACGGCGGGAAAAACGTCAACCTAAAGAAGAAAACTGGAAAAAAGGTAAGGGGAAGTTGTTTTTACATCAACTTCATTCTTCAGTTTAAAGAACAAATATTGTAGAGTTTTTAACCAATGAACAGCTATATTTCTTCACAATACACTTTACAAATTAAAGAAGAAATGTATTTGTTTCTGCGTTTCAGTATTTCATGGGAATCTCTAAAAACCAAACATGCATCACTGCCGCTGAAGGAAATTTTTAACTCCCTCTGGTGTTCAGCGGTCCCCATGTAACAGAAGGCATTTATTTTGTAATTTACTGAGACACTGCACCCTGCAAAAACTGGACTAAAAGACGAGCCTCAAACTCCAGTCACTGCTCAACTCCTGAAACAACATACCTGAGCTATATTTGGAAATTTCTGTGTAGACAAAACAACGTGCTCTTGGAGGGGAGGGTGTAATGAGGAGTGCAGGAGCCATTATCTGGTTTCACAGTCTATAGTGATCAGATCAACCGAATAATTGCCCATTATTTTCTTTGAAGCATAGACCCCAAGGCCAATGTATTTGCTTTCAAAGTGAAACGAAGAATTGAGGATAAGTCAGCTCCCCAATGACTGTTCCTCATCCATTTCCATTCCAATATTTTTTTAACTTCCCAAATTGCAGTAACCTTAATGAGAGAGCTAGGCATGAGCATGAAACTGAGTTTCTTGACTTTTTTGTGATATAATTAGAAATGATTCTGTATTCTTTAAGCAAGGCATTATAATGACATACGGCCTGTGTGTGTGTGTGTGTGTGTGTGTGTGTGTGTGTGTGTGTGTGAGTGTGTGCGTGTATGTATTTGCATTCTGTGTGCACAGGCATACATGGAAGGGTGGTGGTGGAAGTCAGCATCTTTGAATGGGAAACTCTAACAGCCTGAATGATACCAGCAGTAAGTTTGGTGTGAAACAAATCATTTTAATGTGTGTCATGTCAGGTAAATGTGACAAATTTTAGATTTGATTTAAAGTAATTTCTGGTACTTTCATCTCAAACATTTCTCAAATGTGTGTGTTTCTCTTCATCCTAACTTCCAAAATTCTAGAACGGGTCCCAGCATCAGTAACTTTCACAAATGGGAACATCTCCAACCTGGTTTATAGCTTCTTTTATAGCTTCCCCCATGCACTCCATCTTCTGCAATGCCATCTGAGTGTTCTCCTTAAACAAAACTCTGGCCATGTCTTTCTTCTGCTTGAAAACCCTACAGGGCATCCTATCATCCACAGGAAAAACCCTAGACTCTGTGACCTGTCCTCTACTTGCTTTCCCACCTTTACCTTGCTTACTACTTTATGAAGACAAATCACTGGTAAATTGCCCAGATATGTACCCTGGTCTCTTCCCTTCGCCATTCCATTAAATGTTTATCCTCCTCTTCAAGTTCTCTGTAATCTAACACCCTATCAATTCCTCCACTCTCAGCCTTTCCATTGAAACTGAACTTGTTCACCAGCTCCTGCAGAGACAAATATATACATATATGTCTTATGTATATCATATACATATTCATTCATATGTGTAACATAGACAAACACACACGTACACACATATATGTAGCTTACATTTCTGGGACCTTTCCCTGGGGCCAGTGGTGTATCAAAGGCATGGCATAAATTTTGTAAAGAAGTTTCTGTACCACTGACAGCCCCACTAACTCTTTGACACTTGCTGGATAATTCTTCAGCTTAATGAACCCTCTATGTCAGATATCCCTGCAGGGACCACTTAACATTTACTTTTGCTGTAGGCTAAAAACAGTATGTTTGAAGAAAAACAATAACATGACTTCCACCCTTGGAATTTTTATTTGGTTAAATTTTATAGTTTCCAGACTATTTTGAATGACTGAAATAGCCACTAAATAAGTGTATATCTTTATATAAAAATTTGAGGTGATTATAATAGATTCTACGGTTGCAAGGGACTATATATGTTGGGCTGAAAGTAGACTGGAAGCTAACATTCACAGCAGGAAGAACAATTATCAAATTCATGAGTCAGTTCAACTACAGTTGAAATACATGTCTCTTAAGACTGTCTTTTCCAGAAAGAAATTGTTATGATTCTGATTCTAATTGACTCATGAAGGATGATCATTTATTATTTTAAGTAAGACCTTATGCCTTGAAGGTAGTTTAGGACATAAAAATGCTGACTTAGTCTAGTTCCCTGCTGTGAAAGGCAAAATTAGTGAAATTCAAATGTAAGGTCACCATTTTATCCTAAGCACAATAACTTAGATGAAAGCAAACAGATAAAATTAATCTTGGCAGCATAATAATAAAATAAAATCTGGTTAACGCACTGACGTCCTTTCTCCAGCTGCTGACATGAACTTTAATACAGCCTACAATCATAACATATAAGTGAATCTTATCTGGAACTTTAGTAGTGTGATTTATTCCATAAGTATTTACCGAATATCTGCTAGACTTTCTTTTAAGTTTTTAGGATGTAGATATGGAAGACGAAAACTAGGACTCTGAAGATTTCATATTTTAGTGGGAAAGGAAAATAGTGAACTCAATAATTATAATTCAGTGCTATCAATGATAACTGTACAAAATGTAGTATAAAAAAGCAGAATAGAAAAATAAAATTCAGCATAAGAGTACCAGGAAGGTGCTCTGGAAAAGATCCCTGTGCATTTGAATCTAGTAAACTTGCAGAAATGAGTCATGCAGAGAATACGGGAAGAGGTTCCAGGAAGAGACAATGTAAGCCCCAAATGTTGAGAAACCCCTTAGAATATGGCACATTTGAGAAATGTCAGTCATGCAGAGAATATGAGAACAGGTTCCAAGAAGGGACAAAGTAAGCCCAAAATGTTGAGAGACTCCTGAGAAGATTGCATATTCGAGAAATATCAATTCTATGGCTAGAATATTGAATGTTTTGTAAGATAACAGGAGAAGATGAAGTCAGAGAAATAGGCAGATGTTAAATGACAAATGCAATGTTACACTGAGTAGTTTGGACACGATTGTGTCTCGGGACAACAGAAGTATTGCAAGTGGAAAAATAACAGGATCATATTTATATTTTATAACAGAATGGTGTGATAATCAGATTTACATTTGCAAAAAGAGGCATTTGCATTATTCTGGAGAATAAATAATGAGGACAGTAAAATATTAATATAGAGAAGGGACTAGATATGGGAGTCATCTAAAAGTAGATACATGCACTACTTTTGTGTGTTTGGTATGTGTATGTGTTTGTGTATGTTTGCGTGTGTGTGTATGTTTGCGTGTGTGTGTGTGTGCAGGGAGGTGAGCATTTGCATTGTATGTGCATGGGCATGCATGGTAGGGTAGTGGTAGAAGTCATTGTCTTGGAGTGGGAAATTCTAACAGCTTGAATAATAGCAACAATGAGTTTGGTGTGAAACAAATCATGCTACTGTGCTTCAGGTCAGATAAGTATGCTAAAATTTAGATTTTATTTAAAGTAATTTCTTGGAAATCCGTATCTGACATTCCTCAAATGTGTGTGTTTCTCTTCATCCCAACTTCCAAAATTCTAGAACGGGTCCCAACATCAGTAACTTTCACAAATGGGACCATCTCCAACCTGGTTTACAGCTTCTTTTATAGCTTCCCCCATGCACTCCATCTTCCACAATGCCATCTGAGTGTTCTCCTCAAACAAAACTCTGGCCATGTCTCTCTCCTGCTTAAAAATCCTATAGGGGCATCCTATTATCCACAGGAAAATCCAAGACTCTGTGACCTGAGAGTCTGCTGGTATATGAAACTGTGATAATGAAGAAGAAATTGACCCAGATTTCTGGTTTTGGAGACTTTCTGCATGATAATGCCATTTCCTCGAGATTAGGAATAAAAGGAATCAGATTTATAGAGGCAGGGATGTAAGAGTGACTGAATTGTAGACATTTTGAGATTGAGTTACTCTGGGGACTTTCAGTTGACCATGTAGAAATGAGTCATGCAGAAACTACTGTATCTATTCTTTCTACCAAGAAACTACTGTATCTATTCTTTCTTGGTAGAAAGAATAGATACGGTAGTTTAAAGTCTGGGGCAAGAGTGTGGGCATATCAGTACTAGTCATGGGTGTAGGAATCACTCTAGAAAGACACATAGAATAAAACAAGCTACTTTAACCATGTGGGACAATGGAGAAAAAGCACAAAATTGTCACCTTCCTCAAAGGGCTTGTATTAGTCTGTTCTTACACTATAAAGATACTACCTGAGACCGGGTAATTTATAAAGGAAAGAGGTTTAATTGGCTCACAGTTCCACATGGCTGGGTAGGTCTCAGGAGACTTAACAATCATGATGAAATGCAAAGAGGAAGCAAGGAACTTTCTTCACCTGGCGGCAGGAGAGAGAAGAGCGCAGGCACAAAGCTGCCACTTTTAAATCACCAGATCTACGAGACTCACTCACTATCCTGAGAACAGCATGGGGGAATCCGCCCCCCATAATCCACTTACCCCCCTTTGGATTCCTCCTTTGACACATAGGAATGACAATTCAAGATCAGATTTGAGTGTGGATACAAAGCCTAACTATATCAGGGCTCAAGTGCCAAAGGAAAAAGAAATCATTGAATTAAACAAATAAGTCATTGTTAAATTGAAAAGAGTATTTTATCACACTTGTTGTGGATGAACCCAAGATTAAAAGGTTGTATTAGTCCGTTCTCTTGTTGCTAACAAACACATATCTGAGACTGGGTCATTTATAAAAGAAAGGGGTTTAACGGACTCACAGTTCCACATGGCTGGGGAGGCCTCGAAATCATGGCAGAAGGCGAAGAAGAGCAAAGTCGGGTGTTACGTGGAGGCAGGCAAGAGAGAAGGTGCAGGGGAACTCTCTTTAAAAAACTTTCTGATCTTGTGAGACTTATTCACTATCACGAGAACAGCACAGGAAAAACCCGCCCCCGTGATTTAATCACCTCCCACGACACGTGGGAATTATTACAATCCAAGGAGAGCTTTGGGTGGGGTCACAGCTAAACCGTATCAGAGATTGAGAAGAGAATTGGAGATGAGAAATTGGTAACAAGTGTGGACTATTCTATTGGGATTTTTGATATGTGGAGAATGAGATTAGATGGCCAACACATTTTTGATGCTTTGTAAAGACACGATTATATGGTAGCAGGATGAGCCTACAGAAAGAGAGAGGATCTATAGACCAGGTCTCGAAGGGGCATGATACTTGAAAAGGAGGAGAACTTTATTCTTATCTGATGTAAAATGGAAAGTGGAGATTCCAACATGTTTTTAACTAGAGATGGATATAATTTGATGCTGTTCTCATCATCTATCTTCTATTTCTTCAGCAAAGTAGGAAGAGAAATCATTTGCTAATACTAGGATAAATGGTGAGACAAGTGAACTGAAAGAGATGTGGATTACCTGGGGAAATAAATTGCTGAGCAAAGTAGATTGGCTAATAGCACAACTGAAGCTTCAACATCTTGCCTTATTGTTCAGCTCTTCTTTTGAACTTCCTCCTTTCCCTATTTCTGTCCTTGTGTTTGTTCCTCTTAGAGGCAAAAGGGGGTGGGGGTGGGGGGAAGCAGAAAACAAATAGCAAAAAATAAATAACTTTTTCCAGTTCCTCGATGTAGAATAAATTAGCCTTTCCAAGATGTTGGACCATGGCCAGCACATGCAGTGGCCTGCCTAGACCTTTGAAATACACAAAATCATGTCTTTTCTTACTGAGTTTCTGAGGCACTTCTTTGGTTCATCTGAATACTGATGATGGTAAAAGTGGTAAATTATTTTCCAGGTAAATTGATATAAAAAGTTATTTTAAATAAGATGTTAATTTCTACCTCATGCTATCATGATTCTTATCTTTTTTTTTTTTTTTTTTGTAAAAAGAGTTTTACTCTTGTTACCCAGGCTGGAGTGCAATGGCGCGATCTCGGCTCACCGCAACCTCCGCCTCCTGGGTTCAGGCAATTCTCCTGCCTCAACCTCCTCAGTAGCTGGGATTACAGGCATGCGCCACCATGCCCAGCTAATTTTTTGTATTTTTAGTAGAGACGGGGTTTCACCATGTTGACCAGGATGGTCTCGATCTCTTGACCTCGTGATCCACCCGCCTCGGCCTCCCAAAGTGCTGGGATTACAGGCTTGAGCCACCGCGCCCGGCCCGATTCTTATCATTTATACAAAAACCCATGGAAACATTATCCAGAATTTTTATGTGAAATATACTTTTCGTTTCCGTTGTTAGAAAACATTAAATGGGGATATTTTTACATTGATTTATCACGTCTTAACAGATAAGCAAACTGAGGTTCAACATCTAAAGCCAATTCCCATTCTGATTTTATTTCTGAACTGATTTATTTTATTTATTTAATTTTATTTTGTTAGAGACAGCGTCCCACTCTGTCATCCAGTCTGGAGTGAGTGCAATGGCACAACCATGGCTCAGTGCAGCCTGGAACCCCCGGGCAGTAATAATCCTCCTACCTCCGCCTCCCAAGTAGCTGGGACTACAGTTGCCTGCCTGGCTAATTACCTGGTTAATATCATATATATTTTTTTTTATTTAATAATTTTTTTAGTAGAGACAAGATACCGCAACATTGCCCAAGCTGGTCTTGAACTTCTGAGCTCAAGTTAGCCTCCTGCCTCAGACTCCCAAACTGCTGAGATTTCAAGAATGAGCCTCTGCACCTGGCCTAATTTTTTTACTTTAAAGATTTTTCTTAAATATATTCTAATTCTGAAAATGCAGTGAATTTATTATTATATGTCCTATTATATATGTCTACAGTATTTGTATCATAATAGATTTTATTGAGATATTATGGACAGTGAAATTAACCAGAAAAGCTTGCCTGGAGCAAGGAAGGTAAGGGTGGTGATAAATCGGGGAAAGAAAGAATAAAAGCAATAAAGAGGCTTTGACTTTAAAACAAAAGTTTTATATCTTGAAACATAATTAACCTTAAGAAGAACCTGTTCACATTACAAGTACACTACTGTGAATATCTTTTAAAGTAGATAATTTTGTTTATGTGTGATTTATCTTTCAAAATGTTACTCAGAGCGGTTTATAACTTTATGACAAACTGAAGGTGGGCCGTAACTTTTTTTATTTTTATTTTTATTTTTTATTTTTTTACTTTTTAAGACCAAGGCAGTCTCAAATATTAAGGTAAAAATACTGTGAAGACATACAACACGGTTCATATCAGCTCTTCTTATCAGGGTCTCAAGATTGAACTCAAATTCCAAATACTTCCTTCTTTTTTTCCCCAACTTCCCAAAAGAGAGAAGAAAATATACTCGGATGAATTTAGTGAATGGCTTGCCAGCTCTACCTAGCAAATGTAACTTTAATGTAACATTAACTTTTTCCTCCACAAATTACCCTTAAAATATGCATATGGTCGGTTGGCCATTCACATCCAAGAAACACCTTCTGTAGAAGGGTTTGTTTCAGCAAAGCTGCCAACCTGGAGAAACAGGGGTATTATTCCATGGCTTCAGGGCCTCATGGGTTCTCCTTTCACCATGCTAACAAAAGAAAGCACAGTGTTAAAGAGGCAGATAAAGAAATTCAGAAGATCCAGAGACCAAGTTCACTGCCCCCATAGAAGCATCAAAACTTTCAGGAAGCAAAAGTATAAGCCACTGAGAAAGCATTGAGAATTGATGGTCAAGGGAATTGGAGATGTATCAAAGCCAATACATTTTTTTTTCTGTATTTCACCATCAACATAAGAATCATGAAACCTGGCCTTAAATTAAGCCTCTAAATATTTATGTGGCCCTAGCTACTTGGCTTCTTTGTGCCCCATATTCCTTATTGCTAAAATGAAGAAATTGTATAAAATGATTTCTCGTTATCTTCAATCTTTATTATGTAGAAGGCATACATTCTTAAATATACGTTCAAGCTTATTTTTAAATATGTCGTGAAAATGTTTCTAGTGATATGGATAAAAGCTACACACCAAATATTATTTGAGAAGTTTCTAAAGATACCTCAATAATGTGCATTGGGGGAAAACCCCACCATTGTAAGAAACTTAAAAAAAAAAAAATGAGTGATTTTAAGTTAAGCATAAGGAAGGTAAGACTTCAATTAATAAATAAAAAGGGAAGCTGTTCAGATTCTTTAGTCAGTGCTCTTTTCACTTTATTACTTTCATTGCATTTTACTAGTTATAACCTGATTTATGGCTTTACTCAGCTGTTTATTAATGCAAGCACTCAGCATTCCTCAGGGAATAGACATATTTTTTGAACCGTGACAATAGATCTGACACCCAAATCATCTTGGCTGGATAAAATGTAAATTCTAAAATTATATGTGGAACACAATCTGTGATTTTCAAATTCTTTACTCTTAGTTCTAGGTTCTTCCTCCTAAAGGATAGTAAATGCCATTATAAATACTAAATTATGATTACATTTTCTTCTCATTACACATTAATACTGGCATTACTGTCAATGGGTAATGAAGCTAGTATTTGGGGATAAATTGACTTAATATTTTTTATTTTATTTATTTTATTTTGAGACAAGATCTTGCTCAGTTGTCCAGGCTGGAGTACAGAAGCATAATCATGACTCACTGCAGCATCAACCTCCCAGGCTTAAGCAATCCTCCCAACTTAGCCTCCTGAGTTGCTAGGATAACACTCACGCGCCACCATGCCTGGCTAATTTTTTAATATTTTTGTAGAGATGGAGTCTCCGTATGTTACACAAGCTGGTCTCAAATTTCTGGGCTCACAGGATCTTTCTGCCTTAGCTTTCCAAAATGCAGGAATTACAGGCATGAGCCATATACCTGGCATAATAATTTCTTTGTAGAAAACCTATGAAAATCATAAACTGCTTTCTTACTTCAAACACAGACCTTAAAGAATCAATCAGGTTATATAATTTAAATTTTCTTATTTAATAATAAATGTTCATGAAACAATACAAAATTTGTTCAGTGTGCATAAGAAAACCCAAATTATTCTTCCCATATCCACAGTTAGGAAGTAGCCTAGATCACTCCACTGCATTCCAGCTGGGTGACAGAACAAGAGTCTTTCTCAAAAAAAAAAAAATTATATGCATAACTATACTGAAAGAGGCATTTTTTTTTCTCCTACATGTACAAATAATTGAGATTCTTGGGTTACTCCTTCACCATGACCACTTTTCATGGTGTTGCTGTGGAGGTGGTGCCTCTGTGTTTTATAAGTACTCACGTAGGGCCGGGCGCGGTGGCTCAAGCCTGTAATCCCAGCACTTTGGGAGGCCGAGGCGGGTGGATCACGAGGTCAAGAGATCGAGACCATCCTGGTCAACATGGTGAAACCCCGTCTCTACTAAAAATACAAAAAATTAGCTGGGCATGGTGGCGCATGCCTGTAATCCCAGCTACTCAGGAGGCTGAGGCAGGAGAATTGCCTGAACCCAGGAGGCGGAAGTTGCGGTGAGCCGAGATCGCGCCATTGCACTCCAGCCTGGGTAACAAGAGCGAAACTCCATCTCAAAAAAAAATAAAAAATAAATAAGTACTCAAGTAGATGAGTCTACGTGGTATACAGATTATCTTCAACTGCAGGTGATTTGAGTCAAAAATAGCCATGATGCCTTCACACCCCATCTACATCATGGAATGAGATTTCCGGCAAGATCTTGGAGGGAATTTCACCTATCATGCCTTGGACGTGGAGTTTACAATTGGTCTCAGCATTTCTTTCCTTCCAATAACTACTATATTCCATTTCCATTAGTCTGTTCTTCTTATACTGAACAATATGAAAGTTTCTGATGACATGTCAGCTACCCCTAAATAAATAACACCTGTGTGACCGTCAGAACTCCACTGCCTGTCATCTCAATTGAACATGCAGTCTTGTAGTCACTTAGAAAAAATGTTTAGAGGGTGGGGCACAGCAGTTCACACCTGTAATCCCAGCCCTTTGGGAGGCCGAGGTGGGTGGATCACTTGAGGTCAGGAGTTTGAGATCAGCCTGGGCAACATGGTGAAACCCTGTCTGTACTAAAAATAATAATAATAATAATAATAATGATACAAAAATTAGCTGGTCATGGTGGTGCACACCTGTACTCCCAGTTACTTGGGAGGCTGAGGTGGGAGGATCACTTGAACCCAGGAGGCAGAAGTTGCAGTGAGCCCAGATCACTCCATGCTCCATTGCACTTCCGTCTGGGTGACAGAACAAGACTGTCTCAAAAAAAAAAAAAAAAAAAATTTAGAAAAGAGAGAGAAAAAAAAAACACCGAAGGAATGAAATATAAGGAAGCTTCAATTCCTCATAGTCTGTTGGCTTTTCCTTATATGTTTGTACAGCAGTTGCTGTGATTAGTCACTTAAAGCAATAAGTCCATGGTCATTGGCATTCTTTCCTGAGCTTTAGGCTGGAATACTGAAAAGTGAAACTCCCCGTGAAATTGCATGAAATACAAACTATAGATATATGTGCTATATGTATGTATGTATTTATTTAGCCCTATCAGGAAGATGCTGTTAGACTGAGCATTTTATGGTGAAGAAAATTGATACATAGGAGTGTTAAGTAATTTTCCTAAAGATGCACAAGACTATATGGGCAAAATCAGTGGCCAGTGTACTAACATATATATATGGACTTCAAGGATTCTCAGTCCCTATCTACTCCTCTATGATAAAGCCCTCTGGTCATTATTGATCTTTTTTTTTTTTTTTTGAGACGGAGTTTCGCTCTTCTTACCTGGGCTGGAGTGCAATGGCGCGATCTCGGCTCACCGCAACCTCCGCCTCCTGGGTTCAGGCAATTCTCCTGCCTCAGCCTCCTGAGTAGCTGGGATTACAGGCACACACCACCATGCCCAGCTAATTTTTTGTATGTTTAGTAGAGACGGGGTTTCACCATGTTGACCAGGATGGTCTCGATCTCTTGACCTCGTGATCCACCCGCCTCGGCCTCCCAAAGTGCTGGGATTACAGGCTTGAGCCACCGCGCCCGGCCTCATTACTGATCTTATTGATACCTTTTGTCTACTTTACATTCTGAGTTCTGTCCGTTCCGCATTAGCATAGGAATCCCCAGGCCAAAAAAAAAAACCAAATTCTCATACTTTTCTAAGACCTTCCACTTCCTGGGCTTAGTAAATTGAACCATCATGAATTAGATATTAGGTTGTCTGTTATCAATGGCAATGAACTATTGACGGCAAAAAATTAAAAATAAAAATAAGTATGGTAAGCTTAATTTGCCTCTATGCTAGCCATGCAGGCCTGGCTATAAAGTTAGAGTATTTTTTTTTCAGCTGCTTTTTCTTGCTCAGTGCACATGGGTTTGGCATTTATTTTTCCTCTCAGTGGGAACACTCAGAGCTGTGGGTGGCCTCTCTTGAAACCTCCTGTTTAAAATGAAGTTGAGGAGGAAGCATGGTGCTTTCTCAACGAAAAATAGAACATCTGTTCTCTTCCATAGAGAATAAAAATATAGTGAGAATGGACCCAGGGAGAGTTCATTTGTCCCCACCACCTCCCCTACTCACCAAGTCCATTTTTTCCCCAGAATCTAATGGTCCCAAAGCAGACAAAGAGGCAGATACTCGACCTTAAATCATATGCTCTTCCTGCCAGATGGAGACACTTCGACATGGCATCATCAATTATTGGTCAGTGAAATTGTGTTTCTTTACTGTTTGGGATTTCCAAAGGAAATAAAGAACAATTTTATTTAGTTATTCATCTTTCCACCTACTCTCCCTTCTCTGAGAATGACGGTTCCCTCTTCTGTCCAAAGTTAATTCTTCTGTGTTTGGCATCACCTCTCCTCAAACCTCTCTTTAACATTTCTCTTCAATCTTGTAATAAGAGCCACCAACATTTTCTTCTTCTAAATGTAAAAATACTCTAAATATACTACTAAACTGGAAAAATATATATTTGTCCCTAATTACTCCCATGACACCATATTTCTCTTCTACAGCAAAATGTTTTGAATGATGATCATTTACTTCCTTTATACAATGACTAAACTCCCAATTCACTTATACCTGGCCATCAGCCTGACTCTGGAACCTTCATGCCATGGCTCTAACAAAATTCTGGAGCGTGATTTTTGACAAAATATCTAGTGGACACTTTTCTGTTCTATTGTAACATGACTTTTCTACATGACTTACCACTCTGGACTTTCCACTTCTTGAAACTCCATCTTCCTTTGATTTCCTTTTTTTTTTTTTTTTTTTTTTTTGAGACAGAGTCTTGCTCTGTCACCCAGGCTGGAGTGCAGTGGCACAATCTCGGCTCACTGCAATCTCTGCCTCCCAGGTTCAAGCAATTCTTCTGCCTCAGCTTCCCGAGTACCTGGGACTACAGGCACACACCATCATGCCTGGCTAATTTTTGTATTTTTAATAGAGACAGGGTTTCACCATATTGGCCAGGCTGCTCTCAAACTCCTGACCTTGTGATCTGCCCATGTTGGCCTCTCAAAGTGCTGGGATTACAGGTGTGAGCCACCGTGCACGGCCTCTTCCCTTGAATTCTATGACACCATTGCTTATGGTTGTTTTCAAAACCTCTGTGGTCAGTCTTTTCCGTGAGCAATTCTTCACACTTGTCTTAAATGATAGCAAACCTCAATGTTCTCTTGCGCCCAGGTAAGTTTCTTGCACTACAGAGTTTTGTGCTCAACAAATTTCTTGACACTTAAGAAACAGCATAAATTAACACATTTGCACACATTAGCACATTAAACATGTTCAAAGCTCATCTCAGCCTGTTTTCCAGAGCAAATTTGCACTGTCTCCCCAAACTCGCTTTCTCAAAAAATGATACAACCCTGTTTCAGCTGCACAAAATAGAAGCCCGAGAGTCATCTAAATTCTCCTTTTCCCTTAACGTCCTTACCTAGATTACCCTTAAGCTGATGATGATGTCTATTAAATGTTGTAATATCTATCCCTCGTATGCCTCTCATGTATTTCTGCTTTAGTTTCAATTCAAGCTTCTCTTGAATATGTCAAGAGACTCTACTCTTCCTTTGGCTTCACTTATGCCCTTCTACTCTGTCTTCCAGGTTACAATTAATGTGTTCTTTCCAAAATTTGCATACATTCTTGGCATAAACTTGGAATGCACTGAAACAGAGTCTATCATAGTATCTGATCTTTTGCTTCAGCTTACAACATCAACTTCCAATATGTAGCTTAATAATTTCGTATGTCAAGCTACCTTTAAATGGCCTTAAACTACCAAATTACCTTTAAGATGTTTAAGATCTTAAGATCTTTTAAGAAATGGTAGAGGTGGCTAGAGCTGTAATTGGACCTGAGGTGGGGCAAATTATGAACTCTAAGACAACTGTATTTAAGATTTGATTATTGTTAATCATTTTTATCAGGCACAGGTAGCATCATCTAATTAAAATTGACAATTAACAAATATACATTGAAGTAGAGATATTAAATATTTTCAGCCAAAAAATATGTTAGCTGAAATAGTACCGCCTACCTATTAAAAAAAAAAAAAAAAAAAAAAAAACAGAGTCTAGGTAGAATTAAAGATGTAGGTTCTAGGAATAAGAGACAATGAGAGAGAAAGATTTCTAGATAAAGGATTCAGTTTCTGGAGGAGGTGAAATCTAGAGCTACCACATAGAACTATGTATGGAACCAAGCCGGGGACACAGCCAGGAAGAAAGACAAGAGTGAGCTTTCCAAGTTAGAGCCAGATGGCAACTTGGATGACGTGATGGTGACACCTGGCTTATTTTATTATAACTCCTTTAAATTCTAGAGCCTAAGGTCAAAAATTGTTCTAGATGAAAAGATAGGGCTGGCTTTACACACAGAGGATGAGTAAGGAAAAATCGACTTCCTCTATTACAAAGAGAAGACAGATTTAAAAAACAGAACAATGCCTGAGATACCACATTTAAGTCACCAAAAGTAAATTCATGAGGCATGTGTGAGTAACACCCTGCATTTGAAAGTATTATTTAATGCTTAGAGAGGAAGGAGGGATCACATCATAGAACTTTTATATATAGTACTTCCAAGATGTGAATTTGATAGGCAATGGAGAGATTTTTTTTTTTATAGCAAGAATTAAAAATCACCAATGAACCCCTATTGATTTATCTCAGTGTGGAAGTAGATTGGGACAAGAAGAATTGGATATAAAGATTAAATCAAAACTTTTATGTCCAATTGATTTTGACTAATTTTCCAAAATAAGCCAAAGGAAAAAGGAGAGTTGTCTCTACAAATGGTAACTGAATGAACAATTAGATATTTACAAGAAAATAAAATTATCTTTTGCTTTCTCACCACATACAATGATAAGTTTGATATAGATCATGCTTCAAAGTAAAAAGTTGAAACTATAATGTTTATTTAAAAAGTATATAGCTGTGTACAGTGGCTCATGCCTGTAATCCCAGCACTTTGTGAGGCCAAGGCAGGTGAATCATGAGGTCAGGAGTTCAAGACCATCCTGGCCAACATGGTGAAACTTCGTCTCTACTGAAAATACAAAAAATTAGCTGGGCATGGTGGCAGGTGCCTGTAATATCAGCTACTCAGGAGGCTGAGGCAGGAGAATCACTTGAACCCAGGAGGCAGGGGTTGCAGTGAGCCGAGATCACGTCACTGCACTCCTGCCTGGGTAACCATGTGAGACTCAAAAAAAAAAAAAAAAAAAAAAAAAGACTGTAAGAGACGTCCATATTATTGAGGTAGGCAAATCTTTCTTACCGACAACCTAGAAAGCATTAAGCAATGAAAATTTGATAAATTCGACTTCATCAAAATTAAAAGCATCTGCTCATCAAAAGGCACTGTAAAAAAAAAATGAACAGGCTAGCCACAGATGGGAGAAAATATCAGCCATACATATGTATGACAAGGAACTTGCATTATTACATCTGGAATATAAACACAATTCTAATAATGCAAAAAAACAACCTGCTTTTTAAAAGTACATGAAGCACTTTAACAGACATTTCAAAAAGCAAAAGATACAAATTCCAATAAGCATACATACAAATGCTTAACATTATTAGTTACCAAAGAGATGCAAGGTACAGCCATTGAAGATATCACTACATGCCAATTTGAATGGCTAAGATAAAAAGTCATACAACACCGAATGTTAGGGAGAATGAGAAGCAACCATAACTTTCAAATGTTGCTGTAAGACTATAACATGCAACCACCACCGCGGAAATCACTGTGACAGTTTCTTATGAAGTTATACACACCTAATCTACGACCTGGCAATTCCATTTATATGTAATTTTCCCACGATAACAAAATATGTCTAACAAAAACTTGTGCAGCAACATTCATAGTTTTTATTTATATTAGACAAAAAGTGAAGACAGTCCAAATGTCCATCAAGAAAATGTTGAAATTTGGGAGGCCGAGGCGGGTGGATCACAAGGTCAAGAGATCGAGACCATCCTGGTCAACATAGTGAAACCCCGTCTCTACTAAAAATACAAAAAATCAGCTGGGCATGGTGGCGCAGGCCTGTTATCCTAGCTACTCAGGAGGCTGAGGCAGAAGAATTGCCTGAACCCAGGAGGCGGAGGTTGCGGTGAGCCGAGATCGCGCCATTGCACTCCAGCCTGGGCAACAAAAACGAAAAAGCGCCTCAAAAAAAAAAAAAAAAAAAAAAAAAAAAGAAAATGTTGAAACATATTGCAGAAGTCTCATAATTAAATACTGCATGGCAATGAAAAAGAAATGGATGTCTAATATAGGCAGTAATATTGATGAATCCCACAGACATTATGCTGAGTGAAAGAAGCTTGATACAAATGAGCATATACTGTGTGATTTAATTTATATGGAATTCTAGAATAGGCAAAATTAATTTATGGCAAAAGAAATCATAATGGCTGTTCCCTTTAGAAAGCCAATATGTGGGGTTGGAGCCAATATAATCTCTATGAAAGCCAATATAATCTCTAGAGGAGGCTAGAGATTATGGGGAAAGAGGTTTCATGAAGATAGTAGTGATGTTCTATTATCTTGACTGGGATATGGGTCATGAGAGGGTATCATTTTGTTGAAGCTCATTAAACATAAGATCTGTGTATTTATTTCAGTGCATGTAACTTAAATCTCAATACAAAATTCAGGCCAGGTATGAAGGCTCACACCTGTAATTCCAGCATTTTGGGAAGCCGAGGCGAGAGGATCACTTGAGGTCAGGAGTTCAAGACCAGCTTGGCCAACATGGTAAAACCCTGCCTCTACTAAAAATACAAGGTGTGATGGTGCACGCTCGTGATCCTAGTTACTCGGGAGGCTGACGGGGGAGAATCGCTTGAACCCAGGAGGTGGAGATTGCAGTGAGCCGAGATCCAGCAATTGCACTACAGTCTGGGTGACAAAGTGAGACTCTGTTTCAAAAAAAAAAAAAAAAAAAATTCAAAGAGAACCTATTTAAACTAAAAAATACAGCAAATTAGAGTAAGATGATTATAAGGGATTTTTAATAAGCTCTATGTATTTATATCTATGAACCTTTTACAAATTTCTATTATTATTCATAATAGCTTACTTTCAATGCTTCTTACAACTGATAAAAACACCTCAGGGACATGGCAATTTAGAAGTGGTAAATCTTGATAATGTAAGCTTTAAATAGCCTCACTGTCTCTCTTCTTTTAATCTTTTTTCCCTTCCAGCTTGATGAGAGGTCTGAAAAAAATCAATTACCTGTCTTAATTCATCTCTAGGAATGTAAAGACAAATCATTGCCCTTACAAAAATAAATAAATTTCAACTCTATACGGGGTTTTCCTATGTTTGTGGCAAGGATTAAATCCTATAACATACTCTAATGTTCCTAACCACTTGGCCTAGGCTAAAAATTACTCCAGACTTTTAACAATGTCTCCTCAGGATGAGAAAAATAATTTCCGCACTTACCAAGCCATTTCACGGACATTTGCTGTGCAGATTTGATGAATAGAGACAGCACTCTGAATAAATGATACCCAAATGTTTATAGCAATCAAGTAACATTGAAGGAAGAGTGGTCTAGAGAAAATAAATAAATATATATATATAATATTTATACATACCTACACACTATATATATTATATACATACGCACACCACACACACACACACAAACCAAACAGCAACAACAAAATTCTAAAACCAGAGTTTATGTAAATTGCTCTGAATTATACAAGTACTACGGGGAAGTCTTACATTTAAAAACAGCTGTGGTTGAATATAAAACTAATTACCATTCTTATGGTTATTTTGTTATGTTGAATAAATTGAAACAATAAAAATGTATTCATTCATTCACTCAACAAACACTTGTTGAGTGCTTACTGTGTGTTTGGAGAACTGGGTTCAGAGTTAAGATAAAAACTAATAGGCTATGATTCTTGCCTTCGAGGAACACCCAGTGTAGTGGGGGAGGCAGATGAATAAGTATTTAATGCAATATACTAGAGGCATGAATAAGGGGAAGTGGTGAAAATACTAATCAATACTCAAGAGACGAACATGCAGTTTCTCTAGAAAGATGCTTTTCTTTCTCATTTTTTTCAGGGTTATTTTCCACGAGGTGGGAATGTTTTCGATTAGGAGGAAGAACTCCACAGTTGTGTGTTGTTTTAGTGGTTGGAGTATGGCATAAAGTGACAACCATAGGTTCAAAGTGTCTGGCTCTTTATGGGAATCCCACCTCCAGAGAACTGGCATTTGAGTGTGAGATTACTCATCTGTATTAACTCTTTGGATAAACACTTTCTTGTTAAGTGTAACATGGGATTTACATTTCCTGACAAAAATTATTCTCAAATTCAAACAGTATCTGAGCCGGGGTTTATTTTGCAAGACATGTTTAGAAAGAGACAAGTTGCTTCAATACAGTCTTTTCTGTTGCTGTTCAGGGTCTTGGGGACAAAGAAGAGATCTTACCATATTCCACGTATTTTCCATGGTGTTACTGCATTGATGTTTCTGCAACTCCAATGACCTTAATTATCTCTGGGTTAACTTAATTTTTCCTTTGTGTATTGATTCTAAATGCCAAGCCAGGCTTTCCTCTGATTTCAATTTATTTACAGCTGCATAGTTTTCTCAGGTAAGAGAATAAGTACCCAAGGAAGACATAACTGTAAGAATAAATCTGGGGCACAACAGGGAGAAATCCTAACAAAAATCTAAACTATAGTACACTCAACAGAAGACGGGAGAATTAATTCAGAGGATTACCACATCTAACTGTCTGTTTCGTCTCATTGCAACTGGCACAAGAGAACTGACATTTATTCAAATGTGTGTTTGCCATATTTCTTCAAGAGGTTAAAGCATATTTTTGGTCTTGTAGTTAGTAGATTCACCCATCCATTTACTAACAGATGAATCTCTAAGGTACTGTGTTGGGTACTTTTAGAACTATAAACATTGTAAATATATATATTTTAAGTATCCCGGTAGCAGAAAGTTTGACGAGATTACAAACAAACACACAAACAAAAGCTTCCTTCAAAATAAATAAGTACTTACCCTACACACTTGTTTTAAGATTGAGCAAACCTCTGCTGTTGAAAACCAGAAAAGGAAAAAAAGACACATTTTTGTTCCCTTAGACAGATGAATGATCTTGAAAAAGATGCTGAGTTTTATACTACTGGTGTAATAAAAGAACTAAATTGTCATTTAAGCAACGAGTTTCTTTTAAGAAGTGTGAATACTATTACTGGCATAGCTTTTGCATCTATAGGTATAAAGAGGAACAAATGGTTAATTACAGCAACACCGTCTTCTTGCCAGCTGGTGTGTTGGCTACACACAGTTGGACCTGGGTAAGAAAATGAAATTATGAGTTCCAAAGGGACAAAACACTGCAGTGGCTTTTTGCTTTCCTTGGGCCTGAAATTGAATGCAGGTCCAAACTTATGTAGATCTTGAGGAACAGAGAGGACCCAGCTTCATACATGTAGGTTTTCAGAAGAAAACAAAGCCTGTCTAAGTGTCAAGAGCAATCGTGGGTTTGTGTTCCTCATGAAACATTTTACCATGAGACCTTGTATAGAACTCTCCATTTTAGGGTTCAACTTCATAGTACAAATATTTAATTTCTAAATATCTAATCTAATTTCTAAATATCTAATCCAATCCAACAAACAAGAAATGGAAATAGAAAACATGCAACTGACTTTTGACTCATACCTTGCCTTTGGAATATACATTCAAAGCAAGAATGTCACTCTTTAATGAAGAAGTGAGTTTAGGGAGAGGTCAAGATACCGAGAAGGCTGTGGGTTCTTTTGCCAAACTTCTTAAAGTTGCCAAACCAGCCAAGATTGTCTCTGGAGCAAGAAGTGAGTCTTGTGACTCATAGGCCCTCTGAAAGTCCTTTTGCTCCATGGACTGCTCAGGCAGCAGACACAGCTCCTACATAAGGACCCTGAGAAGGGAGGAGCACTTGGTCATGAGCCATGCTCAGGTGGGGCCCCCGAGTAACAGACATTGCATAAAAGACTGACCACCATGACTGGCCTGTCCCTCATGACATTTATTACTTTGTGTACTTTCCTGTGATTATTCACCTTTGCCCAGAAATGTAAAACCCAGAAATGACTAAAAGGTGGCACATGAGAAATCGCCACACTGTCTCAGGATCTAGAAATAGAAATTCCATTTGCCAGCAATCCCATTACTGGGTATATACCCAAAGAACTATAAATTGTTCTACTATAAAAACACATGCACATGTAGGTTCATTGCAGCCCTGTGTACAATAGCAAAGCCCTGGAACCAACCCAAATGCCCATCGATGATAGCCTGGAAAAAAAATGTGGCACATATACACCATGGAATACTATGCAGCCATAAAAAACGATGAGTTCATGTCCTTTTTAGGGACTCGGATGAATCTGGAAACCATCATTCTCAGCAAACTGACACAAGAACAGAAAACGAAACACCGCATGTTCTCACTCATAGGCAGGTGTTGAACAACGAGAACACGTGGACTCAGGGAGAGGAGTATCACATCCTAGGGGCAATTGCAGGGAGCTAGGAGAGGGACAGAGGGTGGGGAGGGATAAAGTGGGGAGAAATGCCAGATATAGATGAAGGGGGAATAAAGGCAGCAAGCTACTTGGTTATGCATGCACCTATGAAACTAACCTGCATGACCTGCACATGTACCCCAGAACCTAAAGTAAAATTAAAAAAAATAATAAAGTGGCACGTGACTCCACTATTTCAAAATTTATGAACCAGGTTGTTCCAAAAATGTCATCAACTTGACTTTGCATCTCTTGTGTTTCTAGCAGTTAGCAATGGCAAAATCACAGAAAAGACAAATCTTACCTCTAATGTGCCTGATTTGCTTTCACTGAAAAACTCATATTCCTTCTCTCCAGCCTTTCTGCTATATTCCCTAACTCTAGATTTCCTGCTGAGATCACCCTTCCTAGAAAAAGTCAATGTTTTTGACTTTTCCAAGGTCCCTGCTCCTCACCTCTGGTACCTTAACTCTGAATATTCTCTTGTGTTTGCACAAGAGAATACAATTCTAGCTCGTACTTTTAATTTGTGAAAGGAATTTTTTCCCAGTTTTAGGTGGTAATATCTTTTTTTAAAATTAAGATTTCGTAGGGAAAAACATAATAACCACACAGTTGCTTAGATTTCTAAAGACCAGACTGCTTAAATCTTGGAGCAGAAGGGAGTTTTGGGAGCAAGTGAAAAGTGAGTCCTCAGACGGCATTCAACAATATGAATCAATGGCTAGCAACTAAAACTACACACACTCTCCTTTTCATAGTAATTCTCTAAAGTTCAATGATTTATATTCAGTTTTACATATACACCCATACACTGAAACCTAGAGAATACAATGCTTCTGTATTGTAAAATGATTTGCAATAAACATGATTGTGTAATTTAACATAAATAATGCTTTTTTCAATAATACAATATATAGAATTGTATTATTTACACAATCATAAATATGTGTGCATTAAATTTTTTTTTTCAGTTTAGTTTATTTAAGCACCTAATAGAAAACAGCTTTTCTTACTGGTTGTATACTTGTCACACAGAACAAATGCACTCAATTTTGTTTTCCTAGAGACTCAAGAAATACCTAATTGAACCTACTCACTTGCTCACTTTTGGGCTTTGTTGTAAGTATGTGAGAAAAAACATCAGAAGACCCGATCCACAGAAGATTGTTGTTTTGCTGATCTCCCAAATGTTTAACCCATGCCTCTTTATAGATGAGTTAAGACACAATAGTTAATCATTTCATGACAATTACCAAGACAAGTTGATAATATGTCTTGCTGTTTGTCCATGAAAGAGGACATTGTAATTGCATATAGTTCTCTGGGATACAACTGCTCCCATGTGTTATCTAGCCTGTGCACTTGTGACTGATATTTGTGCAGAGGATGGGCTTAGAAAATGGGTCTGAGACTCAGCATTTGCGGCCCCTCTATAATCAACTTTGCCTTTCCCTGACATATATCCAGGTGGCCTCAACATCCCTGGAAATGAGCAGCTAGTTGATGAGACAGACAAGGTCCCTGATCTTATGCATCCTACAATCTATTCAGGAAAGAAAACAATACTGACAAAAATTTTAAATGACTAAGGAAAGAATAAAAAAAGATTTTAGATTATGATAGGTACTTTGCAGAGAGGTACAGAATAGTCAGGATTCTTGCAGAAAGGCAATAATATCTACCGTGGATTTGAGGGACAGCAGAGGCCATTGGGCTGTAGTGATACTTACACAGAGGCCTGGTTGGTTCCACCGAGTCCAGGACCATCAGTTGCAAGGCTATTTCAGATAGTGGGAGCAGCCAGTACTGGGTCCTTTAGAGGAGATCAGAGTTCAAGAGGGTAAGGAACAGAAAGCTAAAATGGTAAGAATGGTGTGGTAGGAACATGTCACATGAAAGAGGCCAGATTACAGATAACTTTCACAATCAATGTAAGAAATTCAGATTTCATTCTAAGTGGTAGGGGAGGGTATCAGTGGGTGCTTAAGGGATGGAAGAATAAGAGATCATCTTCAGATATAATGTAGTCAGTTAACAAAAGCCAACAGAGAAAAGATGAATTATAGAAAAACTTCTTACCTTCTTCTCACTTAATGATTTAATATATAGATGATATATCATAGATAGACAGGCAAACAGATAATTTAATGAATCATCCCTGGTTACTTATTATTATAAAATTTAAATACTTAGAGGCATGACATAAAGAAGAATACTATGAGTTGCTATTTCAGTCAAGGTCTCAATTTATACCTGTTGCTGTGACAATGGTCGTAAGAAACTCATAAATGAAAAAAATATGCAGACACATTTAAAGCAGAAACTGAAAAATATGTTGATAATTTCCTCTAGCTTTTTTTTTTTTAGTTCAACTATTTAAGGGATCTAAAAAATTAGTTTGCACCCATAAGGAATATTCTAACCCCAAAGAACACAATGATGGTAAAACATTAAAGCTACAATATTTTCTTTATCTAAATATTATTATAATTAGTAATAATTATGGTTTACTCTCATTCAGAAAACCAATTTGGTTCTGAGTGTGTCTGACTTACATTCCTTTACGCTATATGCTTCTTCTTTGCCATCAAAAGGAAGGATTGGATCATTTGCTTTCTAAATTTGGATATGAAAAATAATTTGAAAGAAAATATTTTTAAAACTCCAGGGAAACTAGTTTATATCAATAATCGTAGATATTTTCCCTTAGTTTTAAATGAAGTAGTACAGATTTAAGTGTATACATGAAAATCCAAGAATTATTACTAAGAAAACCTATTCTTTCTCTCTCCTACTGTAGCAATTGGCTAAAAGTAAATAGTTGTTTGTTCAGTAATTTATTTAAAATCCACCAAAAAAAGGAACTTGTTTTTTAAAGCAAATTTTGGTTTATTAAACAAACTGCCATCTGGCCACGAAGTTCTTTGTACCTACTTAAGTACATTCCCTTGAAAAGATGAAAACTATGTTTTGTTTTTAGATGTCCTTCCATCTAGGCAAAATGTAGTGCAGTCTAAATTTAAAATTGTTAAATTTTTAATTGTGAAAAAGTACTTATATTTCTGTCACAGATGCCACTGCATTAAGTTTTTCGTAAAAACTGAGGACACTTTCATGGCTCCGATGAGGATCGAAGATGCCAGTCTGTCAATCACCCTGCCAATCAAATCTCACGTTTATGCCTGAGAATAGAGATCTCTCCACTCTCCATCTCCATGGAGATCCTTAAACTAGTCAGAGAAAATGCTTTTGTCTGAATACTAAAATACTGAAGGTTTATGGACTGATAGGTTTAATCCTCCAGAGAGGAGAGCAAGAGAGCCTCAATCCATCTGAATTATTTAAAACCATAAGTGTCTCAGGCACATGACAATTGGTTTGAAAAATTTAAATTACAATAGAATTTGTTTGTCTGGTAAGAGACGGATTCGACCACAGGAATTTGGGCTGCCTGGGAAGAAAAGTCCAGAAAACCCAAGACCCTCGATGAAAAAGAGCTTTAACCTGGCACTTTTTAAAAAACAGTGCTTCATAAGATTTCAGGCCCATCTGACTTACTTGAAAATCTGTTAAGTTACAGATCCTTATTTAGTAGATTTGGTTTGAGACTTAAGATTTTTGTGTTTTTCAAAAGCTCTCAGAAGCTGTTGCTGCTGCTGGTCCATGGATCACACTTTAAATAGCAAATTTTCAGAATAACAAATGCTATTCAGCACTGAGGATTTAAGGCAACACTGATCCTCAATAAAAATAGACATCTTCATCTCCCATGGTAGATTTATTCTTAGTCAAGTAACAAACTTTTCCAGATAGGCATGGTGGATCACACCTGTAATCCCAATCACCTTTGGAGATCAAAGCCAGAGGATAGCTTCAGCTCAGGAGTTCAAGACCAGCCTGGGCAATATTATGAGACCCCCATCTCTACAAAAGATTAAAAAAATTAGAATGTGTCAACCTGAGCCTGTAGTCCAAGCTACTCAGGAGGCTAAGATGGGAGGATTGCTTGAGCCCAGGGGATCAAGTAGGCCATGGGCCCACCGTTGTACTCCAGCCTGGGTGACAGAGTGAGACCCTGTCTCAAAAAAAAAAAACAAAAGCAACTCCTAGGAAACTCAATTTACCCATGTAACAAGCCTGCACAGGTATCCCTTGAGTCTAAAAAGAATCTTTGGAGGAAAAAAAAAAAAAAAAAAAACCTTTTCCCTGGCAACCACTCAGACTGTAAGAAGGCAGCTAGATAAAACCACACCTTTATTTCCCAGACTCAGGATCTTATCACAGTTACCCCATCTCCTAGCTCAGACAATCTTGTGTGTTCCAGGAATCTGGCTTAGAAAGCCATTTTAGGTTCATGAACTAGCAACTTACCTATGCACAAGAGCAGGAAAGCCAGAGCAGGGCCAGTGTTTCTTCATGAGTCAGTGTACAAAAACATACATCCTCAGTTAAACACTGGATGCCTTAGTTACACTATTTTTCTTAATTGCAACCAAACTCCATACTTACATGAACAACATTTCAATAAGGCAAACTATTACATCAGCTCATCCTTTCATGGCAATACAGATCTCCCTGTAGAACCTCAACCTGCACTTGAAACCATGTGCCAAAACTCTGGTTTCACAAAAGTGGAAACCTTTCTCAATTTGCCAGGAGAAGATAGGAATTTGGGGTGCGGGGGGAGGGGCAGGACATGGAAATTCCCATAATCAAATCCTGAAGAAAATAACTAAGGAGACCCCATTCTCACTCAAACACTACTCTCCTGCTCAGTGCCCTCTCCCAAGGGTTCACAAAGGGCCCTCTTTAATTTGTTGTATATTTTGCTCCCAGGCACGAACTCCTATTACAAGAGCCAGCCAAGCACATAGCATCATCAATGGTTTCTTCTCTATAAATGCACCAAATTGTTAAAATTATATCAGAAATTTTTGTCTCTTCCCCATTTTGCCATAATGCTTCCCATCTATTAACAGTTCCTTCCCAAACTCAAGCAATCTCCAAGTCAGTGCTTTCAGACTTGCTCTCCAGAATACCAGTATCTTCAACTGTGCTGCTGTTCAGCATTCTCTTCCCATGCTATCTAATGGCGACAAATGGGCTTGTCAGGGTGTCTGTCTCTTGCTGACCTGCTTCCATAGAAATCTGACGGAATTCTGTGGGAAGGCCGTGAGGGGAGTAGAAAGGCTGATTAAGCCATTGCTTGCATTGATTCAGTAGCCATCAGCTTGCACTGATGCTTTATCAACTCTTAAATTCAAACCCTGGCTGGAAACTGAGTTATTCATCAAGAAGGATTAGAAAATGCAAAAGGTCTATACATTTAACAGACTGATTCTTGTTATCTCCAGAGATTTTCCTGTCACTTAAAAATGATGTCTGGGGTACAATTTGCATCTAAAATGGCCTTAGAAAGAGGCAAAAGGCCAGCACTTCAAACTAATGAATCCTTAGGTTACAGAGAAATACTCCCAGCCAAATAAAGCAAGCCACATTTCTACCAGATTCCAATCGGACCCAACCCGAATCAATGACAAACTTGCTTAAGGACTTGGGTTTCTTTCTTCCAGGAAGAATACTAATATTTTTTTCACACAATTCACATTCATATTTAAGTAAAAGGAAAAGTAGTGTATTGGAAACAGAAAAACAGGATGGCGTATCAAGAAAATGTGGGTTCTAATGTCAGGGAGGCCACCAAATAGCTCTTGGATGGGAAACAAGTCACTCCCTCTCTCTGGGCTTTCATTTCACTATTTATAAAATTAAATATCCAGGGTTCATTCTGTACTGTTACTAGCAAGGTCTGTTCCTTACTGTTACAAGGCAGTGGCAGTGATTTGAGGAAACAAGGAATGGCTAGTGATTTCTCTAATAAATTGGAAGGTTCACTCTCTTTTCCTACAGGGTAGGATCATAAGTATTCAATGTTTTTATCTCTTAAAAATATGTTATTTAAAGTGCTTCATGTCCTTCTCATTCCCACCACGGTTGTCACAAGTGTGAAATTACTGCTTGTGGACGATGTGTCCACTGTGCATGTGTGTACATGGATGTATACATTTCCCAGATGAAGTTCTTTACATTATATTTCTAAAAGAGAAAAGACATGCTCTATTTATTTTAAATTATTATTTGGATAAGATTCTATTAGATTCATGCAAAGTGTGGGGCTGAATTTTGTATAGATGAAATGAATACTTCTTTTGCTTAAAGCTTCTGATAAGGATGCTTTTACAGATAAGAAATATTGTTGCCTAGAGAGATTTCCAATGTTTGAATGATAAAATAAATAACCAAAGCAAACGTTGGGTGTAAAATAACCTAATAACATCAAAAGTACACATTTTACATAGACAGCTTCAAGAAATAGAGGGTTGCTCTTTAAATGAACATCTTATGAGTTATAACATTTGGATTGATTCCATTGATCTAACTTTTATTCCAATTCATGCTTTACTGATATCTAATCTCATCATATGAAAGCCCAGAGTACTATAGAAAATGTACATGTAATGAAGATTGTCATGTGAGGTCATCTGTATGGTGAGTTATGTCACTGGGCATTTTCTAGCTGCAAAGAAGAGACATTCAGGCTAGAACATGAGTTTTTAAGAAGTCAAGAAAGATCAAAGAAGCTTATTAATATTATTTTGCAACAAAATAATGATTTGAGACACATTATTATCCTAATTAATCTATCCTTACTCAGTATCCCACTCATCATAAAAATCAATGTGCAGTGCAGTGTCCCTTCTTAGACACAGCATGTCAGAGATCTTACGTCAAAGTAACATATAATCACTTTGCATTTTTCCAAAGTCACCAATTTTGACCTTCTTTGCCTGACCTGACTCAAATTATCAGTCCTTATCAACTTTCCCACTAAAAGGACCTATTTTTGTATGTGATAAATATGCCCTATAATCTTACTGATTGTCATTACTAATTTGCTTTTACAATCTATGTATTTGTTTGCAGAGTGCCATGTCATTATTGTATTTGTTAAAATCTAAAGTTTTGATATCTAGTGTCAGCAAACAGCACTATGTCTGAATGACCAATGGTCAGAGTGTTTGTTATTGCTGTTTTGGAGAGACAGAGGTCTTGCTTTGTTGCCCAGCCTGGTCTGGAACTCTTGAACTCAAGTGATCCTCCCACCTGAGCCTCCTAAAGGGTTGGAATTATAGGCATGAGCCAACACACCCAGCCAGAGCTTTGCTGATTTCTTATGGGTTGAGTTCACAAGTGGTTCTGTTACGCCAACCATGTGTTAAAGATGCTCATTCTCCATCTAGTAAGACACTTGTGGTAACAATTCTTGTAGAGAAGCAATGTTCTCCATGTTTTATATTTTGTATACTACTTAATACTTTTTAAATAAAAATCTAACAATGCCCAGCTCAATGAGCTAATTTGCCACCCTAGTCTACTATATCTACCCTTAAAGATCATTAAAATACTGTGTAAAGAGGGTAAACAATCTTTGAATTCAAATAATTCTTTTTTTTTTTTTTTTTTTTTGAGACGGAGTTTCACTCATGTTACCCAGGCTGGAGTGCAATGGCGCGATCTCGGCTCACCGCAACCTCCATCTCCTGGGTTCAGGCAATTCTCCTGCCTCAGCCTCCTGAGTAGCTGGGATTACAGGCACACGCCACCATGCCCAGCTAATGTTTTGTATTTTTAGTAGAGACGGGGTTTCACCATGTTGACCAGGATGGTCTCGATCTCTTGACCTCGTGATCCACCCGCCTCGGCCTCCCAAAGTGCTGGCATTACAGGCTTGAGCCACCGCGCCCAGCCGAATTCAAATAATTCTTGAATTATTAAATTAGACTGAGGCCGTTAGAGTAAGGCTTGACCTTTTAGTGCTCATGGTAATGGTCTAATTCATCTTATTATACCACCACTTCTGGTATATAGCATGTTTAAGGGTCAGAAAAGGTTATTCTGAGAATGCATACTAGACTATTCGAACAAGAGTAAAGGAAATTTCAAAGTTGTTTTGGACTGCCGTAGTAACATTCCTGAAACATTTTCATTTTTACTGGAAGACAGAATAATTCTGGGGATGAAAGTGAGGTGCACATAAGAAGGTAGAGTTAATATCTCACAGTGTTTCCTTAAATTCCAAAGTGCAAACATTCACTGGGTCCACCTACCTTCCTGTTATTCTAATACATTATTCTAAGATAAGACAGTGGTTTGAGGATTGAAAATGTAAAATTCTGCAATTCTTCTCATGGCATTTAGTTTTTAATACTTCCTTTGGAAATAAAGGCTTTCCAGATCTGTAAAATGAAAACTTTTTTTTTTACATATTACAATCTATATTTTAAAAACGACAGATGTCCAAAACTCATCTCAGACCCAGGATTTTCACCTCTCTAATAATACCCTAAACTCATCACAAACATTGAAATTTCACAGTCTATGTTTTCTTACTCACTTCAATTACGGAGAGTTAGTAAGCCTCTTTTCCAGGCATCCCTATCATGGTGCACAAATTTCTTTGGATTTTTTTTAATTGCATTTCATTATTAGTACTTGTTTTGTGTTCGTGATTTCAACTAGAACCACATTAATTTGGCTAGGACTCTTTCAGCAAATATTCACCTATGTACTCATTCACCAAGGATTTTCTAAGCCTCCTTCATCTTACTTCTGGGAAATGTTGGTACTTAAAGTATTATCAACAGAGTATTACCATACCTATCACATTGTAACCATTCACCGATTTCTTAAATGAATAAAGGAGAAAAAATACACGCATTCCTCACTGGTCACCTGTGTTTTGTGGACAGCTCTTTCTCCAGCATATTCAGTAGAAGGCCTGGGACATGATAGTTTATCATGAATATTTCTTGAATGACGTTGAATAAATGAAGAACAAATTAAGAGACCTTCGAGTCGAAAGCCCTATTTTTATCCTTCAAGAATTTTTCTTTCCTGACTTTGGTTCTCTTTCTCCTTTTTCTTTTTCATTGCCCTCGTCTGTATCGTTTGTGTTGGCTTCATGCTCAGTATCAGCCTCATATTATCAGTAAACATTCACTGAGGGCTTACCCTTTTGTTCAATTAGAGTTTTTCAAATCAAATGTATTGATGTCATTGTCCCTGCTATACTTTGATATGAAAAGGAAGTGTCTGGTTACCATTGTAAATTCCATTGGGTATTTGATCGCTAACACATAACCCTGAACATTTTCTCTCTGACCATTTCTCTGCTCTAAAGCAGGTCATTAAATTGCTCCCAGGCAGAAAGAACAGGACCAGAACAGCAGGGCACTTTTGTAACAAGACCTTGTAAATTGAAAGCCCTAGATACCTTTCCCACTGTGAGAACCCGCTGAGACTGGTTCTTTTTAACATTGCATTAATAGGCCCTTCAGACCCACTTAATTAAAGACAGTATATCTAGGCAGACTTTAATCGCTTAGAAGGATCGTGGGCATGGCAACTCTTAAAAACCAGCTCTTATCTTAAGGTTATTTTAGTCGTTGAAACTTACGCTGGTCATCATATATTTTTGTTACTTTCCATATCTTCTGAAAAGCATAGTTTCTATCTTATGTATAGGATGATGGACCTGGAATGTCCTGTATTAAGAAATCAATCATGCGGCTGAATTTATACATGTTTTTCCATAACAAAGTCAGATGTGAGGGCCTTCTAGCTGTGATTAACCAAGTCCATTTGTTAAATCCCTGCTGGTTAAAGGAAAGGCTTATAATTGCAAATATCATGGCCATACAGTTACAAACTGGGGGCCTGCTGGGAAATGCAGACCTTAATGTAGAGGTGTCATTAAAACCTCCAAGTCAGTCAAGGTAGTTAATCACTCAATTAGACTCTCATTATCATCTGCCCTGCATCAAAAAGGCTTCCCGCAGTCAAGGAGGGGTTGTAACCAGTCACTTTGACAGGTGATCCCCTCCTCAAATACAATGGCTACAATAGGCCTTAGAGGAGTTATCAGCGTGATGTGGCCTGTATCTAAGCCGAAACAGACGCCCATGGGAGTTTAGACAGCCCTAACTGAGGAGATCAAAGGCAGGGAAACAGCTGATCCCAGACTGGCTGGTGTCAGCCTCTGTCAAAGGCAGATGGAGAATCAACTTATTGATTGCTGGCGGTGGTGTTCGTCCTGGAATTAAAGGTCTGGCCTGGGGGAATATTCACAAGGAATGTCTGGCTTTGGAGGCAACGGTAGCATAGATATTAAAAATCGCAAGTAATTATTTTGGGAAAAGCCTGCTTAATAAAATTGGTAGTAAAATTGACATTTTCCCACCACACTGTAGCATGCAAAGAAGAGAAAGAAACAGCAATTGGTATAGCCCAGATCTACTGAAATATTTTCAAAATATAGAGTCGGTCTTTTGGGATGAAATAATTTCCTGGGGGTCCCAATAACAAACTGAGGATTCCATAGGGCAATTAACACAACAAATAGAATGTTGTCGAATATGTAACCAACAATATTCTCCAACATATTTAAGCCATGCTGAAATAAGGGTGTGTATATTGTCCTGACATAATATTTTAACCTTTTCCCTAAAGGGTCAAATACACCAAAGTTACTTACTTAATGCAAAGAAAGTCTCTAAGGGAAAAGTACAGATGAATATCAAGATATCCCAAATAGAATTTGTCAAATTGGTCTTTACTTGTTACTAATTTTAGTAAGTCAAGTAAAAACTATCATGTACCGCTACTACCTTGAAGACAATTTGTCTTAAGGCTAAGAGTGGAAAGGTGTGATCTTTTCCCTGCCATCACAAGGGTCACAGCAATATTTCTGTAACAAAAGACAGGTTAACAAGAGAAAAACATGACAAATTATTCAATCAAGGTTTTATCTGACATGAGAACCGTCAGACATGAAGACTCAAAGGCCCAAAGGAAAACAATCTATTTTTTATTTTTTATTTTATTTTAAGCTCTGGGATACATGTGCGAACCTGCAGATTCACTACATAGGTACAACTGTGCCATGGTGGTTTGCTACACCTATCATCCCATCATCCAGGTTTTAAGCCCCTCATGCATTAGGCATTTGTCCTAATGCTCTCACTCCCCTTTCCCCCAACCCCCTGACAGGCCCGGGTATGTGATATTCCCCTCTCTGTGTCCATGTGTTCTCATTGTTCAACCCCCACATATTGGTGAGAACATGCAGTGTTTGGTTTTCTGTTCCTGTGTTAGCTTGCAGAAGATGATGGTTGCCAGCTTCATCTATGTCCCTGCAAAAAAACATGAACTCATTTTTTAAGGCCATATAGCATTCCATGGTGTTTATATGCCACATTTTCTTTATCCAGTCTATCACTGATGGCATTTGGGTTGATTCCAAGTCTTTGCTATTATGAATAGTGCTGCAATAAACATATGTGTGCATATGTCTTCATAGCAGAATGATTTATAATCCTTTGGGTATATGCCTAGTCATGGGATTGCTGGGTCAAATGATATCTTTATTTTTAGGTTTGATGCAGAATGAACAGTCATGTGGAATCGTGATTGGACAAAAAGAAAATGATCCAACAGGAATAGGCTGAGAGGGGAAAGCCAGGAAGCCCTGTCCAGATTCTTTGTGGCCTTTTCTTTGTAACCTTCCTTCTTCCAGGTATACAGCAGAACCCCTTCTTCAATGACAGTCTCATGATCTACCTTCAGACAAGGGAGGTGAGAGAATTTCTTATGGACAGCTCTTACACAGAACGGCCGCAGAAGGTTAGGGTAATATTTCTAGGTTTTATGGCTGGCTCTGGGGGATAGGAGTTCTGGTTTCTCTGAACCACCATGGAGAAGACGAATTCTAGGTGTATGGGCTGCCTTGTGGAAGGAAGGGAAGCAGGAGAAAGAAGGGCAGGAGAAGGTCAGAAAGAGACTTTACATCTAAAGCCTTTCCAATGTCCTTAAGTTCAAAGCACTTATCATGGTGAAGTGCCATGCCTTGGGGTATCATTTATTGATCCCTAACTGCACTTGTTTGTCCATTCAAAAAATGAGTTCTCTGCATGTGCCAAACCCTTGTAGTAATTAAATCACATTATTTCATCATTAATGAAGTTTATAATTTAACTTTTTAAATATAAACTTATGGAAACATTTTTTCTGCTTCTTAATGTGAATCTTTGTCCCATAGAATTTAACTCCATAATGCACGATCCTGATACACAGGCTCAGTTAGTTGCATTTTACCTTCCCTGTCCCTCTTTAAGATACCGGGTTTTTTTTTCAAGCACTCCTTTAATAATTTCAATTTTTTTATGCTAAAAAGGTCTGTAAAAACATCTGTCAACTCAAGCACTCAAAGGATTCTTTTGCATGTATGTTGTGTTTTGTCAAATTAGGCTTACTGTCAATAAATTTGAGAAATGCTAATTTATTTTTAATAAGCTTTCTATTTATAATATCTTTGGATTAAAAAAAAAAAGGAACGATAGCACAGAGTGCCCTTATACCTCACAAGCTGTTTCCTCTCTTACTAACATCTCACATTAGTAGGGTATAGTTGTCAAAATTAATGAACCAACATTGGTAGATTACTATTAACTAAAGTACATAATTTCTTCAGCTTTTTCTCACTTCTTACTAAAGTTATTCTTTTGGTACTAGGATTCCACTCAATACTCATCATACTGCATTTAGTTATTATGACTCCTAAGGACCCTCTTGGCTGTGGCAGGTTCTTAGAGCTTTTTTGATTTTGATGACCTCGATAGTTTTGAGTATTACGGATGGTATTTTATAGAATGCTGCTTAATTGGTATTTGTTGGAAACTTTTTGTCTGTTTCTTTAAATTATTAGACTGGGGTTATGAGTTTTTGGGAGGAAGACCACAGAGGTAACGTGTCATTTACCTTATACCATCACAATGGTGCATTCTATCAATTTAACTTATCTCTATGGATGTTAACTTTGATGACCTGGGTGAGATACTGTTTGTCAGATTTCTCCAGCATAAAGTTATTTTGTTTTTCCCTTATCTGTACTGTACTCTTTACAGTAAAGTTAATATGGGCAGCCTAAACATAAGATGTGAGGAGTTACGTCCCAATTCCCTGAGGGCAGAGTATTTACATAAATGATTTGAAATCTTTCTGTGTGTGAGATTTGTCTGTTCTCCTTCATTTATTTATGTATAAGGTAATTAGTTGAATCAGTATGCACTCATGGGTTTTTCTTTTATACTTTCTGATATAATGCAACACTATCAATAGGTATGTAGGGTTTATAAAAAGAAGTTCCTCCTGCCTTTGGTTTTATGGATTCAACGCCTTTCCAAAATTAATTAAGTCAGCACTTTTATCCTCCACCTTCTTGAGGGAGGTTGTTTCATACATTTGTAATACAGTCAGGTTTTACTGTAATACATTCTGGGATCCCCCAGCCTCCTAAAATAATTTCTTGAAGGATCATTATTTGTGCTGAAAAGTTCTGTGGATTTTCACAAATGTTTAGTGTGCTATGTCCACAATCACAGTATTATACAGAATTGTTTCACTGCCTTAAAAAATCCCTTGTGTTTCACTACCCACCTCTGCCTCTTGGCAATCACTGACCTGTTTACTATCACTATCATTTTGACATTTCCACAGCATATACATGGAAACATACAATGTATAGCCTTTACAGACTGATTTTTTCTTTTTTTTTCACTTAGCAAGATGCATTTAAAAGTCATCTATGGGTCAGGCACAGTGGCTCACGCCTGTAATCCCAATACTTCGGGAGGCTGACGCGGACAGATCACCTGAGGTTGGGAGTTCGAGACCAGCCTGACCAATTTGGAGAAACCCTGTCGTTACTAAAAATACAAAATTAGCTAGGCATGATGGCACATGCCTATAATCTCAGTTACTGGGGAGGCTGAGGCAGGAGAATTGCTTGAACCCAGGAGGCAGAGGTTGCAGTGAGCCAAGATCATTCCACTGCACTGCAGCCTGGGCAACAAGAACAAAACTCCATCTCAAAACAAACAAACAAGAAAAAGTCATCTATGTATTTGCAAGGTTTGGTAGCCCTTTTCACGGCTATAAACATTCCTGGTCTTGTTTTCCGTGGACTTGTTATAAATCAACTGGCAAATTTCCTAGAAACATGATAACAGAATTATAGATTAACTCCGTAATTAGCTATGTCAGAAACTGCCAAAATTTCTTCCAAAGTGGCTGACACTTTTGCATCCTATTCAACAATAACTGAGAGCTTCTGTTGCTCCCCATTCTCACCAGCAATTGCTATCTTCATTTTAAAAAATTTAGCCATTCTAATATGTATGCAGTAATATCTTACTATTATTTTCATTTCCCTAAGGAAAAATCACTAAATTGATTTAATGTTTTTGTATAACATTAGATTTGCATTTAAAATAAAAGATAAAAATAAAAAATTACACACACAAGTCTTATAATTGAGGAACTTACATTCTTGTTGCAGAAATAAAGTATTTTCAGATATTGATCAAATAATATTTTATAATAATGTGTTAAATAGATAAAGACTGGAAAATGCTTCAGGAATTTTGAAATTTTATTTAACCAAAGAATTCTCTCTTTCAAACATTCAGACAAAAACGCAAAGCCGAACCATGTTGGCTGTAAAGGGTGGGAAATCCAGGACCTAAAAATTTGCCTTTACCCTCCATCTTATCTCACTTCTCTTCCATCAATTTTTGTCCAAAAGGGGATTCTAAGGTATATATAAGTCTTTGAGGAACTAACTCCCAAACCCCTGTCATCTATAGGTATTTGGGGCAGAGAAGGTCCATGCAGACTAAAATCTGTTGGAAAGGCTCTATCAGAGTAGTTGGAATTTGTATTTTTACCTTAAGGTTTGTGTAGGATTTGGGTAGATAAGCTGATGAATCCCGAAGTGCTTTGGAGTGAAACTGACAGTATTAGTAAAAGCAGAAAACATGAGTTGGGCAAAATATAGTACAAATAGAAGACAATGCAGGATGCCTGGTTGAAGAAGTTTCATGTAGCTATTACTGGGAATGTTGAACTGGAATTAAATCCTGGAGATATTCAAATGCAGTCAATTTAAAATTGAAGGAATTCTTAAATTATCAAATACAATCTATATTTTAGATTGGTTAATCTCATAGTGATTTGCAGTAGTCATAAAAAATATGAGACACTGGACATGGTGGCTCATGCCTGTAATCACAGCACTTTGGGAGGCAAAGGCAGGAGGATTGCTTGAGCTTGAGAGCTTGAGACCCACATGGACAATATAGTGAGACCCCATCTCTACAAAAAAATTAGCTGGGCAGGGGGGCACACACCTACAGTCCCAGCTACATGGGAGGCTGAGGTGGGAGGACTGCTTGAACCTAGGGAGATCAAGGCTGCAGTATGCTGTGATCACGCCACTGCACTCCAGCTGGGGCAACAGAGCAAGATCTTGTCTCAAGAAAGAAAGAAGAAAGAAAGAAAGAGAGAGAGAGAGGGAGGGGGGGAGAGAGAGAGAGAGAGAGAAAGAGAGAGAGAGAGAAAAAGAGAGAGAGAGAGAGGAAGAGAGAGAGAGAAAGAAGAAAGAGAAGAAAGAAGAAAGAAAGAAAGAAAGAAAGAAAGAAAGAAAGAAAGAAAGAAAGAAAGAAAGAAAGAAAGAGAGAGAGAAAGAGAGAAGGAAAGAAAGAAAAAGAAAGAAAGAAGAGAGAAAGAGGAAGGAAGGAAGAAAGGAAGGACAGAAGAAGGAAGGAAGGGGAAATATAAAAGACTAGATCCCCAAATCCTCTGAATAGAAGGTATTTGGGATTTATGTGAGTTTCTGTCCAGCAATCCTTTCTTGGGGTTTTAACTCTCTAATACACCATGTAGTCCTGGGATTTCTTCAATTTTGTGTCCTTTTCCTAAGGCCTGAATAAGACCCAAAACTGATCTATTAAGAAGCCCTATTCCTCTAGTCAGAATAATTTAAGTTATGGACACATGCCCCATGTTGTTCTCCCCTGGAAATATTCTGACATTAGAGGCAACAATCTCTTACTTGTAATAGTGCTGAAAGAATGGGAAGACAAGCTGTTGGCCAGCCATAATGAAGAAGCTTGGCTGGGCGTTGTGGCTCATGCCTGTAATCTCAGCACGTAGGGAGGCCGAGGTGGGTGAATCATCTGAGGTCAGAAGTTTGAGACTAGCTTGGCCAAGATGGTAAAACCCCATCTCTACTAAAAATACAACAAAATAAAAATAAAAATTAGCTGGGCATGGTGGCAGGCACCTGTAATCCCATCTACTTGGGAGGCTGAGTCAGGAGAATAGCTTGAATCCAGGAGGTGGAGGTTGCAGTGAGCCGAGATTGCACCTTTGTACTCTAGCATTGGCAACAAGACTGAAACTCTGTCAAAAAAAAAAAAAAAAAAAAAAGAAAGAAAGGAAAAAGAAAAAAAGAGACTTAACTCTAGTGGAAGGGAATGAGGTTAAGCCCTGAGATTATCCCACAGGTAAAAAGAATAAAGAGGGAAAGAAAACCTTGATGAAATAGTTTGGGTGTTGATAACCAGCTGAGCCTGAAGTCATTCTATATCAATACTTTTTAAAAAGTCCTTTTTAATTTTTCTTTCTTTAACTAGTCTAAATTGGGTTATGCCACCTTAAATTGCTAGCAGGTTTTAGGCTGGTAACTGTAATAACAACATAATAGTTATTTACTCAGAACCAGCTCTGACAGCTACTGTAGGAGAAACTGTCAAATAATTTAAACTTATAATTTTATTTAAACTCTATAACGTCCATCATAAAAACTAAATGAGATGTAATTTGTTTTCTTCATTTATAAAAGAGGACAATAAAATCAAGAGAGCTTGAACAACTCCCCCAACGTTGCACAGCTAGTACCTGGAAATTCAGGGACTTGAACGCATATCTGTGTGTAACCAAATTCCATGAGTTTTTGAGTATGCTGTTTTGCCTCTGGGAAGCAGAAAGGAAAGATGATCTAAGAGACATTGTCAAGAACAATAAATAAATGATGGGCTCCAGTGACTGTTGAATATGAAGAGTAAACAAAAACAAGTTTAGGAATCAAAGAAAATGACATTTAAATCTAAGATATTTAGAAAACTGAAAATTGAGTTGGCTTTTTGGAGAATAGGGTAGGGATTGATTCAATCTGAAGTATGTTGAGTTTCAAGCAATGGCAGAACTTTTAAGTGGAAATGGTCATCAGAAAGTAGAGACACAAGAGTGAAGTTAAAATGAACACGAGAACTAAAAAACAGCAGACTAATAACCTTGGTGAGGGGAAAACAAACGTGTAATTCACTGATCCCTTCTTATTGCTAGAGCTAGTGAGAAGGCTGTCTCTTGCCTTCTGTGAGAACCTGGGGCAACCAGTAGCTATTTCTCCAGCTGAATTCAGAGCGCCACTCTGCAATTGAAGACAACGAGGCAGCACATAAACACAACTGATGGATGGAAGAGGAAGATGACTGTTCAGAAATGCTCAATTAAAAAGAAATCCAGTACTGTGTTGCAATGCTTATTAAAATTCTGTGGAAACAGTTGTAATGCCCAAACCAGCTGAGAAGTCCAGGCAAATATTAAGTATTTGAATTCACTGAATAATTATGAGTCTAGGCCTTTCTTCCCTTCTTTTATCCATGTTGGCAAAGTGCTCCAGGACCACCTTATTCTACAGGTATTTTTATTATAACAAATGAGGTTTCTTAGCACAATAATTTTAAGAGAAATATTTAGTAACTGGAAATTAAGAGTTTTTTAAACTCTTAAAAGTCTTAATATTAGAATATTTCTTGTCAAAATTTTCCAATTTAAAGGCTTAGAATGGGAATAAATAAATGCTAATATCCATCAAATGAATCCATTCAATGATTCATTTATTCACTCATTCTTTTCCTAACTTTCATATTTGGGTGCTTTATGTAAACATTTAATTTAAAATGTATAATAATTTATGAAAAATTGTGAATTAACATATGTTACATGTTAATATATAAAGAAAATATAAAATTAACAAATTTTGTTTTCCAAGAAGTAAAATAAAGCAAATATGAGTACTTGCTCATAGCATGTTCTTACCTCAATTTACATGGAATCCACTAGAAAGGTTGGAAGCAATTAAATTATCAACATGTAGGAAAAATGTCTTTATTCCCATAGGCCCAATTCATCATAATTAAAATAAAGGACATTGATAATAGACACTCAAAATCCAAGGTTATCCCCTTTACAGTATATGTATCTGTTTATTTATGCTTTGTGCATTACAATCACTAATAATAAATTTTTTTTTCTTTTTTTTTTTCTTTTTGGTATGGAAAGATGTATCTGTTGTAATTAAATGCTAGGAACGGTAAAGAATATGAATCTGTGAAAAGTCCTTCCCACCCCAGTATAAAATACTAATTTTCAGTTGAAATAAAAAAGTAAATACTATAAACTCTGTTTTAGTGACATTTAAATAGATTTTAACTGAATTATTTATTTAAAATATATACAAATGGCATTTCAACTATTCTATAGAAATCATTTCCCGTCACTCATTTACTTTTTCAATGTATAGCTGCCCCTGATTATGTGGTCTCATCTCTTTAGTCCTTTTGCAAATGACTTGTTTTGAAAACATCTTCAGTAACTTTTTAATGTACTGCTCTATCCATTTATTCAAAACAAAGAAAAAAAACAATAATACCTTGCAAAGTTGGGAAACTTAAATAACATTAGCAAACTACCTATCATATACCCTAGAATCTATCATGCAATTGTTAAATATTATCTTTAATAATTATTATAATTATTAACAAGTACATTATACAAATTGAATAAAATGCCTGCACAGTGTCTATGTATTTATTTGGTCTTGGAATGCCAGGGTTAACACAAGCACCTGGGAAGAACTACTAGGATCCTGTCTGAAAGTATATACAGCAACGCATAGGGATTGAGAGCAAAGGTTTCAGATTTCAGTTGCCTTGATCTAAATGCTGTTTCTTCTGTTTACTGAGCTGGATGACAGTGGGCAGGTATATCTTTCTGTACCACATTTTCTTCATCTGTAAAATGGGTGATAATACCATCTCTTACGGACTTTTAGAGGACTAAATTATTTAATATATGTAGAATCCTTAGAAGACTAGCTGGCAGGGAATGAATGCTACATCGCTATTTTTAAGTATTTGTATATTCATGTGGCATTCTGAAAGTATCAAGTCATCTTCCTAATCATCATTATTTGCTCTTGGCTTATAACATCAGAATATGTAAACCTTTTACCTTTAAAACTCTAGTAGAGTTTGCCACGAATCGTTATTTTTCTTTTCTCTCACTAATGGTAAGAAATACATGCTGAACACCATGGCCGTGGGAGTGCAGAAGGAGCACGGAGCTTGTTTTAAGCCAGGACTCCCTGCTGGAGTACATAGGAGAGGCCCAGATGGGGGCAGCTGTCGAGGCAGTGATGTATGACAAATGACTTGCTGCTGCAATGGATCATCAGAGGCTGGCTACACTGGTGACATGTCACAGTCATACATCATCAGAGCAGTGCCTGGCAGGGGCAGCGGCCTGAAAACCACCCTGCCCCATAAATTTTAATACAGCCAAATAAAAACGCTGTACTTTTCTTTTCTTCTAAATTAAAGATTGACACTCAGGAAAGGAGGGACAGAGGACTCTTTCATATGACCAACTTGCTTTCCAAGGCCCCAGAGGCACTGAGGTCCTCTATTAATATGCACTGTCATCAATGCTCCACAATAAATGAAAGACAAAACAAAACAAAACCAAAACCCCCTGTACCTTGGTTTGACTCAGGCAGACTGGACCCATTGTATGACTTCCTGGCACAGTCTGCCCTGTGAGGAAGAGACATCCTACATTAATCTCTGGAAAATTGTTAGAAGCAGTGGGTTGCTTTGTTATTGATTACTTGCCTATAGTCAGCTGATGAGACTACATTAAAGTTTGCTATAATTTGTGAGGTATGCTGAGCAGTTTATTTCCCAATGGTGGTGAATATTGCTAGTCCACTGAATAGTGTTGATAAATTTTTAACAAAATAGCAATTTCCTTAGTAGGTTTTGGGATACAACCGTGAATAAAGCACTCTAGTAGCTTGCATTTCAGTTGGGTTTAAGAGGAGATACTAAAAATGAACACAAAATGAGTAAGATATGAATTCCAGCTATTGATAAGAAATTAAAAATATGGTGATGAGATAGAGATCAGGTGTTCACTTTAACTAAAGTAGTCAAGAAAGGCATCACTAAAAAAAAGGTTAGTTATGATTTGAGACATCAGTGATAAGAAGCAAGCAGCCAAGGAAACTTCAGATGATAAAGTTCCCCAGGCAGAGGAATGGCAAATGCAAAGTCCTGAGACAATGATTGGACATGCCAAATTTAGGACAAATTTAGGACCAATGCAAATTCCTGAGACAATGATGGATGTGCCAAATTTCAGACACTGTAGCACATGCATAACCAAAGTGGGAAGGATTGAGATAGTAGAGGACAGACGGGTAGGCAGGTTTCAGTTCATTGAGTGTCTTGTAAGCCATACTGAGGAGTTTGGGTAATCTGATTGTAAAAAGTTAGAAGGTTTTTGTTTTGTTTTGTTTTGTTTTGTTTTTGAGACAGGGTCTTGCTCTGTTGCCAGGCTGGAGTGCAGTGGCTTGATCTTGGCTCACTGCAAACTTCGCTTCCTGGATTCAAATGATTCTCCTGTCTTAGTTTCCTGAGTAGCTGGGACTACAGTCATGCACCACTGCACCCAGCTAATTTTTGTATTTTTAGTAAAGACGGGGTTTCACCATGTTGGCCAGGATGGTCTCCATCTCTTGACCTCATGATCCATCCGCCTCAGCCTCCCAAAGTGCTGGGATAACAGGCATTAGCCACCACATTCGGCCAATTAGAAGGTTTTAAGCCAGGTAAGGGTGTGAGAACACTCCCAATTTGGAAAGAAAAAAAAAAAAAAAGCATTCTTGTTGCTATGTGAAGAGAATGTTGAGGTGGGTAGAACTGGAGGCAGGGGAGTAGGATCAAAGGTGGAAACACTAGTTAGAAAGCTTAACTAGTGTAACTGGATTAGTCAGAAGCATCCAGGTAACAGAAGACTGACTTTGTACGACAATTTTAGCAGTACAATGACAGAAAGTGTTTGGATTTACAAAATATTTTGAGGCACAGCTGATATGACTTATTCATGGAGTAGATGTTTTGCACAACAAGGGGAGCAGAACTAGGGAAATGCCTTTAGATTTTACTTCTACATGACAAAGTGGTAGTGATATTGTTCACCAAAATATCTAAAAAACTTTGGAAGACATTTCTGAGTGAAAATCAGTATGTTGTTTTTTTGATGACATTCTGTTGAGATGGCAATTCAGTATCCTAGAGGAGTTCTCAAGTAGGTATTCAGAGAGAGAATTTTTGAGCTCAGGGGACAGATCTGGAGATCAAAATTTGAGATTCTTTATCCCGAGAATTAGGTAAAGCTGTAAAAGAGAGGGAGGCTTCAGGAGGAAGCTCTGAAACTTTCTAATATGTTGAGGTTTGGTAAGGGAGAAGCGGCCAATAAAAGACAGGAAGAAAGGGTGATAAGAAAAGGTAGAAAATCAAGCAAGGTGAGTGCTGGTGTTGAAAAAAGCCCCAGAGAACAAAGAGTGTCAGGAAGGAGGGATTGGTCATCTGCTGCTGGGCCAGCTGATGCTAAAAGGTGGTTAGAATGAACATGGAGAAGGAACATCATCTTCCAACGGATGAATTTTGTTAGTAACATTATTATGAGAACTTTTTATAGTGCGATGGTAATGAAAGTTCAATTGGAAAATCTGAGCACGGGACAGAAGCTGAAATCAGACTACAGACAAATCTTTTGTTGGCCTTTGCTAGCAAATGGGATGGAGAAATGGAATCGTCACTGAAGGTAGATGTGGAGTTTATGAAATTTCTTTTAAAGGTGGGTGATATTAAGGCATATTTGAGTATTAATGGGAATGAACCATTAGAAGGTGAGCAGAAGAAAAAGGAGGGAGTTCTAGGAGTGAGGTCCTAGAACTGTCTCACCTTCTAATGAAGGTGTGAAAGAATGGACCCAGAGTATCCATGCTCTTAGATAAGAGCAGAGAAAGTTCACAGATTTTAAAGAGAGACGATACAATACGTGAAACAGATGCAGGTAGCTCGGTAGATGTGGTGATAAGATAAGGCAGTTCTTACTGGATTGGATCTATTTTATTCAATATGAATCAAATTTTCAGCTGAGAATGAGAAGGATATTAAAAATTTCAGGAAAGAGACCATGCGGAAATATCATCTTTGAGAAGGGAAAATACTTAAAATACTGAAATGGTCTGGAAGTGTTGGAGGCTTCTCTGGGATTTGTGGTCATGAATTTGTCATGTGTGGTACTTCCAAGAGTATTCAGATTTGTAGATCCAGGCATTCAGTAAGGGATTGATTGGGTTAATTAGGGATAGATATTGCCAACATTTGACTGAAGCACAGAGAAGAATAGCAATTCAGAGTATATGCAAGGGACTGGTTATAGTACTAGACCATGAAGGATGGTTGTTTAAGAAGGGAAATGAAAACCCAAATGTAAACAAATTTTATGCATAGAGAAAACATCATGCTTTTGATGGCTTGGAGGTATGGGTAGATCAGTCAATTTCTTGAGTGGGAGAAGCAGATTAAGTAAACTGACTAGTAGCTGATGAATGGTCAAAGCAGCAGGGTTTGAAATTAAGATTTTGGAATTGGTGTAGTTACTGGTGATGACAGTCTTGAATATGACCATATGAGTCAATGACCTTTTTAGTGAAACTAGGGAAGACACACCGTAGGATCTAAGGAAGTGAAGGGATTGGTAGGCGGTTGGGTCATCCATCTAGATGGATATCAGAGTTGTCAAGAATGGCAATAAACAAAGAGGTGAAAGGAAAACAGTAATGCAGACGCAAAAGATCCACCTGCCAGATCCTTCTGGATTCTGCGTTTCCTATACCCAAGGCCCAGGTGACTCCACAGAGCTATCTGTTCCACCCCACACTTAGAGAAAGGACCAGAAAGTGCTTCAAAGAAGCAAAATTAGGAGCTGGGGCTCAAGCAGTTTCCCATCTGGGGTATCATAGATGACACTTCTAAATCATTCCAAAGTGTGGAGAGCCTGAGGTGAGGGCTGGGATTACAGGTGCCCACCACTATGCCCAGCTAATGTTTTTGGATTTTTAGTAGAGATGAAGGTTTCACCATGTTGACTAGTCTGGTCCCAAACTCCTGACCTTCGGTGATCTGCCTGCCCTGGCCTCCCAAAATACAGGGATTACAGGCATGAGCCACTGTACTTGGTGGACATTTTCATTTTCTTCTTAGGAGAGGGATCACAGTGGGTAAACATCTTTCCTTTCCCTTAAAACACTCACTTAATTCCTAGATTTTTGAACCCAATTTGTTTTTGATTGGGAGCATTTCTTTAGGATAGATGGAGCAGTGAGAGAAAAAGAAATACACCTTTGGGTGAGTAGCAGAATTAAAACACACTGGATCCTTTGATAGTGAGGAGCAGGATTTGTTCAGAGCCAAATCCCCCTAGAATTTTGAAAACAAAAAGAGAAAGTTTAAGGCATTCCAACTTTTGGGTTGTAATTAATTTAGGATCATTAACATTATATGAGGAAACAACAAAATTCCCCCACAGCATCTCAATTCTTCAGTGCAAGCATATCCAAGATAAATACTGCCCCTTGATACCGTACCACGAAATACATTTCTAAGAAATCGTTGGCACCTTTTCCCTGAATTTCCAATGTGGTCTGCTAAAGAAGCCCTTCAATGAAACCACACAGGTACTGCTTCAGGAAAAACAACGACCAGAAAACCCCAAAACTACAGCCCCAGAGTGCATTTTCCATCCAGTTATATGGATGTATTTATCTTTTTCATGTTAGCCAAAAGATGTTTGGGATAGAATCCACAGCAAAGCAATTCCTTCCAGTATTTTAGCAGCATTTTTCCTAATGATGCTGCCTCCTGATCTCTATACTGTCTGTCTTTGTGTGTCTCTCATTATGTTTCTCTGTCTTGCTCTGTTTCCCTCTCTCTGTTCTGCCTTTCCTCCTGTTCAATCAACTTCTACGGAATTTGGAAACAAGATATTTCTGTTTCCAAGCAACAGATTCACCCACATTTCAGGATTTTAGAGCATTTATCTTAGTGCAGGATTATGATGTTATTTAAATAAAGTATTTAACAACACTGACTCTATTGTTTTTAATTTTCTGCAGGGATATGAAATAGAAAGCCATATTATTTATAATAGAAGAAATTATGCAGATAAGTGGTATAAAGCATGCATGAAGCATACAGATATGTTCCTTTATTTAAAAGAAAATGTACAGATGTTTTGATATTATAATATAGATATAGACATAGAGAATATGTATGGGCATTTGTTGATGATTTGTGGCTCATAGCTCTTCTAGCTCTTTTTATAATGTTGGGGCATTGTAAGCCTTAGAAAACAGAATCTCTCTTCCTGACCATGTCTCACTCTCTTCACTTGCTTCTTTTTCTCCCCATGGCAGGAATCTTCCCTCACCCTTCTGTCTTGGAGGTGGCCATAAAGAAATTATCTGACCCACCCTGTCTGATGGTGGGTCATAAGACCCCCATTTCAGAAGGGGTCCTGCTGCATACCTTAGAGGAAGGAACACTGCACAAAGAGGCCAAGAAGAATCTGAACAGACAGGCCTTGCTGGGTTTCTCCACCCATTCTTTCAGTGTAAGATCATTCCCTTTCTGTCCAATCACATTTCCACACAGTTGTCAATCATGCCTATCCAATAAAGTCTCCAGAAAAAGCCCAAGAAGGCAGGATTTGGGAGCCAAGATCGTGCCATTGCACTCCAGCCTGGGCAACAGAAGCAGGTTCCATCTTAATAAAAAAGAAAAAGAAAGAAACGAAAGAAAATTAAAATGTCAAAGTCATCTCTAATACGCAAAGTGCCTTCACTCATAGAAGGGAAGGAAGGAGTGTCTCATCTTCTTTGTGACTAACCATGGCATTTTGTATAGCCTTTATGTCCTAAGGATACTGACAGTCATACACCAGACCTCACTTGATATTTTACACAACCAGCTATTCATTATTTGCACTAATGGGCAGAAAAAAAAGGGGCAGAGGTGCAGGGGAGGGCACCACAGTTAACTCTAGAGACAGAATACTTTTCAAATGGTTTCATTTGAGTTTTGGAGTTTTTTTATTTTAATACGATGGCAGTGATGTGATACATGGATTTTTTTTTTTTTTTTTTTTTTTTTTTTTAGTTCTTAATCTAATGATTCATGTCATGAAGTTTGAGGGAAAGTCATCTTTCTCATTTTGCCTTTATGCTTAGCTCTTCTCCTCTTATTTCTGTAAAAGAAGTTGTTTATATATCACCTCTGAGATTGATTATTCCAAACCACCAGACTGAAGAGAAAAGCAGCCTTTTGCAAATGTTGCTGTTTTACACTTTCCCGAGGGCCAGAGATACTTATTTTGGCCTTTGAAAAATTTTCTACTCACTAGTCTAACCTTAAGTAAATATCCCGTTTGTTTCCACAAACTGCATAATTAGCAGAACCAATGAAAACATTACCATGAATTTTAAAGCAAAATGTCCATGGATAATCATTAATTCTAATAATCTGCTCCCAGGTCACTAAGAATTCCTTTATAATTCTTAATTCAGGAGTGGGTCATGCACTTTGTACACACCAGTCTTCAAAACATAGTACTGTTGGAAAAGTCTGGGGAATGTCTAGAAAAATAACTTGGGATTTTTCTCCGTAAGTAATTTTCAATTACTTCTCCGTAGTCTTCCTGCTTCCTAGATGAAATACAACCAATCGTTTATCTTTTCTCATATGAAAACTCCTAGATCTCTTTCCTAATTTTTGGTTCTCTTAGAAAAGACTACCCCACAGAGTAAAATTGTGAATTATTTATCTCTGTAACCCTAGGACCTAGTCTAGCGTAATACAACTCTCATAATTATTGGGGATTTGAATAAAAATAAATGAAATAAATATTTCTTGGGCTATATCATGACTTCAGCCATACTCTTAAAACTTGAGATTTGCCAGCGGACATAAAAGTAGTGAAAAAACTCAGAAAATGTATTTGTATTTCTCTGCAATTTTAGACTTCATTCTAATGGTAGCAATTATAATTTATTGACTATTTTTTCCCACATTCATCCCATTACATACCTTATCCCCCAAATCCTTATAGATTAAAGGAAAAAAAGATAAGAGAACATTTGTACACATTTAATATGTTAGAAAACTGAAGTTCAGAGAAGCTATGGAATGCATGCCATTTCACATAGCTGAGATTTAAATCTGGGCCCATCAGCTTCCGAAGGCTGGACATTTTACTTCATATTGTATCATGTTTACATCAGTTCTCTTAATTCCTTGGCTAAGGATGCTGATAAGTCTTCTTCATTCCACTATGTTAGTTTGAAATTATTCTGGATATAAGGTTTGATTCTGGTTATCTTCAGCAACCAGAATTACAATTTTGATAGTTTCATTAGGTTGGTACATACATAAGTGCAGTTTTGCCATTACTTTTCATCACTATTTTTAAAGTTTTAATGTTCTATCTTGTATATTATGCAATTTAATTTAAATGCAGTAAGCTGGAAGGTCACAATGTATATTAAGTAAATGGCAGTTTCTCAACAGAGGAGGGCTCTTTATTTCCCATAGCAGAAAAAAAGTTCTCCTTTAGTCCAAGAATTTCAAATGTTAATTCCACTGTAGACATGGAGATACCCATTGGTTTTTGGATATGAAATTCAACCTCTATGCAGTCCTTACATTGGACTGACTTCCACTCATCCAAACCACCCCTTTTGGACACTCTGCTTTTACCTCCTCAGCTTCATTCTCCTCCTTTTGTGTGTCTGCCGCCAGATATTCTTCACCTTCAGGGGTTTCCTTAGTCATATTTGATTGATCGAAGTCACTGCAATGATAAGATATTTCTTTCTGAATGTAAATGTTGGGGACTCTGTTGATTCATCTTTGACGGTTTCCCAGCTGTGACATCCACTGCCTATGTGTCTGTCCCAGTGCTTCAGGCCAGCTCTATTTTTTCACTGCTCTTACATGAAACTCATGCATGCCAGGAGAATCAAACCCATCTTCCTGGCCAGTCCACACCCACCACCCCTTCGGCCTCTTCCAAGACCACCACGGCCTCCAATAGAGAGGCCAGTAATCAGACTATCAACAGGAGGTCAATAATCAGTCAACTGAAGCTTTTCCTCCTTCATCCTTTACTTCAAGTGTCTTTTCAAATCTTCGCTCACGAGGTGGTCGCCTTTCTGGTCTTCTATCAGATATTTTTGCATCCCTCTGAAGTTGTTGATCAGGTCTTCTAAGGCATCTGACTCCCTCTCTCTTAAGTGCCAGAGCAGCTGTGTCTCTTCTTTCTTGCCAATCATGCCCATTCTTGTCAATCATGCAAATGTTAGGGGGCAGCTGGTTCTTGTTGTCTTTTGGGGACTCTTTTTTATCTTTTTGAGGTAGGGTTTTGCTCTGTCGCCCAGGCTGGAGTAGTGGCATGGTAATAGCTCACTGCAGCCTCAACTTCCTGGACTCAAGGATCTCCCACCTCAGCCTCCTAAGTAGCTGGGACCACAGGCATGCGCCACTGTGCTTGGATGACTTTTTAAATTTTTGTGGAGATGGGATCTCGCTTTGTTGCCCAGGCTAGTCTTGAACTCCTGGGTGCAAGCAATCTTCCCACCTTGACTTTTTAAAGCACCGGGATTATAGGCCTGTACCACCACAGAAAGGCCTTTCTGTGACTTTTTAGGCAGCTGTCTCCCTGATGTCATGGAGTTGGTCTCAGCTGCAGCCTGGGCTGCACTCTTGACCGCACGGCTTCCAACAACGCTCCCCAACAGCTTCTTTCTTTTTGTTTTTTGCTGCCTTCAGCACCTTGAGGAGTTCAGCTGATGGTCAAATAACTGGTGGGTGACCACGCAGCCAAAGCTTTCCTGTAAGGTCCTGGCCATGACGGGAGCTCTGTGGCATGTTCTTCAGTGATTGCAGCAGGCAGCACTGAAAGGCCTTTGAAACAGGTGATAGAGAATGATCCACTTTTAAGGACTAGGGAGAATGTGAACATGATTAAGAGACTCACATGCATACGAATATTTCCAACTGCTTTTAGCACTGATTTTTGAAAATGTTATTTTAGGTAATCTCCCAAATTATGCTTAAATTGTATAATTACTTTTTAATCCAAAAATCATTAATAAATGCTCTTTTGGGTCTGATTATAGCATTAAATGACTTTCCTTGTAGAAACGAGAATCAGGTTGAGCAGCAGAAAAGCAGAAATAGGAGTTAGAATGACTTATCTTAGATGTGGGAGTTTGCATGTATGTCATCACGGATAGTTAGCAATGTTCCAAAGCTTGGTGACCATCAGAAGACTAAACTAGAACTTCCCTCCTTTAGTACCTTGGCAACTTCTAGACTGCCCTCTTTTCTTTTTTCCCCCAAATTCTCAACACTTAGGGCTGTGCTTTCAGAGGCATTCCTTCTTATGGCCCTCCCTTTCAAATTTAACATGCACCCTGATGTAGCTCAGGTTATCCCACTGGACTATTTGTCCAACCAAGCTCAAGGTGGTGGCCACAGCTATAAGGCTTTCCTGCACTGGAACAGCCCAAAGAATATAAACAATCCTACTTGTGAAACTGTAAAGTTAGAGAAAGCTTTTATTCACCTGAATGGTATTGTATCCCACTCACATGAGGTCACATAGTGCCATTACTGTACCACCTCAATGTGAATATCGTAATTTCATGTTCTGTATTCTAGAGATATAAAGCACAAGAATTACACCACAGCTTCATATTATCTATAGTGAGCAAATTCTGTGGGTGGAACACAGATGATGGAGTCAGAAAAATTGCTTGTGATTATTTTTCTCCATATGTTCATGCTTTACTTTTTTATTATTAAGTGTTCTTGTCTTAATTCAGCCACAAAGTACACCTTGTACCGGGATAATAAAAGCCCAATAACACTCCAATCAAATACACATTATGCGCATGGAACTTGGTCCCTAGCGTTTTTAGGGTGATGAAAAATCCACATATATACACATCAACAGCCCATAATGCATAGTGCTGACTGGTAGTGTTTCCTATATTTACATGTCTTTGTAAGATGCAGAAAGAAAAATAAATAAATAGATAAAACGGTGCCTTCCATGCCACACATTTCGCCATTCATGATTATGTCCTCAGGCTTTTTCTGCCACGGGAGGGTCCAGAAAATATGGTAAATAAATAAGTAGAGGGAAATGCCTTCCCATGCTACAACTGCTCTTCAGCTTACGGCAGCGGAAGACTCAATTTCGCATCTATCACTATTTTAACTGGCAATTGCTTAGACAATTTTCCAGTACTTATGAAAGAACTCAAATTATTTATGATGCCGATTTCCCACAGTAGTTAACCCCTTAAAATGGCCCTAGGAGAATGGAACACAACTTTAATTTGTGAAGGAGATTAAAAAAAAGAGGCGAGCACAAAAGACTTCTATTAAGGTCATATATAAATAAACTGTAGAATCTTGGGATCCTCACTATAACTTTGCTCCTAAGTCCATTTGGGACACAAATTCAAATGAATAATATTGTTGCCAAAATTCACATATCTTTCCTTACACTGAAGATGTTAGTAGTAATTCACCTTTACTGATTGACTTGACTATATTAAAGTCAAAGAGAAAGGAATAAGGATTATTATTCTTGTTCCACATGGATGAAATGCTTCCATTTTTTCTAAGGCTGATAAAGAAAACAGGGCTTCTTAGAAACTGGGGCCTTCCCTAAAATGATATCACAATGGTATATGACAGGAAAGGACTATTTTGAAATAGTTTGTTGCTTTTGTAGTGGTAGTAATGACATACTGAAAATGTTAGACAAGGTATTTTCTCATGTTATGCTTTATAGCAATTAGCAGAATGAAGCCATAGTGTTGTTTGGTTTATGCTAGCCACATTGATATGCCTAAAACTGGAATTAACCACATGTTCCTGTCTTGTCCATCCTTGTCTTTCCTACTCTATTTGAAAATGTATCCTCTAGGTTAGCTTTTCTTGTTGCTCTGTTTGGCAAGGGTTTTACCCCTCACTTCACAAAATGTGGAGAGCTTTCAGATTTATGCAATGCTATATTCTATGTGGTGGTTGATTTATTTTCTCTCCTGTTATACTCTGGCTTCCAAAGTCTGCAGGCAAAATTCTCTGCACATTCAAAACTATGGAAACCTAACTCATCTTTAAATGAGATTGAAAAAAAATAGCCTTCACCTTAAACTATTAGTTTTTGTAGTAATGCAGACAAGTCGAATGAAGCTATTCATCTACTTCAAGGTAATACTGAATTTCACTGAATTTATTACCTTGTCTTCAATCTCCTTTGAATCATGCCAATAACTTTTGCTTTTACAACTCAAAAAATATTTTTTTCTTTTTGAGACAGAATGTCACTCTGTTGCCCAGGCTGGAGTGCAGTGTCATGTGGCTCACTGCAACCTCTTCCTCCTGGGTTCAAGCAATTCTCTTGCCTCAGCCTCCTGAGAAGCAGGGATTACAGGTGTGTGCCACCACTCCTAGCTAATTTTGGTATTTTTATATTTTATATTTAACACATGTTGAGAGAAAGTGGCCTGATCTAAACATGTTTCATGGCTGCTTTTCTTTGTTTGATGGCTTTTGCTCAGCTGGTTTTATAAGCAGTAGTTGTGGGTAATGGGCATATATGTTAAATAAGTAACAGCATATTTAAAGATAATACTAATAGCATGTTTGCAAAATTAATCCTCCAACTCTTCCACCCCCATACACTTCCTTATTCATTCTTATCTTCCCAAGAGCTTTGTTTCAGGATCACGGACGCAGATAGGAAGATTCCATTTCAAAGGGTTTTAAACATCTTTACTCACTATTGTATATCCTAGAGGCAGTCTATATGGAGACTCGGTTTTTCCATACATTGATTTCCAGACTTGAAGTACTAGAGAGAATGCCATTGCAATGTATTTATAAAATATATATTTCATAGAGGATCCCCAATACATCATCAAAAGAAGACTACTATAACATGATCACATGTAAAAATAAGTTTGCCTGTGTGCTTGCAGTAGCTTTCTTCTTCCCTAACTTCAGCCTCTTCCTGTTTTCAGGTTGTCCCACATGCTTCTGCCATAACAAACCTCTTGGTGTCCTGGAGAACCCAACCTGAGCCTTAACTGTGACTGGGCATGTCATTCAAACTGGTGGATAGTTGGGACACAAAGTTTATCTGTAAATGGGCTTAGAAAGCCTCTTAGGAGAAAATCATATGGAGGGAAAAAGATAATTTAAAAGTAAAGCTTGATCAAATAATAAAGCCTGAGTTGTCAGAGAGATGATTCTGAGTTCAGCCAAGAGCCTACAGCAGTTCCGCTGGACTTAATATCTTCATCCAGAAGACAGCTATGGAGTTAAAGCTAGAAGAAATATTTTCCTATAAAAAAGCCTGTAGACTTGAAGGACAAAATAATTATCACTTTAGTTTCCTACAAACTGTGGATAACACAAAAGGATTAGGGTTACTAGCCCTCATTTCTCTGCCATTCACAGCTGACTTTGGACCCAAAATATATTTCACTGTATGGGTAGAAGCATCTGTAGAGAACAAAGAATACTCTGCAGGAATTTTTCTGGATAGAAGTGCTGTCAGAGATAAGGAGACACTCATGCCCTGTAGAGGTGTGCTGACATTCAGTGAGGTACAGTTTCTATTAAAAAAATGTTATGGCTAATAATAGGTGTATATGGGGCACATCATAAAATTTGATAGAGGAATACAATGCGTAATAAACACATCAGGGTAAATGGGGTATCTATTACCTCAACTATTTATCATTTCTTTGTGTTACAAACATTCCAATTATACTTGCTTAGTTTTGTTTTGTTTTGTTTTGTTTTGTTTTGAGATGGAGTCTTGCTCTGTCACCAGACTGGAGTGTAGTGGTGCGATCTCAGCTCACTGCAACCTCCACCTCCCGGTTCAAGCCATTCCCCTGCCTCAACCTCCCGCGTAGCTGGGACTAAAGGCACATGCCACCATGCCTGGCTAATTTTTTGTATTTTAGTAGAGACGGGGTTTCACCTTGTTGGGCAGGATGGTCTCAATCTCCTGACCTTGTGATCTGCCTGCCGCCTTCCAAAGTGCTGGGTTGACAGGCAGGAGCCATTGCGTCCAGACTTGCTTAGTTATTTTTAAATCTACAATAAATCATTGCTGACTGTAATCACCCTTCTGTGCTATCAAATACTAGATCTTCTTTATTCTATCTATCTCTCTTTTTGTACCTATTAACTGTCCCCATTCCCCCACCTCACAAGCCTACCCAGCCTCTGGTAAGCATCAGATGACTCTCTGTCTCCATGAGTTCAGTGGTTTCCATTTTTAGCTCCCACTCATGAGAACACGTGAAGGTTGGCTCTCTTTGCCTGGCTTATTTCACTTAACATAATGTCCTCTAGTTCCATCCATATTGTTGCAAATGACAGGATCTCATTCTTTTCCAGGCCGAATAGTACGTCATTGTGTATGCGTACCACATTTTCTTTATCCATTCATCTGACAATGGATACTTAGATTGCTTCCAAATTTTAGCTATTGTGAATAGCACTGCAATGAACATGGGAGTAATTCACACGATCTCATCTGATCTTGCTAGCTCAGTAGGGTCAGACCTCGTTGGTACTTGGATGGGAGTGAGGCACAGTTTCTAGAGGGAAACTGTAGTACCTGGCTGATACCCACCAAGATATCCAGAAAGTCTCAGCAAAGCATCCCTAAGACCCTCCCTGTGGAGTTAGCAACACACAGGCAGCAATTCCTGGTGAATGACCAGTTATTGTGAGCACGTGTGACACACTCCCCAAGACTCTGAGAAAATACATGAGGAAGTTTTAGATGGAGCTCAAGTATTGGGTGAGTGTACTAGTCTGTTCTCACATTGCTATAAATAAATATCTAAGACTGGATAATTTATATAGAAAATAGGTCTACTTGGCTTACTGTTCTGCAGACTGTACAGGAAGCATGGCTGCGGAGGCCTCAGGAAACTTACAGTCATGTCGGAAGGTCAAGGGGAAGCAGGCATGTCTGCACATGGTCAGGGCAGGAGGAAGAAAGAAGGGAGGTGATACCCACTTTTAAAAACCGGATCTTGTGAGAACTTTATCATGAGAACAACACTAGGGGGATGGTGCTAAACCATTAGAAACTGCCCCCACTAACCAGTCACCTCCCACCAGGCCCCACCTCCAACACTGGGTATTACAATTTGACAAGAGATTTAGGAGGCGTCACAGACCCAAACCATATGAATGAGTGTAGAGAAAAGAAGATAGAAAATTTGCATTTAAAAATTATAAAATATTTAAATCTTATGGGCAAGCATACCCAATACCCACACAAAAGAGATGTTAAAATTTGGCATATTTGCTTAGAGTTCTGATTGTACTGTTTTAATGTTAAGTTTTAAATAAATAAAACACTAGAGCTATATCTCTTTTTCCTCCTACTTCCCTGTAGGTAACTACCATCAGGGAGTTGATATATGTGAATCCATAAAAATATTTAATTATTTTGTTTTAAAATTTTGATAATAGTATACTATACACACTTTCATAACTGTTTTTACGTTTACTTAAAAAATATATTTGACCTATTTCTTTCACTTAAAATGTTACACAGTATGTCATCACTAGAATTTAAGACACTTAAATGTATACTATTACTATTTTTTTTGTTGTTGTTGTTGAGACAGAGTCTGACCCTGTCACCCAGGCAGGAGAGTAGTGGCACAATCTCAGCTCACTGCAACCTCCGTCTCCTGGGTTCAAGTGCTTCTTCTGCCTCACCCTCACGGGTACATGGGACTACAGGCGTGCACCACTATGCTTGGCTAATTTTTATATTTTTAGTAGAGATGGGGTTTTGCCATATTGGCCAGGCTGGTCTCGAACTCCTGACCTCATGATCCACCTGCCCCAGGCTCCCAAAGTGCTGGGATTACAGGTGTGAGCCACCACGCCTGGCCTGCTATAACTGTTGTTTTGAGCAAACTTACCCATGCAGATCTATGGTACACTTACCATGTTCAAAGTATTCCAGAAACTTCTACGATCGTATATGTATAGAGCCCAAACTTTCAGCCTGGCATTTGGATTTGCTCATAATGCTAGCTGCAAGTTTTTATCTATTGTTTCCCTCTTCCTCTGTGAGTAGTAGGCCAGGTCAATACCACTCAAACGGCCGTTCCATGAACTTTTCTGCTGCTGTTTTCTTCTATTTTTATTTTGCTTTATTTTGAGACAGAGTCTTGCTCTGTCACCCAGGCTGGAGTGCAGTGGCACAATCATAACCCACTGTAGCCTTGAACTTCCAGGCTCAGGCAATCCTCCTGCCTCAGCCTTCCAAGTACCTGGGACTACAGATTTGCATCATTGCACCTGGCTAATTTTTTTTAAATAGAGACAAGGTCTAGCTATGCTGTCAGGCTGTTTTTTTTTTTTTTTTCCCCTAAAATCCTTCTTTCTGCCTGGGATACCTACTTCCACGTGCTACCCCAAACCAACACCAGTACCATTTGGTGAATCACAATTCAATATCTGAAGCCCAGATTTTTACACATTTTTCCCCAGTCCCCGTTTGCATTGTATCTTTCTCTCCTCTGTATTTTCATATTTTATCTTTATTAGAAATTTGTTTTGCCTGGCCTTATACTTCAGTGATGACACATGTGAGCCTTCCCAGATTCTAATCTCTGGGTCATCCTTAAATCATTTTACAAAATAAGTATTAAATAAATGCATAATTAAATTGAAAGGGAGCTGTACCCCCAATCTGAAAGTAGCCTTTGTGTTCCTTAAAACTCAGCTGATGATTGAATTATTCATGACATCAGCCATCCTCTCTAAAATAAAGTTATACAAGAATGCCAAAGAAGCCAGCTAAAAAATGATCCAGTCAAAAACATCACAGGACATTGTTGATAGCAAGGGACAACAAGCAAGAGGGAGCCCATTTTCTATTCCTGAATTAGATTGGTACACACTCGTGTGTGTGTGTGTGTGTGTGTGTGCGCGCACATGCATGTTATAACACTCCTTGCCTGGTCAAACGCTTCAGTGCAATTATGAGTGATTCACATGGTAACATAAGTTTTTGCCCTAGATAGGGCTGCTTGAGTCAGAGTCAAACCTTTCTGGAGGAGGGGAAATCTTGGATTGAGAGCGTTACTGACACAGGCACCCATCCTTGTCTCTGCTCCAGATTACAGAAATCTCTGGTAAGAGCCAAAGCCTGTTACACCATTAGAAAGAAAATCACTCGGCTCCCCCAGTCTTTTGCGTCCAATTTATGTCCAATTTGCAGACTTTCAACATTGCAACCTCACAGTTCATAAAATCAAACTCAGCCTGGGCTAAGTCTCCAGGTAATGGATTTAGGATCACGGGAGGTGTTACCTGCAGTTCATGATGGGTAACTTTCTTGTTAACTAAAGTCCCTTTAGCTAAATGAGTTCCAGGTTTAAGTCTCCCCTCTCTCTTTTTTTTGGCAGGGATTTTTGGGATGGGGGTGGGGCAGGCGTAGAATTTTATTAGCCTGCGCGTGGAGAGCTTTTCATTGCAAAGGCAACAGGAAAAAAAATTGGGATAAGCCAGTCTTTGTATAAACGGAAGGTGGTGAAAGGAAGGCTGTGTGTAGGGGCTAGGGGATCAACCCTCTGGCTCCACTTGGCTACATAGGGACTCCGGGAGACAGCCTGGTGCTCAGAGCGGAGCCTGGGTATTTCCGCAGGTAACTGCAGCTCTGCAGGGAGGGCCCGGGGACTGGGGGGAATTGGTGGGGATACTGGCATCTCTTACCCACTCTCCCTGTCCCTGATCTTAGCAACAAATTCACTTTCCTCCACTTGCCTTCGGGGAGTTCTAATCATTAGCCAATTGTTGAAAGCAGGTCAATTTAATATTCTAGGTGGGTGTCTAAGCATGTGTCTGAATATACATCACACACATAAACATATGTATGTGCACACATTAACGATTTAAGGATCTGTTCCAGAAGCCTAAAGGGAAATATCCCTTCCAAGATTAACGGTTCTTCAACTGTCAGTCTCAGTAGTTGGGTTAATTTGATGTCTATGTTTTTAAAACACTCATTTATGGAGTCACTCCATTTAAAAGGCTAATGAAATGCTATTTAATTTGGGCCTTCTGTCATCTCTTAAGCCAAGATCAGCTACTTGTATATTTTGCTTATTTTAAAAATCATTTCCCTTATAAAAGTCACATTGCTGCTTGTATTTCATCTCTTCCCAATGCGTACACATCTCCTCTACTGGTCACATAGCTTCCTGGTCTATATCCCCGGTCTTTTAACTGTGCAGTCTTCCTGGTTTTTTTTTTTTTTTTAATTTTGTTTCTTTATTTTTCTGAAGCTTCTTGTTATCTTTTCTGATCTCTTATTATATTATCCTTTTAGATAAAGCTCAGACCACTATGTTTGAGAAAGAACGACTGTTTTTTGTAATTTAGTGGTCATATTTATTTATGCTTAAACAGCTATAGTTCCTAGCCTTGAAATTTTCAGAAAAAGAGTTAAGTGGTGAGTTCCAACATTGGCCTTTGGTTGTATATATGGAAATGGCTCCACGGTCACCCACATTTGCAAATCATAGATTCTCCTATCATAGAGGGATTGGAGTCATGTAGGGCAGAGTTGGCATTTTATTCACTGTTTCAAGACTAAAAAATGATGGCCTATTATGGCATTATGGTTTTATGGTATAATTTCCTGTACTGGAATTATCCATATCTATATGTATAATTATATGTATAATATATATTATATATGATATATATTATACTATATATTAATTATATATATTAATTATACATAGATATACATACAATTATATGTATATCTATGTATAATTATATACATATGTATAATTCTAGTACAGGAATCTATACCATAGAGACAAGGTCTAGCTATGCTGCAAGGCTGTGGTTTTTTTTCCTAAAAAACATTTCCTAAAAAACATAAATGTACATACATATGTTTATGTGTAGAATGTGTGTGTCTGTGTGTATATATATATACACACAGACACACACATTCTACACATAAACATATGTATGTACATTCACTGATTTAAGGATCATTAGTGTGTGCCCATACACATGTTTAAGGATCTGATACATATATAGAGAGAGACTTCACCATCTTTTTTTTTAATGAGGAGAGGTTCTTATCATGCTATTCTTGTCTCATGTCTCTTGTCAAAACTTAATAGCCAAAAAAACCCAACTATTTTTCTATTAATAGTTCAAAATTTCTGCATAATCTCATTTAACTTTTTCAATGTTGTAGAAACATTAATCACACAAGTTTGAGAAAGGGCTTTGAGGTAATAATACCCTAGAACATCTTGGAAATGTGTATAATAAAGATTTTGGCACCTCAGTTGATCAACATGAATTTAATCACCTGGGAAAAACCATTCAACAAACCAACCATAGAGTGACCTTGATGATTGGTTGGACTCTTCTCTTGCTGCTGTTGTTTCTCTCTTTGGTATGGGTGCATGTGAGGGCAAGTCTTCTATTGCTTTACATTTGGCAACTGTTATTTGCTCTCCCTGGCTCATGGCAGGTTCCGTGGGGACTAAGATAGGCCTTTTAGCTCAATGCCTTGGGTCTGGAGAATAAGCAAGTTTCATTTCAAAAAGCTGCCACCACAGAAGGCGTCAATTTCAATGTCCCAATCTGTGAATTTGATGGAAAGAGAAGCTGAAGAACTTACTGGAAAATATGTCACCTCTCAGCTATGTGTCCTTTGCAAATTAAACTGCTCACTCAGAACTTGGACTCCAGACTCATTTTTTGGTTTGTGTCAGGCATCTGGAGGGAAGCTTTGAGCCAAATGTGGTGTCCTGGGTGGGAAAGGTGGTTAACCTGAACCCCAAACACCTTTCCCTGCCACATGCTCCTGGGTGTCTTAGAGTTTGCCTTTAAAAACCGAGCGTCAGAGAATGTCTACAAGATGAGGTTAGGACAATTATATGGTGACAGTAGTATCCTATTTTTACAAAAAGACGGAGAACCTCTAGGTGTTCAGGGTTTGGCAAACAAGCTTAACAAAATATTTTAGATTTGGAAATGTGGAGGACACTCTGTCCCAAGGATATACTTGTCTTTTAATTCTGTTAATAAATTTTAATGTGAACTTAAAAATTTTTGCCTTTAATTCACTAAAGCGGTATTTGTTCAAGAATATGTTAGAAAAATAAATATTAGAAAAGAGGAAGCAAGATTTTCAGTAGTTGGAATTAACAGGATTAGCTTTTTTTTTTTTTTTTTAAAAAAAGCAAGAGAATAAAGGAGACATAATTAGAAGTAACAAGTATAAGTAACAACAATATAGAAAACATCAGCCAGGCACGGTGGCCCATGCTTATAGTTCTAGCACTTTGGGAGGCCGAGGCAGGCAGATCACAAGGTCAGGAGACTGAGACCAGCCTGACCAATATGGTGAAACCCCGTCTCTACTAAAAAATATAAAAGCCGGGTATGGTGGTGGGTGCCTGCAGTCCCAGCTATTCAGGAGGCTGAGGCAGGAGAATTGCCTGAACCCAGGAGGCGAAAATTGCAGTGAGCCGAGATCACACCATTGCACTCCAACCTGGGTGACACAGTAAGACTCCATCTCAAAAAAAAAAAAAATCAATTGTTTTCCTAAAAATCAAGGTTAATCCTGAAATGAATTTGGGATTAGTCACTCACTAGCTGAAGGAATAATCTCAGCCTTTTGGTGTCTACTCTTCACCTATAAATTGAAGTTAATAATATTCCCCATTTCAAATAATTGTGAAAAGCAATTGAAATCGCAAACATAAAGCATTTGACAATGCACCTTCCATGGAAGTGCCTGCTAACACAAATTATTAGTTTTAAGTAGTTGGAAAGGAAAATGAAAACTCATTGAAAACTGCCAATAAAATATTTTTAGAAAAATTTAAAAAGATTTATGGGGGAAAAAAGGTGACACTGATTTTAGAAAAGCAGTATTTTTTTACTATAGAACATAAGGTTTATTTCTACCAGTGAAATGATATGCTACGTTTCTAGATCACGAGACTCAATACTGTAATGACCTCCGTGTATACATGTGTATACCAGCCATTGATTGAGTACTTAGTGTCTACTATTGTCAGCCACTATATGATAATTTTGCATGTGTTCGTGTGTGTATATGTGTGTGTGTAGCTCACTTACTATTCATATTAACTTGAAGAAGGAATTATTTTGCTCGTTTCGGAAAAGAGAGCATTAGGGCTCAAGGAAGAAAAAAAACCATGAGTCCTTACAGCGGGTAATTGGAGAAGTGCGAAATTGGATCAAAGTTTATAATTTATTTCTAATCTGAAAAATTAATAGGACTTTGAAATTGCCAAAGTGATTCAAAGTTAACTGGGCAAAATAAATGTATGAAAGCAGCCTAGGATTGTTCGAAAACAATAATGTAAGTAAAATGCTCTTCCCAGATATTAAAATATATAATAAAACCATGAAAGTGTATATAACTGTATAGAATAAAAGAAATAAATAGAAACGAGAATAAATGATGGTTTATTCCTTAGCTAGGGTACACTCTAAAATCAGAGGCTGAGATAAAGGCTTGCATCCAGATAGCTTCTTGCATATAGGGAACCATCCTGAGGAATGAGAGCAGGGAACTTGGAAGACTGAGAAGAAGAAAAGAGGGAAAGCCAATCTTAGGATGTATTATCTAACTGATAACTCAATGGACAAGTAGGGCCACATCTCACTAGTGACACTGTAAGGAGCTATGTAGCATACATATTCTCCGTTGAGGGACAGAAGAGTGGTGTATTTATTTATCCAAAGCCTCCTGTATGACATTGGTCTGGGATTGCCTTTAATCAAAAGTATTGATTCACTTGCACTTCCAGATTTGTGCATGTGTCATAGTGGCTGAGTGGTTTCACCAATTTAACTATGATGATGGCAGAAAAGGAGCTGGGGCTGAAAGCGAGAGATTCTGTTTTCAGCCAAGGCCAGTTACTATTCCTATCACAGTCAGCTGCCTTTTTAGCTCGGAAGATGGGCTGAAACCATGTGCTGTGGCAAGAGCAGTCTTTGATACAGTTATATGGTTTGTAGTAAAAGTAGTATTTCTAATTCTGAAAATCATTGTATTTTATTTGAACAGAGGGTTAGTTAGAATAGGAACAAAAAGTAATAGAAGTCACATAAAGTTCACTTGCAGATAAAATAAATGGTAGAAAGTAAAAATACAAAAAGATTAGAAGAAAATACTGGTGCATAGTTTTACATTTGCTTATCTGCTTATTTTAGTTGTAGTTTTAAAATAATCTTAGGAAGAGAATAGTCTCTCTATCCATAATATTTATGACTGAAAACCATGTATGAAAATATTATAACTCATTAAAATGTATTTAAATAGTTAATCCAAAACAATTTTTACTGTTCAAAAGTTGCTTTCCTTTTCCAATTAGTCTCATTAAGTGAAATAAACATATCTAAATTTTGACTTTTGTTGCCAAGTACTCATATCAACTCTCTGTACCAATATACTATATATAATATTGTGTGTACAAGCACTTAGCATCTAAAGAGCTTATGATCCAAGAGCAATCTAGACTACTCTTAAATATATAGCTTAAATCTAGGAGAAATTTTTTAAAGATCAAAGTCAAGTTTATATTCACAATGTAATAGATTTATAAACCTGTAAATAAAATACTGTCGCATTTTAAAAGTTCACTCCCTCAGTTTCACCACTATTTGTATTTTTTAAAAATATAGTCATTTGAAATATTTATTTTTCTGACAAAGATGGAGAAACTGTGATTTAGTTGTAAGGCCCACATATGCAAAAATAAATTTTAAAAAGTGCAGAGCTTAGACAATGAATCAATTATCACCATTATCTCTAATTCCCATGTCTAATTATGTGCCACCCAAAGCCTTTTGGTAGAAGTTATGAACATAATTGATTAGTTCACCATGTAGCTTTTATAATTTGATGCAACTTATATTTAGCAGGTGGCTTGATTATTATAGATGTAGCATAAACTGGTGATTAAGCACTTTATAATTGAACTGTTTTTAAAATATTCTCAACTGAGCAATGAATTTAAAAATTTCTAATTCAGATTCAAATATTTTTCTTCAACCTCTTGTCCTCCACTAGATCTCATTTTTACAATCAACATAAATTAGAAAAATAAATTCTAGCTTTAAATCTTCTCAAAGACACTTTAAGTTACAGGCCAAGATCCAAACAAAAGCAATTTTATACTGTGTAATTTGGCAGAAGAATGCTATATAAAGGAGAAATGGCCCTAGTGATGGGCCAAACACTGAGAAATTCCCCAAATAGCACATGTATGGCAGCTTTTTAAAAATTTTCTTAGTGCCTTTCTTCACTCTGCTATGTTTTGTAACCACGTTTTTCTGAAATGAATTTTATACTAAATGAGACTGAATGCCTTTGCTTGTGCGCTGTCACTGACATGCTTTTAATCTACTTGGAGGATGATCAAATATATGTGATGAGTAACCTGTACCAAAGCAACTGAAAAATTAGGTGAGAAGAAAAATTGGCCACAAATTGGTTATCTGGGGCAGCATAAATCCAAAGAAACTCAATTTTTGAATTTTTCAGTTTTCAGACAAAAAGAAAACATGATTTTTGGACACAATTTATGATGCATTTCTTCATGGACCACGAAGGGGGATCTCCTTAGGAAATCGTCAACAGCTAGAATTTATTCTGGCTTGTTTTTCTTTTTCCTTCCAGCTTGTCATGTTCTTTATAATTTTTTTTTTTTTTTTTTTTTTTGCTTACTACTAGGCAAAGACTTGAATGTGTAATGCTGTCATACTTTCCACTGAGCTTCAAAGAAAGAAAGCAGAATGAAGCTTGTTGTAAACTTTTATTTCCATCTTCTGCTTTATGTAACCTTATTTTAGTAGTGCCAGTAAAATATAACCACATCAACCAATACTTAATTTGGGCTAACTGATGAACAAAAGCCAATAATAGCTTAGAAACAAAGAAATTCTGAAAATGCATACCTGTCTCTATTATCAGAGGCTGTGAGGTCACAATTTTTATTTTGCTGGCAGGAAAAAAATGGAAAAGGAAAAAAGGAAGATGATTCAAACTTATTGCTAGGAGTATTTGGATAATCAAGCCTCAATATTCTCTCTTCTCTCTGGTGTAGTAGTTAAATGAAATTATAAAATATAATGAAATGATCTTTTGTGATATCTTGCTGAATTTAGATTAGCTATATTATTACTAGCCATCTGTGTTTTTGCATGAAGTTTATTATATCTTCAATTTATTAAAGATCTGTATTTTCTACACAAATTATTGAAATTATAGCACATGCTATATAATATCTAAACACACTATGGTGGTGGTATAAATTCAATGTTCTTTAGATATAATAGGCATATGTGTTTCCTTTGTATTAATGTATAATTTATCAACCAACAACTACATTGTTAGCAAGTCACTTCAGAATATCCTTTATTTGTTTAGTGTTTTACAGCATATAAAATGATTTTATAGCAGTTGTTTTATCTGATTCTAATAATTGTCCATGATATGTGATGTTCAAAGCCTAGTTTTGATAACTGTAAATTGATCTTAGCTCTTGTGATTCCTGATCCACAGCATTTCTGGATTATTCAGATACCAGATATGTTTATGCTACATATAATATACATTATTGCACTTTACCTATTTACTTGTATATAATTGTTGCGATTTATTTGAAATAACAGCCTGGAATTTTAGCAGATTGATGAAAAACTATCAAGTGTTAAGGACCTCTATATACCAGGATGTGCTATTTCTGTTCCCATTACGTATTGCTGTATGACAAACTTCCTAAAAACTTAGTGATTTAAAATGATAACTATTCTATTTATGTACTCATAATTCTGCTATTTGGTCATGATTTTGGAAACATAACTTGTCTGCTTCAGTGACGTCAGCCAGAATGGCTTAAGGATATGCTTTAAAGACAGCTTCAACTCTCAGCAGCAGGTTGATCCTGACTGTTTGCTGGGACTCAGCTGTGTCTGTGCTCCAGTAGCCTTGGTTCATACTTGTGTCTGACTTGCTTGGTTCTTCTCCCTTAAATTTCTCTGTGTGGCTAGCTTGGGTTTCCTTACAGGATTGGGTTATCAGAAAAGTTGACTTCCAAAAAGCCAGAAGAGAAGCTTTTTAAGGCTTAGGCTCAAAACTGGCACAGAGTCACTGCTGCTGCCTTCCCTTGGCTAATGTGATTCATAGAGATCTCCAAGTTCAAGGGGAAAGGTCAATACCAGAGTGTGGATAACAGGAGTTGTGTTTCACTTGGGAACATCAATGTATCATACAGAAACTTGTACACAAATGTTCATAGCAGTTTTATTCATAACACCCCCAAACTGGAAACTATCCAGATGTCTTTCAATGGGTGAAGTATTATTACTACTGGATATTACTCAACAATGAAAAGAAACAAATGCAACACTTTGGATTAACCTTAAGGAAATGAGACTGGTGAAAAAAGTCAATCTTAAAAGGATATGTACTGCATAATTCCATTTATACAACATTTTGGAAATAACATTTTGTAGATATGAAGAATAAAGTTGTTGCCTGGGGCTAAGGAATTAAGAATGGAGAGAAGCAGGCATGTCTACATAGTGGTGATGGGAAGAAACTTTGTGATGTCGGCATAGTGAAATATCTTGATTGTAGTAGTGGTTATAGAAACTACATGCATGATAAAATTGCAAGGAGCTACACATATGCACAAGTGCGTGTATAACTAGTAAAATAAGAATAAGTTCTATGGATTGTACCACTGTCAATTTCCTAGTTGTTAAACTATATTCTGGTTATGCAAGGTGTAGACATTGGGGGAGGCTGGGTGAAGGGTGTATAAAACCTCCTTGCCCATTTTTGTGACTTCATGTAAATCTTGGTTTTGAAGTTAAAGAAGATGGGAAGAGGGAGAAGGAGGAAGAGGAGGAAAAGAGAAGAGGAAGAGGAATAAGTAGGAGAAGGAGGGAGAAGAAGAGAGGAGGAGAAGGAGGAGGAAAATAAGGAGAAGAGGGAAGAAAAAAGAGAAGGAGGAGAAGAAAAAGGAAGAAGAGGAGGAGGAGGAGGAGAAAGAAGAATAACACAGAAGAAAAAAAGAAGAAAGACCAAGAAGAAAAGGAAAAAAGAAAGAAGAAAGAAGAGGAGAAGGAGAAAAGGAGGAGAGGAAAGATGGAAGAAGGAAGCAAGGAGGAAGAAGAATATCCTCGGGGTTAAAAAGAGAAAGAATGTGCAGCCAAAGGGCCTTGGCTCAACTCTGGGTACATTTTGTAAAATGTGCTTAGAATGTTTGTTTTAATCCAGGTATGGAGAGGCCAACAGATCAGGAGACAGTTGCCATTAAAAATATAGTTTGTTTCTCATAGTTCTTACAAGGAGGAACACTCCATACCATGTGCAGCCATATGGGGAAGTCCCAGGGTCAGTCAAGAGGCAGAAAGAGTAGGGTAAAGCATGGCTGGAGCCTTTATTGTGATATCCATGGGAAGGAAGGATGAAGCAGGAGAAGCAGCTAAGCAGGCTTAGGATTGGACAGTTAAGATAATTTTGGCAGAATTGGGCTACAGGAGTGGTCGCTAGTTGTCTAGGACCTGCCTCTGGGGTAATTTAAAATGATAGCTTGATGTGTGAAAGTTTGATAAAGGAGGTGTTTGAAGTATAGACTATTGGTTGGTTTGCATATCAAAGGTGTGCACACAAGGAAGTTGTTTGCTATCTCAAGGTACTAGCTAGCCCTCAAATGGGCTGTCCCTCCCTGGGTCTACAAGGCCCCGGCATGTCAAAGCAAAGTATTGAAAATTAAAAAAAAAAACCATGATTGATACAGGATGCTACTTCCTAGTGGTCATACCTCCAGACTGTTTTTGACTCTTAAGACCTCATTTTATCCCTCTTTATAATTTGCATAATAGTTGCACCTATGTCATAAAGTTGTCACAAGGACCAAATAGGAGATAAGCCAAGTAAAGCATTTACCACAGTGCCCAGCATCCATTAAGCATTCAAATATGCTAATATTGTGCAATCTTGGATTTAAAGCAATATCAGGTACAATGGTAAGTGAGTTTGGAGTTTTCAATAAATCCTTGCTCAAATAATAATTTATATAACTTTTAATGTCATATATAGATTTCTGTTTTCACAAAGCAAAACTCTTTTACTCTATCTCATTTTATTTGATTGTTACTTATACTGAATTTCAGGATAAGCTCAAGAAGGCAATAAATTTTGGTAGCAAAGAAAATCTTACTACTGTTGTAGGTTATAATGTGCATATAAAACAACTACTCCACAGATGGAAACTGATTTGGAAATTACCAATATAAAGTGCAATAAAAATACAGATTCCAATTGCGGCCATTAAGGTCCTATGTTTTTTTTCATGGAAAACACTAACCCTGATCCATGCTATATTTCTAGGAAATGACGAATTTTCAGGTGCAATATATTCAGACTACAAGAAAAAACCTGGCTATAGTCAAACATTTAGCTCATTTTCTTTGCATGAAAATAAATCATATTTTGTCAGCTAGAGAAGGTTAAAAGTCAATTGGTAAATGGATGGCTTCACCACTGATCTGTGGAACTTCACGGGGACATCCAGCTAACTGTGACACCCCTCACCACTTCATAAATTTAAAACAATCCATAAATAACAACTTATACTCCAAATTAGATGGAGGAATGACATTTCAAGAGGTGTGGAGATGAGAAAGATGGGCAGTTCCATAAAATATGAGAGAGGTCCCATGAGAGATATCATTAAGTATTGCTTAATTTCAGTCAACATGACAAGTTGGACACAAGCCTGATAAAAAACAAAGACTATAAATTGTCTAAGAAAATTAAGATACAAGTGGTCCACTTAAATAATAGTCTACGGTCAGGTAACTTTACTATAGTACTATATTTTCTGCAATATGGTATGCAATTAATTCTTCCTAAGATAAACAAACTGATTAAAATTTCATTAATGCCGACATTTCACAATAAACCTGGATCCGGTGAACCTCTTTCTTGTTACTTACTTAAGTCCTTATAATTAATTCTGGATTTATGTCATTTGCTGGTCAATGTTACAGTCACCTTACTAACTATTTAAGCAATTTGAAAGCTGTCGGAGCTCACAGGAGCCACTGAAGCAGTAGGTGATAGCCCACAGTTTTAATCTGATCCTTATTTCGAGAAGTTTTATTTTCCCATGCTGTGGCATTTTCTTCTAGCCAAGTAATTAAATGTTATTGTCTTCATTTTATGTACAACAGTAATTCTAAGATTGGGTTTCAGCTGAACAGATGTGGCAGCATAATTTTGTACAATACACAGCCTAGCAACACTTTTTCCCCTTTTAATTGTTTTTTCAGTTTCATCACCCAAAGCTATTTTGCCATAACTGATAAATCTAAACTGCAATGTTACACAAATGTCCTAAGAATTATTCACATACTTTGCTTACCCTAATATGTATGGTTACTTCATTCTTTCAACAGGTATTCATTGAATTCCCTGAAGGTATTTCAGGGCCACACATAGAAGAGGCTTCCAAAGTATCTTTTAGAATTTTTAAACACCTTATATAATTGCTCATCAACCAGGTAATGGGAGATGAGCAGCCAAATTCAAAACCTTACCCCACAGCTGGCCCTTCTGGTGAGATGGAGTTCTCTTCCAACACTTTTGAACATGAAGAACTTTCACCAAATTTAAACATTTGTTCATGTAATTAAAAAGCTTTAAGAATAGCCTTTTAGTATGACCAAAACAGAACAAATTTAAAAAGAAAAGCATAGGTAATTTACATTTTTTATCTCACATAGGTAGTGTGTTATTATGAATTTGAATTTGAATCATATGTCCAGGATATCCTCACTCGTTAAAACAGATTGTGGGAGAAAACTATTCAGACTTTAAAAACCAGCAATTTCTATGACATCCAGGATCATAGAATCTTATAATTAGACAAGGTTCTCAAAGAACATTGTATTAGTCCGTTCTCATGCTGCTACCAAAGACATAACTGAGACTGGGTAATTTATAAAGGAGAGAGGTTTAATTGACTCACATTTCAGCATGGCTAGGGAGGCCTCAGGAAGCTTACTAACATGGCAGAAGGGAAAGCAAACACATCTTCACATGGCAGCAGCAAGAAGAAGTGCCAAAAAAAAAGGGAGAAAAACCACCTATGAAATCATCAGACCTTGTGATAACCCAATTACTATCTTGAGAGCAGCATAAGGGTAACCCCCCCATGATTCAGTTACCTCCCATTGTGTCCCTCCCACCACGCCCCTCCCACGACACATGGGGATTATGGGAACAACAATTCAAGATGAAATTTGGGTAGGGACACAGAAAACCATATCAGACATTAAGATGATAGAAACGGTTACTTTCATTTTCAGTTCACTAGCTTGGACATCAAAGCCTTCCGTTATCTAGCCAGAACTCATTTGAACAAAATAAACATTTTTCTCTAGCCAGATCCACAGTTCCCCCATATCATATGACCTGCATAATTTGTTTGTTTTGCTCCCTGGCCTCAATTATTTTCCCAATTATTCCTTCATTAACCAGAATTTTTATATGTTAGACACTTAATACTAAACCTTTGTCACTCTTTTTTCTCTTTTGCTTTTCTTAGTTCAAAGCTTTTCTTTTCTTTTTCCCCATTTATTTATTTTATTGCATTTTAGGTTTTGGGGTACATGTGAAGAACATGCAAGATCGTTGCATAGGTACACATGTGGCAGTGTGATTTGCTGCCTTCCTCCCCATCACCTACATCTGGCATTTCTCCCCTTGCTATCTCTCCCCAGCTCCCCACCCCCCACCATCCCTCCCCTATTTCCCCCCAACTGACCCCAGTGTGTAGTGCTCCCCTCCCTGTGTCCATGTGTTCTCATAGTTCAACACCTGCCTACGAGTGAGAACATGTGGTGTTTGATCTTCTGCTCTTCTGTCAGTTTGCTGAGAATGATGGTTTCCAGGTTCATCCATGTCCCTACAAAGGACCCAAACTCATTGTTTTTGATGGCTACATAATATTCCATGTTGTATATGTGCCACATTTTCCCTATCCAGTCTATCGTCGATGGGCATTTGGGTTGGTTCCAGGTCTTTGCTATTGTAAACAGTGCTGCAATGAACATTCGTGTGCATGTGTCCTTATAGTAGAACGATTTGTAATCATTTGGATATATACCCAGTAATGGGATTGCTGGGTCAAATGGAATTTCTATTTCTAGGTCCTTGAGGAATTATCACACTGTCTTCCACAATGGTTGAACTAATTTACACTCCCACCAACAGTGCAAAAGTGTTCCTATTTCTCCACATCCTCTCCAGCATCTGTTGTCTCCAGATTTTTGAATGATCGCCATTCTAACTGGCATGAGATGGTATCTCAATGCTGTTTTGATTTGCATTTCTCTGATGACCAGTGATGATGAGCATTTTTTCATATGTTTGTTGGCCTCATGTATGTCTTCTTTTGTAAAGTGTCTGTTCATATCCTTTGCCCACTTTTGAATGGGCTTGTTAGTTTTTTTCTTGTAAATCTGTTTTAGTTCTTTGTAAATTCTGGATATCAGCCCTTTGTCAGATGCGTAAACTGCAAAAATTTTTTCCCATTCTGTTGGTTGCCGATTCACTCTCATGATTGTTTCTTTTGCTGTGCAGAAGTTGTGGAGTTTGATTAGGTCCCATTTGTCTATTTTGGCTTTTGTTGTCAATGCTTTCGGTGTTTTGGTCATGAAGTCCTTGCCTACACCTATGTCCTGAATGGTTTTGCCTAGATTTTCTTCTAGGGTTTTTATGGTGTTAGGTCTTATGTTTAAGTCTTTAATCCATCTGGAGTTAATTTTAGTGTAAGGTGTCAGGAAGGGGTCCAGTTTCTGCTTTCTGCACATGGCTAGCCAGTTTTCCCAACACCATTTATTGAACAGGGAATCCTTTCAAAGCTTTTCTTGACACTCTTCTTCACAGAAGTCTCTTACTAATAGTAGCCATAATAATAGCAATAAAACACTTGATTGTGTATAATTAAATATGCCTTCGGGTTTTCTTGTATAGATTGGCTTTCAACTATCAGGAGATTGAAAACTTCTTTTGAAATAAGATCTTCTGAAATAAGAACCATGTCCATCTCATATTGTGGTATTTTTTTCCCTCAGAAGCATACCAAGTACTAGGCAGTAAGTAGCTTCCAAATATGTACTATTGATTTATCCACCCATTTCATTACCTTTTCCCACTGCAGAACATCCCTTATAGCATTGTTAAAAGGCAGTTTTAAAAATAAATGTAAATACACTATAAGAGTATTACACAAATTTTTTAAGAAAGATATCCATTTAGCAACATTTTTGCATGTTTCCTAGCCATTTGAAAAAACAAAAGACAAAAAATATTTGTTACAGAATCATGGAAAATATTGTGTATGTGTTGCAATATCATCAGCAAACTGCATCCACCTTAGTGATTTAGCATTTCCATTACTCCCCACATCTTGAAATCATTCAATGTTTGAGGACAAATATTTGTTGTAGAATAAAATCATTCTGAAATTTTTTAGGTAGATCTGAGGTCAAATCCTAGAGCCTTGCCATTTAAAAGACGTGCCACCTTGATGGTGCCTCTGTATTTAAAGGTCACCCTCAGCGTACCTTAAACGGAGACCATATTGCCTTTCACAAGTAGTAGTGAAGTCTAAATGGAATTAAGGATTTGTCTTTCTTCTCCAAGCATTACCCTTCTATTATAGCACTTTTTGAAGTAGAGAACTTAGGGAGAAACATGCGCACACAAACAACAATGGCCTTTCAACTCATTCTTTCCATTCTTCATGCAAAACTTCCATTTCTTTCTCGCAGAGCTGTTTATGCTTTTGTTTTGTTTTGAGAGAGAGTTTCACTCTGTCTCCCAGGCTGGTGTGCCTGATCTTGGCTCACTGCAATCTCCACCTACTGGGTTCAAGATATTGTCTTGCCTCTGCCTCCTGAGGAGCTGGATTACAGGCACGCACCACCACACTTGCTAATTTTTGTATTTTTAGTAGAGATGGGGTTTCACTATGTTGGCCAGGCTGGTCATGACTCCTGACCTCAAGTGATCTGCCACCTTGGCCTCCCAAAGTGCTAGGATTACAGGCATGAGCCACTGCACCTGGCCAGAGCTGTATTTTTATCTTCCTTTCATCTCTTGCAATAAATAGTCTCAGACGTGTGTGCTTATTTCTTTCTGTCTCAAAATCTTATCTCCAAGATTTTTTTTAAACCTCAATTTATTCCTCTCAGTACCCATTTCATCTCATCTTTGAGGTAAGGATCATTCTTCCATGATTATTAGGTCTTGTAGAAGTGTTTCACTTCTCCAAAGAATTTCATTGCCCCTCAGGCTGAGGTTATATGTGTCAGAGGCATCTGAACCAAAGTAACTTCCTCTTGAATAGGAACTGGGTATAATGAGGCCAAGGTCTTAGTCATGAATTCTTTGCCTAGGCCGAGGTCCAGAAGAGTTTTTCTTAGGTTATCTTCTATAATTTTTATGGCTTCGGGTCTTAGACGTAAGTCTTTGATCCATCTTGAGTTGATGTTTTAAATAAGATGAGAGATAGGGAACCAGTTTCATTCTTCTACATGTGGCTATCCAGTTTTCCCAGCACTGTGTATTAAATAGGGCATCCTTTCCTCAATTTACGTTTTTGTACGCTTTGATGAAGATTATTCGTTTCTAAATGTTTGGCGTTATTTCTGGGCTCTTTATTCTGTTCCATTTGGTCTGTGTATCTACGTTTATATCATGCTGTTTTGGTAACTACAGGCTTATAATATAATTTGAAGTCTGGTAATGTGATGCCTCCAGATTTGTTCATTTTTAGAAGTAAATAATGTCTTTGGAGCAACTTGGATAGAGCTGGAGGCCATTATTCTAAGTGAGGACATGCAAGAATGAAAAACCAAATACCGCATATTCTCACTCATAAGTGGGAGCAAAGCTAGGGCTATGCAAAGGCATGCAGAGTGATATAATGGGCTTTGGGTTTCTGGTAGGGGAGAGGTTAAGAGGGGGGTGAGGGATAAAAAACTGCATATTGGGAACAATGTACGCTCTGGTGATGGGTGCACTAAAATCTCAGACTTCACCACTAAACAATTCATCCATGTAATCAAAAACCACGTGTACTCCAAAAGCTATTGAAATAAAGATAAATATTAATTTTAAAAAATGAGGCCGAAACCTACTGGGCTGCATTCCCAGGAGTTAAGAATTCTTAATCACAGGATAAGATAGAAGGTCAACAGGACTGGTCTCACAGGATACAGATCACAAAGACACTGCCGATAAAGCACAGTGTGATAAAGAAGCCAGCCAAAACCCACCAGAACCAAGATGGCAACAAAACAACCTGTGGTTGTCCTCAGTACTCATTATACGCTAATTATAATACATTAGCATGCTAAAACATAGTCCTGCCAGCATCATGACAATTTACAAATGCCATGGCAACGTCCAGGATTTACCGTATATAGTCTAAAAAGGGGAGGAGTCCTCAGCCCCTGGAACTCCACACTCCTTTCTCAGAAAATTCATTAATAGCCCACCCCTTGTTTATCATATAATGAAGAAATAACTATGGGTCTACTCAGTCATCCAGCGCATGCTGCTGCGCTGTCTGTGGAGTAGCCATTCTTTTATTCCTTCACTTTCTTAATAAACTTGCTTTCACTTTATTCTAGACTTGGCCCAAATTCTTTCTTGCTCAAGATTCAAGAATCCTCTTTTGGGGTCTGGATGAGGACCCTTTTCCTGTAACACATGCTCTATAATAGTGAGAGATGCTCCTTTGTGTATGATTGACTGTTCATTCCACAAGCATATCACTGAACCCTAAAAAAATTATAAGTGTTTCCGGGGGTGAGAGTCAGACTTTTTTATTTTTGTTCTTTTCTTTAAAAAAAAATGTGGTCTTTCAATGTACATAAATTATGTAGGCTGGGAATTCATGATGCAACCAGAGGGAAGTATTTTCTATTCATTATTTATTCTTATCTCACTTTGTTCTAAAAATGCTTTTAGGTGGCTTCCAAGACAGTGTATCTGAACCTATAGTATAATAAATTATTTTATGACGAATAGCTTTGCAGTGTACACTTAGACAATGCCATTATATCATGGTCATTCTGCTTAACCTCATGACATCCTATGTATTAAGAGGCTATATGTCATAGGTTAGAAAAAATCAATTTTGCTCTAAAGTAATAAGTTTTCTTTGCTGTGCTCCTGCCCCAATATGCCTCTCATTACTTAGGAAGAACATTTTGCTGTTTCTCTAAGCCAGCATTTTAATTGAAGCATCTTTGAGACATTGATTGCCAGTTTAATGAATACACAGAATCTGATTATTTGGGAAAACAAGCAGATTGCTTGCTGGTGGAGTTGTGGTCACAAAAGGGAGGGGTAGGCTGTATATCTTAAATGCTTATCTGCAATAATCCCAATGTATTCCATTTTGAATTTCATGTGGTTTGAAGGGAGATGATGTTTTCAGTAGTGAAAACAAATAGAAAATGAAATTCTGTAAGGAATGGTCAATTGGTTTATGTCTGAACTGGTGTTTCTCTCTCTTCAGGCTGCACTTGGGATTAAAACAGGTTGATTCACCCTATCATTATATAAAACAGCCAATAACTTCAGAGTTCTCAGAAATAGCAATAATGTAAAAATATATCTACCCAAAATGGGAACTTAGGATTTATTAAGCAGCTTAACTTTGTTGGCATTGATAAATGAGCCTTTCTAAAAAAAGATTTTTTTTTTTTTAAACTTGGTTCCTAAGTGAGCCAGCTGCAGATGGCTTTGGGGGGTTTTGCAGTGTCATTATGAGAAACTGTCTGTCTAGCTTTCTTTCAAAATCTCCCAAGCTCTGCCCAGGTGTTGAGATTTAAGGATGTGCCATTCCTTACATCAGCTGCACAGGATGGACTCTCACCCACACTGTCAGCACCTTGTGAACAAGAGAAGGCCCTCTTTGTATACTTCCTCAAGGCACTTCAGTTGGCTATCTCATTCTGTTTCAAATTAACATCAGTGGTAATTTCCGCTAGTTATGCTGTGTAAAAGGAACTCAATATCCTTCAACTGTTCTTGGCTTGCAGGGCACCATGGGAGGCTGTTAAGATATGCAAATTGTGTTGTCTCAATGTACTCTCATGGGTACTGTTTTCCCCCCTTCTTCCTAGCAAACCAAAAGGAAATGTTAGAGTTTGGCTCTTAATCCTGGAGGGAAAAAGAACTGTGACTGCAGGTTCTCCCTATGAATCTTCTCTCAAGGACAGATCGTTCCGTAATGTGGAATGTTACATTTGGGGAAAGCGCTTTTACATATTGTGGGGACACATAAACAATAATAAAATTACTAAAGACAATCTTTAAACATATTGGGAAACTGTCACTATTGTTTACATATACGCCAATTATTTTGCCATAAAATGAAATTTTGCCAGAACATGAATTTTGCAAACATGACCTTGTAGGGGATAAAAAAAATATATTTTCCTTACCTACTACAAGGTTTATTGTTCAGACCTACACAACAAAAGATCGTTTAACAAAAGAAATGCATACACAGTTACTTAATATAATAATTTTTTTAATGATGTGGAAAACTTCATAAGGAAATGAAGACCCTCCCCCCCAAAAACATAGATAAACTTGTATAAGTATTTTTATGCTTAGGTTTTCTGAAGAGTGAAATATGATTGGAGGACAAAATTACATGATCTAATGGTAGTAAACTGGGGGTGGTAGAGAGAGATTAGTAAGGCCTGTTTGTTCAGATTCTTCTCTATGTTTCTGTGTCTTAAGAGATACATTTCTTTCATCCAAGCATAGAGAGAGTACCCCTGGAATGGGGCTCTTATGACCTGCTTTAGGGGAGACAGGCAAGGGGAAAGTGAGATAGCCTTCCTGTTTCTGTCATTTTCTCAAACGCCAAGGTGCCATATTTTGGAGTAGCATGTCCTAAGCCCCATTAATCTTCAGGTAGTTTTAAATCACTGTGGTGAGTAATCAAGACTTAACCCTCTGAACTTAAAATTTAAAAATACAACAGGGGTCAAGATTGGCCCAAGTTCAAATTTTTCATTCTGAAGACTATGTGATCTAAGTTACTTAAAACCTCAAAGTTTTCATTTTCTTATCTCTATACTCAAGATGGTGATACCTACTTAATGTAAGATCCTTTAAACTGACTGCACTATGGGCTGTACTCTGCTCAGGCCATGGTCACCCCTGTGACCCTCATGTACACCTCCAGAAGACGTCCTGGAGCCAGAAAGTCTGACATAATAGGAAAATCATAGAATAAGAGGAATGGCCTCTTCCTGAAGTACCTAATTAACCGACCTTGCAACATTCTGCCATTGTTCCTGCCTTGACTGTTCCTGCCTCAACTGATAACCCAACCTTGTGATACAAGACCCTGTGACACCCCCAAACCCTGCAACACTTCTCCCAGCTTGCAGAAAACCACCCTGAACTATAACTTTCCATTGCCTACCCCAAACCTATAAAACCAACTCGTATCCCGCCACCCTCCATTGACTCTCATTTTGGACTCAGCCTGCCCACACCTGGGTAAATAAACAGCTATGTTGTTCACACAAAGCCTGTTTAGGTGGTCTCTTCATTCAGAGTGCACCTAACATTTGGTGCCAAAACCCCGGACAGAGGTACTCCTGTGGGAGATGGCCCCTTGTCCCTGCTCTTCCTCTGTGAAGAGACCTACCTACAGCCTCAGTGCATCAGATGAGCCCAACAACTCCCTTGCAATCTTCAGATTTGGTAAGTAATCTTTCCCTCCCTCTCTCACTTTTCCTTTAAATCCTTCTCTTTCTAAATGGAGGCAAAGAAGACACTCTTTATCTGTGTGCTCATAAACTGTAACGTTGGTCATGGACTCAGCTAGGGAAGACAGTCTTCACTTAGTGCCTGGTCAATAGCAGGGACACCTGCCTTGATCAATCACCCACGTTACAGCCCAGGGCTCAGTCAGAAACGCCTACTGAAAACTCTAGTAGCTGCTCGCTCCTTCTCCTGTCTCTACTCTACTTTTCTCCTGAAAACTTATCTCCTTCCCCAGGGGGCAATATTCCGCCCTCTATTCCTCTGCCTAGCCTCTAGCCTGCATCCTAAAAAACTTAAAACTTCTTCAAGTGTCATGGGATCTGAAACCTAAACTTCTAAGTTTTTCTGTAACACAGCCTGACCTCAATACAAATTAGACAATGGTTCCAAATGGCCAAAAAACAGCACTTTCAACTCTTCTATTCTGCAAGACCTAGAAACTTTTTGTCAACTAATGGTCAAATGGTCTGAAGTGCCTATGTCTAGGCATTTTTTTACACTCCAGTCCCTCCCTAATCTCTGCTCTCAATGTGCCCAGTCCCAAATTTTCCTTCTCTCCCTTCCATCTGCCCTTCCTGCCTCTGCCAGTAACTCAGAATGTTCCTTGTCCATCGACCACTCTGACATTTCTCCTCCCAGACTGTCTGAACCAAACCCCAATCCAGGCCCTACCCACTCCCCAGCCAGAGCCTCCCTCCTCTTCCTCTGCCCACAACCCACCTCCCTATGCCCTTCCTGTCACCTCCCCACCTCATACCCGATCTGGCTTACTGTTTAGTCTCCGGATTCAAGCAATTCTCCCATCTCAGTCTCCTGAGTAGCTTGGATTACAGGCATCTGCCATCATACCTGGTTAATTTTTTTGTTTTTGTGGAGACAGGGTCTCCATGTTGGCCAGGTTGGTCTTGAACTCCTGACCTCAGGTGATCCGCTTGCCTCAGCCTCCCAAAGTACTGGGATTACAGGCATGAGCCACAACACCTGGCCAGTTTTCTTTTTGCTAAGTTTGCGAAATACTCTACACAAGAGGTAGAATATCCTATACGTTATTATCTATCATTGTTTTAAGAGTAATCATCTATAAGAACAATAACAAATTATAATTACTGATTTTTAAAAAGCAAACTATCTCAGGCAAATATTCATAAATCGGATTGATTTTAGACTCTGGGAGAAGACAAGTTTAGAATCAATTTTCAGAAATCCCTTCAGCAAAGTCTCTCAGTTCATTACATCCTTCCCTTAAAAGTAAAATGTTTAACCAGTGACACTGTTCTTGGATAAAATATGGTGTGATGTAGAAACAAAATGGGTAAACCAAAGCAATAGCACTCTTGGATATCAGTTTAGGAGAGACTTGGAGATGTTGTAAGTCAAAGAAACTGTAGACCAGAGCCATCCAACATGGTGGGCCATCCAAATGCAGCCAGCCTCCTAATTTTTATACAGCTTATGAGTTAAGAATGATTTTTACATTTCTAAATGGTTGGAAGAAACCTAAAAAGCAAGATAATATTTTGTATCATGTGAATATTAAATGAAATTCAAAATTCAGTAACCACAATTAAGTTTAATTGGAACACAGCCACACCTATTTGTTTATATAGAGTGAATGGCTGCTTTTGCCCTACAATAACAGAGCTCAGTCGTTTTGAAGAGACCATGTATCTCGCAAAGCAGAACATACTTACTATCTGGCCATTTACAGAAAGCAAATTGACTGACTCCAACTGTAGACCAGTGGAATTTGTATATAGCCATTCCAGTACTGTTTACAAAGTTAGTTTTCATTTGCTAGTTTGTTTTGATGACATAAGAAAGTGCTTATATTATAGAGTTCAGAAAATAAAAGGAGCATGAAAAAGAATATGGAGTATAATATTGATATGTAAAATCAAAAATGAGTAAATTAAAGAATACACTTGAACATTAATAGTACCTGACTTAAGATTGCAATTACATACATTCTCCCTCTCCCACAGGCTTTTCCTCAAATATTTATAAACTAGAAAATCAGAAAAAAGGTGATTAAAACATTTTAAAATGAAACTGATTTGTATGACAATCTGTTGAATTGTTTCTACACTTTGGTTCTGTTATTTATAACAAGAAATGTGCATTTAATAATTATTTTCTGCTAATTAATAAAGACCACACCTAGTTAACTCTCTCTAAAAATTTATGTAACGTGTTTTTGTCAAAATAACTCTTCACTTATTAGAACAAATTTAATAAAAATCAAATTATACTCTAGTTCTACTATATGTTTATATCTCATGAGTAAAGTGAATGCTGAAATGCTGCTGATATTTTGCTGACCTGGGAAAAGCAATGCTAATGAATTAGTTACAAAACGTAATCTGGATGTGGAAGCTAGTTATTGCAGTTAAAGTATACATTTGAAGTTCAAGTGATTTATTTGCGACTGTCTATGCATGAAGAAAATCCGTTTATATAAATATCAATTTTGTGGTTAGATTTTTCCATTTTTAAAGTTTTTTAAATGGAAAAGGAAAAACAAATGCCTAAATCTTTGCTATAATTCAAGTAAACTCAGAATGATATAGTTCCAGCAGATGTTTATCTATGTAGAAATAAAATACAAAGATGTATATGTAGATTGATAAAGATGTGCACATATGTGCATATGTTCAAGGCCAGGTAACTCCACAGATTTATGTATGATGAATTTAAGTTAAAAGAATTGTGCCTTATAGATTTGTTTTTCTGATCAAGAGTTGCATTGTCAGTAATTTTGTAAATGGCTATCCAGAGACAACATTTATTATTGGTTACGCTGATGTATTAGGCTATTTTGGTCATTCTTCATTTATAAAGCATTTGTTGCCTTCATTTTCTTGCAGCAGATTGAGCCAAATAGAAACAGGCTTTGAAATCATTATAAAGCAAAGTATTTTCCAAGAAAAATTCAGAACTTTAGAAAGCCAAGTAAGAAATCAATGAGTCTAACAAAAGCTGGTCTTTCTTCCAAAATGCAAACTGCAATCACCACTGTCAATTATTGTTCTTTCATGTCTTCTTTATGATATTGCTGTTTATTGTTGTGTTTATTGGTTTGCTTGTTTTTTGCAATTCAAGAACCCAGTGTCCTGGCTGAGAAGAAAATATCCCCCCAAAAATGCAATAAATAGTTATTTGAATGCTCACTCACTGCAGATAACTCAAAGAAAGATAAACTATATAAATGAGAGTATCAAATCGCATTAGGCCACGAACCCATGTTTTAAGGGAAATCATTAGCTTGTAAAAATAACACACTAAAATGTTAATTTTGTTTTTCCCTCATCTTATTAGATGAGAGATACAGCAAGATATGCAGGGGAGAATATGTCCTATCTTTTCCTCACCCATCACAAGGTTCATGGCTGAGACCCCGTAACAAAAGACAGGCTGACAAGAGAAAATCATATAAATTTAATAGAAGTTTTGTTTGAAATGGCAGGCTTCAGAAACGAAGACTCAAAGACACAAAGAAAAACTGTATTTTTATGGACAGTTATTCAGAAGTATGATTGGAGGATAAAAGGGTGTGTGCTAATGCAAACAAACTTGGGAGAGCTTAGCAAGGCCTGATTATTCAGATCCTTCTTGACATCTTAGTGTGACATTTCCTCCATAGAAGTAGAGATCAGGACATGTGACACATGAGGGTCTTTAGAGTGTTAGGGTAGGAAGCTTGTCAGACATGAGCAGGGTAGAAAAGCGCCCCCCACCCCAACCAGAAATGTCAGGCAACCATCAGGTGATGGTCAGGCTATTGCTGTCTCTCTAGAATAATAATTAGTCACAGCCAGCACCAGGAAAAGGCGGTCTCCAAATACACAGAAACAACTGAAACTGGTGGTCTACATCTTCCTGGTAAGATTTCATGAGTTGGGCAAGTGGGCTCAGGCGTGTGCACTAAGACGCAAAACGGTAAGAATTTAACTGGTATATGACCTTCCTCTAAGAGCACTTGACTGCTAAGGGAAAAATGCGTCCAATGAGCATGCGCACAATTTCAGTAGACACACTGTGCTTGTGGGCCCTCCCAAGTGCTGACTGGCCACTGCACATGTGCACAGCCCACCCCAAGGGAAGAATCAGGGAAGAAGTAACACAACCCTGGAAGCATACCGCCATATAAGACCCCAAGGCAAAGGTCAAATCATGCACTTGATCTCTCAAGTTGCCCACTTGGCCCTCATCCAAGTAGACTTTACTTCCTTTCATTCCCACTTTAAACTTTTTAACAAACTTTCACTGCTGCTGTAACACTTGCCTTGGTGTCTCACTCTGCCTTATGCCCCTTGGTTGAATTCTTTCCTCTGAGGAGGCAAGAACTGAGGTTGCTGCAGACCTGTACAGACTAACTGCTGGTAACAAGGGGAGAAGGAACAAGGCCAGAGGGCTGCCTTCCCAAGTTTTTCGACCTACTTTGGGGAGAAAGATGGAGGTAAGGTAAGAGCGACCTTCCTGCTTCTGATGTTTTCTCAGAAAACAATGTGCCATATTCTGGGGTAGCTTTTCCTGCACTCCATCAGATGCATGTGACCGTACCCCTTTTCTATTCTGAGGACACTTTTTTCTCTGAACTTTAATAACAACCTCAGAATTTCCTCCAATCAACCCAATCAGCCACTACTATCAGCTGAAGTCAGCCTGAGACACGGAAGAGATCCTTGAATTGGAGGTGAGCTTCTCAGAGGCTATGCTTGTGTTGTGACCATCCTTCTACCTGCAGAAGGAGTTGTACCAACAGTCAGAGCTAACACTTAGGCAGTGCTTACTATGTATGTACCAGGCACTTTTCAAAGAGCTGCCATTTATAACTCATTTATACCTCAACAAAAACCAAATGGGGCTAGGGACTGTAATATCTGTTTGACAAATGAAATCACAGGCTCCACAAGGAGTGGTAATATGCCCAAGGCATGGCTGTGAAGTGAGACAATGAGAATTCAAAGCAGAGTAGCCTGGCTTCAGTGTCTGGGACTACCCATTGCATCACGAAGCCGCTCCTGGACATGTTAGCTGTGTCTTAATCATTGAAGGACTCAGCCAACCTTCCTTCCTAGCTTCCTTTTTCCCTCTCTCCTTCCTTCCTTTTCTTCCTCCCATTCCATCCCTCTCTCCCATTCTTTCCTTTCCTCCCTCCCATCCATTCCTTCCTTCCTTCCTCCCTCCTTCCCTCCCTCCCCCTTATTCCCTCCTTCCCTGCTTCCACCCTCTCTTCCTTCCTCCCTCCCTCCATCTTCTTCCTTCCTTCCTGCCTTCCTGCCTTCCTTCCTTCCTTCCCCATCCTCCTTTCGTTCCT
>NW_022436988.1:11853989-11862358 GCF_009761245.1 Sapajus apella
CCTCCCTTTCTCCCTTCCTCCCTCCCTCCCTCCCCCTCTCCCTCCCTTTCTTCTGAAATTTAGTGCAAAAATAACTACAAAAGATGTAGCTACTAAACCTTGACCTACTAAATATTTAGCCTTCCAGAAATTCTCATACATAACATCATTAGGAGTATGGGCTTTGGAATTTGACAGACTAGTACCTCTGTATTTGTGACATCCATTAGAGTAGCCACAAGCCACATAGGCTGTTTAAATTTAAATTTAAATTGATCAGAACCAAATAAGGCTAGAAATTCAGTTCTGCAGTCACACCAGCCACATTTTAAGTGCTCAACAGTCACGTATATATAGTGGTTCTCATATGAGAAAGAGTGGATATAGAACATTCCCATCATCGCTGCAAGTCCTATTGGACTAATGTCAGAGGCAAGCACACATTTTCTGTGAAGACTCAGAGAATAAACATTTTAGGTTTTGTGGGCCATGTGGTCTTTCTTTTGCAACTACTCAACTCTGCCACTGTTACTTAAAAGTAACCATAGACAAATATGTAAACAAATTGGGCGTGGCTTTACAAAAATTGGCAGTGATCTGTAGTTGGCTCCAAGGTGTAGTTTATCTAAACCACATCATGCAAACAGGGCACTGAGCCCTGTATTGGAAACACAGCAAACATTCTATAGTAATCTTTGTATGTAAGTTTTTAAAAATAAGAGAATAACTATAAAGTCAGAAATAAACTAAAAGTCCAATTTTTGTAAATACAATTTAGTGTGTTCCAGAAACATATCCATAATTAATTAGACATGATACTGGAACAAACAAACAAGCAAACAAACAAACCCTGAAATGTATTTATTGGCATGGAAAAATGTTACTAATCCATCTGTACATTTTAACAAAAATATGTAGGTTATGGGTATAATTTGTTTAAAAGAGGACGAGAACACATATTTATAGTTGCACATCTTGATGTACGGACATAACATGTTTTAATGTCATTTTTTGGTTTATCTATGTTTTTAAATTTTTTCTTCATATAAGCTCTTTTACTTTTATAATCAGATTAAAGCACTAACCAAATAAAAGTAACTGGAGTTTTGGTCATCTTGCCATTTGTTCCTAATATCAGTAAGGGAACTGCACTGAGTGAGTTCTGTTCTCACTGGAGCATAGCATTGTCTAGCTCTATTTAGTCTGTTTCTATATACATATTTTATAAACATCATTGGTATGAGACAAAATAATAATCATGTGAAGGTGGCCAAGCATGAAAATCTTGAATAATTTAGGGATACAGTTTAATGGACTGCTGGATTGTTTATGACTTCAGGATAATCATTTGGAGCTTAGGGGAAAACGTCATAGATAAAAATCTCTTTTTCTCATTAATATTACCTTCTTTCCATAAATGCAAAAAAAGAGAAATATTTTTTCCCTATATGGACCATGGTCCATCTTTATCAGTAATGGATATGCACATATTATACAGGGGCTTATGCTATACCGAAACTATGAAACAAAGGAACATCATGTTCTCTGACAATTTATTATTTGAGAAAATGTCTACAACATGTTCATAGGTATAAAAATAGATCCATCCACTATTTGGATTGGGGTTATAATACATGCAAGGCATACAGGTATCAAATTAAATTTTTAAATTTACATTATAGAGTTTTATATTTATAAAAACAGATATAAACATGCATGCGTATGTGCATACCCATGCACATGCTAAAGATACACAGAAAACCCTTAAATGTGTATTAAGTGCACAAATAGTGAATTTGAAATGTACCTTAAAGATAAACAATTCAGTAAGAATATTTAGTACACCAGGAAATACAACATAATCAGAAGAAGTTTTGGCAATAATTTTATTAGAAATTAAAATCTTTTTTTTCTTTTCTGTTTTTGGAGCTACAGCATGCCAAGAAAGATTCAACAATTTTTCTTCTACTGAAAATATACTATTTTGTTAATTTTGGTACTGTGATTCCTTTAGATTGAATTGTTACGAATTTTATCACAAAGGCAAGTCTTTATGTAAGTGAAATGTCAATATTTTGATAGTCAAAATTCTTAAGTTGGTGTGTATAATTTTTATACTCAAAAAAATCTGTTAGAGTATAGGTCAGTGCATATAAGAAAGGGAAATCTGTTTCCCTTTTCAGTTGAGAAAGCTTCTTTTGGGTAATGGTGTGATTTTCCATCTGCGGTGGTTATGCAGGTATTAGTCAAGGAGCCTTATAGGAAAAGACGCGATGTTAAGTTTCACCTCAAGATACATTTACAAGTCCTGTTTGGCAGCATTTTCTCTGAGAACAAGCTATGCTATATATTTCAGAGAAATTGAAACCATATGTTGACACCTAAAAATTTTGAGAAATACCACTGGAGTTTGCAAGAAAACATATAAATATAATCAAATCGTTGTAGAATATGTCTACTCGGACTAACTATAATACTTCACTTGTTTCTGAGAAGCTGTATTAGCGATGTCTTAATGCTATTAGCTGTAAAACACAGTGATCTAGTTGAAACTGACTGTTGGAGTTAATATTAAACTCTTCATCTTATATTTCCAAATTGAAATGAAAAGATTTAATAGTACCTGCTTCAATTTTACTAATAATTATGTTTCCTTGCTGATACTTGGCATATAAGGTTTTCCTGTCAAAAGACGGGGGTCTTGGAACAAGATTTAGGCCAAAATGAAGCCTCAGTAAGAAAACACGATTTGGGGCATATTTGGGCTGACAGCTATTTGATGAACTACTGTATAGCCATTCTGCTTTCTCCAGCACTGAAGTCAATCACTTTTGCCCACGAATACTGAAAAACAACACTCCCAAGTCACTGAATTGAATTAAAGATGGAAAGTAAGGACAAGTCGCCTGTCACAATTAAATCTTAATTTAAAGTGAGAGATAGGACAGTTCTTCTGCAACTCCAGGAACCTACCTACTTAGAGATACATGTAATAATCAAACATTGTAGAATATTTCTCCCTTGAATAAAAATATGAATGGCATCCTTGACATGGTAGAATTTTAGAGTTCTATCTATATGTAAAGCATACAAAAGAACCATAGTTATGACTTTTTCAGCTTCAGTTTGAATTGGAAATTGTGGGACAAGGGCCCCAGGAAGGGAAGGCCATCAGCTGGCTGTGTTATCAGCTGACTATCACTGTGCCTACCAGGGATTTCCCTTCTTCGTGTTCACCGTTAAGTCTGCTCATCTCCAATCTCTTTTGCTACCAGCATCACAGCTGAGTGCCCTCAGTTTGCTACACTTCTATGTGAACGTTTTCATTAGTGTTAGTTTAATGGGCTATTTGAAATACAAAATAAGCCCATTTTAAATGGGATTTTCAGAAGTTTCTTTTGCACACATTTACTCTAAGTTTTACATTAGGACCAACATATTTTTACGTGCAAACCTGGGCCACCTTGCCAATTTTCTGACCTTTCGAATGTCCTTTGATTATCTAGGGTTCTTCCATGTGTTTCGGGTTTTTTTTGTGTGTGTTTTTTTGTTTGCTCGTGGTGGTGGTAGTGGTGGTGGGTGGGTATGTATGTGAAACAAACCAAATATATCTACTTTAATTCTTTGGAATGGGAAAACTTTACCCCCTCAACCCTAACTCCCACACACCATCTAAAGGGCAGTAAAATGTCTTAGTTTCTTCAGTGCAAAGTCACAAAGGGATTGCGTTTCATGAAATTTTATATACTTCTTTTTAATATGCTCATGAGGGAGAAGAGTATTCCCACCATATGGGAGTAGACACACATGCACCCACACCCCACGCGTAAAGTTTGGATTAATAGTAACTACCTATATTTATTTGAGTAGCTAGTATGTACCAGAGAAGTAACTAGGCATCACATATATCCTATTTAAATCTAACTAAGATCCATGAAAAACACAATCCTTCTTTGATAGATGAGAACACTGAACATTAAAAACTTAACTAAATTGCTCACATTCCCAGAATTAGAAGATTAGAAGATGAGGAAGATCTATTTAAAGGTGTAACTGCCCACTTTTTTTTTTTTCTTTTTTCTTCTTTTTTTTTTTTTTTTTTGAGATGGAATCTTGCTCTGTCACCAGGCTGGAGTGCAGTGGTGCAATTTCAGCTCACTGCAACCTCTTCCTCCCCAGGTTCAAGCGATTCTCCTGCCTCAGCCTCCCGAGTAGCTGGGACTACAGGTGCATGCCACCGCGACCAGCTAATTTTGTATTTTTAGTAAAGATGGGGTTTCGCCATGTTGGCCAGGATGGTCTTGATCTCTTGGCCTCATGATTCACCTGCCTTGGACTTCCAAAGTGCTGGGATTATGGGCGTGAGCCACTGTGCCCGGCAAAGTAACTGGCAACTTTTAATTGTACTATGTATTGTCCAGTTTTTACTTCTTGTAGTCCACAATGGCCTTGTAGATGTAAAAGGCAGTTTTACCACCATAAATAGATAAATTCAGCAAAAGTACAAAATGATTTAAGATACAGTGGCATAATTTACAAGAAAGGAAATAGACAAATGCAGATTTTAAATTGCCTTATTGTAAGGGTTCTCCATGCAAAGGCTGTGGATTTCTTGAACATTTTTAATCAGTGGAAAAGAATTATGGAAAACATCTGAGTATCTAGGTGGATGTATTTTCTGGGTAGATGGTCAATAGCTTTTATCAGATTATCTGTGATTTATAGTGTGTATGTATAGATCTTAAAGATCTAGATGCTGCACAGAGATACTCAAAATTTTATGCTAAAGCATTTGAGTACACTCTCTCTAGAATTAGAGAGACTCTTGATTCTTAGAGTAACTGCTTCTTACCCTTCTGTGTGTATATAGACTCCAGATGCTCTTCTGACCCTGCATAATGAAATTTCAAGTCATCTGCTATGTCCTTGGAGGTTTCATATTGGATCTAGCTTTACAAATATGAAGGAAACCATTTAAACTGGAACTGTTATCTTTATTCCTTTTGAGATTTATCTTTTATAGTATCAAAATAACACTTAATCATTGCCTTTACCCCTCTTGGAGACTTGGAAACTCTGGGCCTCTAGAACCTGACAGTTATTCTTGATCTTTTTGTGTCTGACATTTTTGGTTGCCTTAATAGCACATTCACTAATCACTTGTTTAGTTTCTTTCTGTCTTGGGATAAACTCAACTTTCACAGCTACTATTCTAATTTGGCACTTGTCCTTGGCTTCTCTATCAGTCTTGAGAAATTGGGATGACCATCTTTCATTGGAATTAGTGTGCATAAATTCTCTCTGAGAGTCAGAGGCTAACTCCCAACTCAACTTTTGAAGCTTCCCACGAAGTTGGTTTCTCTATAACAAAACCCAATAGCTTCTCAAATAGTTGCAACTCAGAAATTCCTGAAATATCCTAAGACCAGTAATCAAGGTGGCAGTTAACCAAAAACCTTTACCTAATTATCCATAACTCCTTCATTTGTCCAAGGTGATCTTTTTACAGGATTGTGGTATTATACTTTTGAAACCCAAATAATTGGATTGTCATTTTAATAGCAGATGAAATTTCCATCAAATATCAAACCATTCAAGATCACTGATAAATCAATGCATGTATCTTGTACTCTGTGATTTGCCTTACCTACTCATATGCATGATATCTTACATTATTGATTCTCAGTTAAAACCAATGTCAACAAAGCTTTATCCAAAGCAAAGTTGCATATCACTCTTTTCTTCAAACACAGTAAGGTATTTATTTTCCTAATAAATATTGGGTAGATGATTTACCACTTTTTTTGTTTAAATTATTGGTAAAATGGGGTCACTATTGGATTGCTTTGAAAAGAATGCTCCTGGCTGGGTGCAGTGGCTCACAACTATAATCCCAGCACTTTGGGAGGGCCAGGTGGGTAGATCACCTGAGGTCAGGAGTTCGAGACCAGCCTGGCCAACATGATGAAACCTCATCTCTGCTAAAAATACCAAAATTATCCAGGCGTGGTGGCACATGCCTGTAATCCCAGTTACTCAGGTGCTGAAGCAGGAGAATCTCTTGAACCCGGGAGGCAGAGGTTTTCAGTGAGCTGAGATCGGGCCACTGCACTCCAGCCTGGACAACAAAAGCAAAACTCCATCACAGAAAAAAAAAAGAAAAGGAAAAGAATGCTCCCTAAAGTCAGACCTGCATTTGAAATCATGATCCTCCTTTTACAAGTTGAGCAAGGTTAGAAAGTTGCTCAATTTTCTGATGTTCATTGTCCTAACCTACAAAATGAGAATAATAATAACGATAATCTACACCCCAGAGAATTGCTGTAGCTTTTAAATGAGAAAACATATGCAACAAATGTACCATCCTACTTCTCATATCATAATGAATTTAGCATATTTTATTTAGTATTACTATAATTGCTTTTTGCTGAACAAAAGGGGAAACCAAGAACCACAGAAATAATTGGACAAGTATCCAAAATCTGTCATACCTAAATAATTGAATTTGGACAGCAAGAAAACAAGCCAAACCAAAATAAAAACTAAGCATTGACCTGGATAATCTATCAATAATAACTGAAAGGGTTAATAAGCAGTAAGTCAAAATATATGTAGATTTTTTTTCTATAAATAAATATATAAGTGCTATGTATTTATAAATATATATATGTAATTCTATCTATAAATACATATATGTATCTATAAATACATGTATTTCTTCTTTGAGCAAAAAGAAGTCACTTATTCATTGTCACTCCAACTTACTACTAGGTTAAAATCCTTAACAAAACTCCCGACCTTAAAAACATAAAAGAAAATTATAGAGCTGAATGTTGAGGTTGCTGAGACTAGAGCATCATTTTTCATCTTAAATTTAAAAAAAAATTGAAAGGATGAATGCCATAAGAATTTATCCCCCACTTGGTGGTTGATGCTTGTAGATTCCATTTTCATTCCATTTTATCTGTTTATGTGATAAAATATTTGAGGTCATGCTCATTTCAATTCCAATGACATAGATTAGCCCATTGCCTAACTTCCTCTAAGGAAGTTAAATAATTCAGGGTCAGATCCTACAGTTAATACCTGAAGTTAATAATTACTGTGCTCTAGGATTTGTAAGCTCTAGGTCCTGTTATCTTATGATTCCTTTTCTGAGTTGAAGTAGTATCCATATTCAATAAAGTTAGTTACTGTGCAGTGCCTTTGAAGAAGCTCATAAAACAGTGGGCTTAATCTGTCTGGGAAATAGAGACGAAAATGTGGTGCAGGTCCCTGATGGAAAATGTGGCTCTCTTATGCAGTGTTCTCACCAAATATCTTGGAAAATGGGCAATATTAACGTACCTCTTTGGAGTAGGGCCAGAAAGAAACAGTGGATGTTCTCTTGTAAAAACCCTAAAAGCAGCAAGCAACCCATAAACAGTATGCAGACTGAGTCTGAAAATGGACCATTTTATGTTCCCTAATGGAAGGATAGCTTATTTGTTCATGGATTTATAGCAACAATGTGATGTCATCAAGTGATTTATGGCAAGAAGCTTAGCAAGTGTCAATATACAGTGGGGGGTGGAAACATCCTATTCCCACCAAGAAGCTGGTCCCCGCAGGAGGTTGTCTTTGCCTTAGGGTGGGGCGGCTGTAGGAAAACCCAGGTTATTCCTGTTACTGGAAATGGGACGAAAGAGTGAGAGATTTACTGGAGCCATCCATCTTAGGAAAGGACTTGAGGCATGTGAAATTAGTCAATTTAGAACATAAAAAGGACAATTACAAACCAGATCATCACTCTAATTCTTGATTCATCCAATGAGCAATGTTTAATGCTTCCCGGGAAGGTGGAAAGGATACCTACAACAATCCAGGCACACATGCAGCCAATATTCATTTTTAATGGGAATGGGATATTGACAGTATGAAGTGATAGTTACGAAGCATGGCTTTATTTTTAAATTTGTGTACAGTACAATTTACTAATTTTGATAGTTATAAAAATTTGACAAATATTAAAAATTATGTAATTGTCACCACAAATTAAACACATTTCCATGATCTCAAAAATGTCCCTAACCTAGTCCCTTTGCAGTTAACCCCTCGTCTCCACCTCAACCCTTGAAGCCATTGATCGATTCTCTGTTACTTCAGTTTTGCTGTTTCTAGAATGCCGTTTTGTTGTTGTTGTTGTTGTTTTTTATTGCATTTTAGGTTTTGGGGTATTAGGAATGAAAAACATGAACTATTGATGCATGCAGTGACATGGATGAATCTCAAATGCACACAGTATATAGTCTTAGAGGTAAATGCACTATATACCTATATTAGAAATATAGTTATATATTAAAATATATTAGAAATATAGTTATATAGTGCATTTACCTCTAACACTATAT
>NW_022436988.1:11862758-11890534 GCF_009761245.1 Sapajus apella
ATATAGTGTTAGAGGTAAATGCACTATATAACTATATTTCTAATATATTTTAATATATAACTATATTTCTAATATAGGTATATAGTGCATTTACCTCTAAGACTATATACTGTGTGCATTTGAGATTCATCCATGTCACTGCATGCATCAATAGTCCATGTTTTTCATTGCTGAGTAATATTCTATTGTATGGATGCACTATACAGTTCATGTATCCTTTCCCAGGCTGAAGGACATTTGAGTTGTTTCCAGTTCATGGTGATTTCAGTCAAGCTCCAAACACCATTCATTTTACAGGTTTTAGTATGATCATAAATTTTCATTTCTCTTCAATAAATAGTTATAGGTGTGCCAATTCATGTGGTAAGTATATGATTAGTTTTATAAGAAACAGTCAAACTGTTTTTAAGCTGGTGTGTGATTTTGCAACCCCACCAGCAATGCAGCCGAATCCCAGTTCCCCTGCACCCTCACACAGTTGGTATTGCCAGGCATTCGTGTTTGTTTATTTTTGTTTCTTGCAATTCTAATGTGTATGTAGTAGTATCTCATTGTAGTTTAACTAGCATTTCCTAATGACTAATTCTGTTAGTCATCTTTACAGGTGCTTATTTGTAATCCATATACCTTCTGTGAAATGTTTGTTTAAAGCTTTTGCTCACTTTTTAATTGGATTGTCTGGTTTTCATTATTGAGTTTACGTATATTCTCTATGAAGTCTCTATGCATATTCTATACGCAAAGACTTGAAGGATTTATGATTTACAAATATTTTCTACCAGTCAGTGGTTTGCACTTTTTTTCACTTTTAGTTTTATTCAGAGAATAGATATTTTTAATTTTGATACTCATTTTACCATTTTTTCCCATTTGATAGAATATGCTTTTGGTATACTATCAGAAACACTTTGCCTGACCAAAGTTCACATAGAATATTTTTGCCTATAATTTCTTCAGAAAGTTGTATACTTTTAGGTTTACATTTGGGTCAATGAACCATTATGAGTTAATTTTTGTTTAAGGGGTGAGGTGAGGGCTAAGGTTCATTTTATTGCATATGATGTCCCAACAGCATTTGTTATTATTCCAGTATCATTTGTTAAATGTACTATACTTTATGCATTGAACTGGATTAACATTTTGTCAAAAACAATACATTTGTACTTGTTTATTTGTGAATTTTGTTCTGTTTCTTTGATCCATATGTCTCTTTTACAAAAATGTAACATTCTCTTGATTTCCACTTTGCTCTTTTTCGAAATTGTTTTGGCTTTTCTATTTTCTTAACTTTTCATAGAAATCTGAAAATCAGATTAACTAAAATGTACAAAAATAATGTTGAAATTTTGAATCTATACATAACAGAATCTATATGTCATTTGGAGGAAAGTTGATTTTTAAACAATAATGAGTCCTCTAATTTAAAATTATGGTATATATTTTCATCCCATTTGAATGTATTTAAGAATATGGTATATATTTTTATTTATTTGGCTAAACTTCCTAGCCAAAAGTAAACCTTTGATTACTTTCATTGTTTTTTAGTTTTCAGCATACAGTTTCTGTACATATTTGTTAGATTTATGTTACCCAAGTCATTTTTTAAACTTGCCATTGTAAAACCTACCTTTAAAATTTTTTCAATTTTGAAATGTTTCATGCCAGTATATAAAAATATGAGTTTTGTATATTTACTACAACTTTGTGGCACTGAAAAGTTTACTTATTAATTTGACAAGTATCTATAAAATCCTTGGGACTTTATGTGTTAATGATATTAGTTGTGAATAGTTTTATTTATTCATTTCCTATACATGTTTATGTGTGTGTGTATACATGTATATACGTATATATATATATATATTTTAGACAGAGTCTTACTCTGTCATCCTGGCTGGAGTGGAGTGGCAAAATCTTGGCTCACTGCAACCTCTGCCTCCCAGGTTCTAGTGATTCTCGTGCCTCAGCCTCCTGAGTAGCTGGAATTACAGATGTGCGCCCCCAATGCCCAGAAGATTTTTGAATTTGTAGTAGAGATAGAGTTTCACCATGTTGCCCAGGCTGGTCTTGAACTCCTGAACTCAGGCAGTCTGCCCACCTCGGCCTCCCAACGTGCTGGGATTATAGGCATAAGTCACCACGTTCAGCCTATATTTCTTTTGCTTGATTTTCTTGTGTTATTTCATTGACTAGGACTTCCAATACAATGATAACTAGAAGTAGAAAGGGGGCACATGCTTTTCTTGTCACTAATCTTCGAAGGAATACACACATGTTTTCATAATTAAATACAATGTTAGCTGATTTTTTTAAAATTCCTCTGTATGCCCTGCATCATGTGTAGGAAGTCCTCTAATATTCTTAGTCTACTAAGAGTTCTTATCGTAAGTAAATCTTTAGCCCTGTCAAATGCTATTTCTGTTATTCACATCTGTTAAGATTAGTATTTTTTTCTTTTATTCTGCTAATGTGGTGAATTACACCAATTTTTGAAAGTTGAACCATCCTTGGATTCCTGAGATAAGTCTCACTTGATACCATATATTATACATATTATATGTTTTCTATAAATTGAATTCAATTTGTGACATTTTATTGAGAATTATTCCATCTAGGTTCATGAGTGATACTGGTGTTTTGGTTTTCTGCCATTTTAATGCTTTTGTCTAGTTTTGGTATCAAAGAAATGATAGCATCATAAAATGAGCTGGGAACTGCTTCCTCCTGTGTCATTTACTAGAAGACATTGTATAGTATTTGAGTTATTTCTTCCTTAAATGTTTGGTAGAATTTGCTAGTGAAACCATCTAGGGCCGGGAGGATTTTGTTTTTGTTTTTGAAGGATTTTAACTATGACTTCAATTTATTTAATATCTATATTATTCTTTGGATGATTTATTTTTAAGTGAGTTTTAGTAGTTAACGTTTTCTTCAAGGATTGATTGTTTTACAAGATTATAAGATCCTTTGGATGGTAGGACACAACACAATGACACTAGATATGTTAGATGAAAAGAAATCTCTTTGTTACTTATAGCTTCAAATGAGAAAAGGCTTCCAGGCAGGGTCACAAAAGGAATTGCTCCCAGGGACAGGTTAACAGTGAGCTGGAGCAGTAGGGGTCAGCTTAATATGACACATGGGGCCAGGTTAGCTAAGTTTCCTGAGCTTCCTGTGGAATGGATAATTTGAATTATTTCATGGGCTCCAGAGCATAGAGGGTGTTCATAGTTGTTTGTTACCTGGCCCTGGTGTAATAAAAACAGGTGCACAGTAGCCAAGAGTGTTAGTGCCCAATAAGGAAAATGGTTAGAGTGTGGACTTAATCAGCTACTGAATAGAGGAAATTAAGTGTTCTGTAGCCAGGGTCTCAACCTGGGTCAAATCAGTATTTTTTCAATAGCTATTTTACATTGATCCATTTCACCTAAGTTGTCAAATTTATACATTAAAATCTACTTTTATTTTTAAAATAAATTTTTTAAGAGACAGGAATTTTCTGTATCACCCAGTTGGAGTGCAGTGGTGCCATTATAGCTCACTGTGACCTCTACTCCTGGGCTCAAGTGATCCTCCTGCCTCAGCCTGCCAAGAGAGGACTACAGGTGCATGCCACTATACCTGGCTAATCTTTTAAATCTTTTGTAAAGACAGTATTTTTCTCTGTTGCCTAGTCTGGTCACAGACTCCTAGCCTCAAGGAATCCTTCCTTCTCAGCCTCCCAAAGTGCTGGCATTACAGGTATAAGCAACTGTGCCCAGCCAAGTTGTCCAATGTATAAGCATTAAGTAGTCTGTGGCACATTCTTATTATCCCTTATCTTTTTGAGTTACAAGACTATAGTGCAAGCCCATCTTTTATTCTTGATATTATATTTGTGTTTCTTCTTTTCTACTTTCTTACCACTCTGGCTAGAATTTTATTAATATTTTCAAAAATTTAGCTTTTCATTTCATTTTATCGCCTGCATTTGTCTTAAAATTAAAAAGAAATCACCTCAATTTTATTACTTCTGCTTGTATTTTTTTTTCTATTTGCTCTTCTATTTTCTGGTTTCTGAGGATGGTAACTTTGATTTTTTAACATTTTTAACATTTTTCTTCTTATTCATGGAGTCTCATTGATTTTCTCTTAGAACATTTATACTCTAGGTACTTTTGAAAAAAATATTCAGTTTCTACCACATAAAGAGTAAGGCCACATTTCAATAATTATTGAACAGACACCTAGTTATGAGAGAAAGAATGGGAAAGCCCAATTCCAAAAATCAAGGAGAGCACCAAATCAAAAATGGAGTCACATGTGTCAACACTACAGCAGCCTAGGAGTTTATTGGAGGTCTATAGTCCACCCCAAGGAGGAAGGTTTGATTTTGAACCCACTAGACAGAGTTAATTCTGAGATTCCCATATAAGCCAAGTATCTGGAAAGAATTTAATCCTTAGGAAACTAAAACTGGCAAACCTCATTCACCAACACAAATTGAGACAGGAAACTTGCTGTCTGTCTGGTCTTGAATAGGGAAAAATTATTCCATGAGAAATTAAAATTATACCAGTTAATAAACTTAAGATCCTTTCCCTAAAAACAGAGCCTATTAATAAAAAAATAAACTTGCTCAACATATGTCATTACAGAATTACAAATTAAAATGACAATGAAATACCACTATATACCTTCTAGAATAAATAAAATCCAGAAAATGGAAAATACCAAACGTTGCAATAATATAGATCGTTAGAATGCTCATTCATGACTGGTGGGAATGCAAAATGGTACAGCCACTTTAAAAAAATTTGACAATGTCTTAGTCAATTTTTGTGTTGCTGTGAAGAAATACCTGAGGCTGGGTAATTTATTAAAGAGGTTTATTTGGCTCACAGTTTTGCAGGCTGTACTAGAAGCATGGTGCCAGCATCTGCTTGTAAGCATCTGGAAGTTTCCATTCATGGCAGAAGGCAAAGAGTAGCTGGTGTGTAGGGACCACATTGTGAGAGAAAATACAAGACAGAGAGACAAGGTGGTGCAAGGCTGTTTCCAGCAACCAGTTCTCACAGTGACTGAGAGTGAGAATTGTCTCCTGTGCAAACGGAGAACGGCACCAAGCCATTCATGAGGGAACTGCACCCTTCCCAACCCAACACCTCCCACCAGACCCTACCTCAACACTGGGGATCAAATTTCAACAAGTGACCTAGTGGGGGCAAGCAAACCATATCCAAACCATAGTGGAGAGTTTTCATTCAAAGCTAAATACACTCTTACCATATGATTCAGCAATTAGGCTCCTTGGTATTTAGACAAATGAACTGAGAACGAATGTTCATGCAAAAACCTGCACATAGATATTTATAGCAGCTTTATTTATAATTATCGTTAACTGGAAACAACAAGGATGTCCTTCAACAGGTGAATGAATAAAGAAACTGGGTGGAATACTATTCATCAATAAAAAGAAATGAGCTATCAGGCCACCAAGACATATGGAGGAACCTTAAGTACACATTGCTAAATGATAGATGTCAGTCTAAAACGGCTACGTAATATATAATTTCAACTATAAATGCTTCTTGCCTTATGATAGAGTTATACTTCAATAAATCCATCAAAAGTTGAAAATTTTAAGTCAAAAATGAATTATTTTTTCCTTTTCTTTTCTTTTCTTTCTTTTATTTGAGACAAGAGTCTCAGTATGTCACCCAGGCTGGAGTCCAGTAGTTTGATACCGGCTCACTGTAACCTCTGCCTTTCAGGTTCAAGCAATTCCTGTCTCAACCTCCCGAGTAGATGGGATTACAGGCACCTGCCACCACATCTGGCTAATTTTTGTAATTTTAGTAGTCAGGGTTTCACCATGTTGGCAAGGCTGGTCTTGAAATCCTGACCGCAAGTGATCTGCCCTCCTGGGCCTCCCAAAATGCTGGAATTACAGGCGTGAGTCACTGCCCCCGGCCCACAACTGCATTTTATACACTTAACCTGCCAAACATCATAGCTTAGCTTAGTCTACCTTAAAGATTCTCAGAATACTTAAATCAGCCTACCATTGGGCAAAATTATCTATCCCAAAGCCTATTTTATAATAAAGTGTTGAGTATCTCATGTAACTTATTGAATACGCTACACTGTACAGCGTCAGTTGCTTACTCTTGTGAATGCATGGCTGCCTGGTTGCTGAGGCTCACTGTTGTGGCTCTGCATCATGAGAGCATTGTGCCATATAATGCTCACCTGAGAAAAGGACAACATTCCAAATCTGAAGTATAGTTTCTACTGAATGTGTATCACCTTGCATTATCATAAAGCCGAAAAGTGGTACGTAGACTCATCGTAAGTCAGGAACTGTCTTTGAATGGTATTTTGGATAGGCAAATCTATGGAAATAGTAAAAACATCAGTGGTTGTCAGGGATTTGTAGGGAGGAATGAATAGGTGAAGCATGGATAAAACTCTCCTGCATAAAAATGTAATGGTGGATAATGATCATTATGTATTTGTCAAAGCTCATAGAACTGTACAAAACAAAGAGTGAACCTTAAAATAAGCTATGGACTACAGTAAATAGCAATGTTCCAATATTGGTTGTTAATTGTAACAAATGTGCTACACAAGGGAAATATTTTTTAAAAAAATCAAGAAAACTATATGCTGAGGCTAACGTGTGGAGCGAGTGTGGGATACGTGTATGGAACTCTATGTACTACCTGCTCGAGTATTCTATAAATGCTGAACTGTACTAAAAGTCTATTCATTATTTCACAAAAGAGTAGACAATAAAGTATAAAACAAAAAGCACATTCACAAACAGTAGGGAAGTAAAACTAGCTTATGCAAATAAAAGTTTAAAAAGAAAAGAAAAAAAGAGAAGCAAAATAAGAATTATGACAGACAGAAATTTCATAATATGATAGTTTAAATATCAGCCAGTATATCAGCAAATGACATTACCTGCAAACAAAATACTGTTGACACTTGGACAATTCAGGGGCTAGTCGTGTTGACCACTCAGACAGCTGGAAATCCATGTATAACTATTGAGTCCCCCTAAACATAACTACTAATAGCCTACTGTGGATCAGACCCTTAGCAATGATGTAAACAGTTGATTAATAGATATTTTTTGTGTTATAGGTATTATGTACTGTATTCTCACAATAAAATAAGCTAGAGAAAGAAAATATTTTAAAAGTCCTAAGGAAGATACAATATATTTACTATTCATTAAGTGGAAGTGGATCATCATAAAGGTCTTCATCCTTGTCACCTTCATTTTGAGTATGTCTAGGGGGAAGGGAAAGAAGCGAGGTTGGTCTTGCTGTCTTAGGGGTGGCAGAGGTGGAAGAAAATCCCCATATAAGTGGATCTGCACAATTCAAAGCTGTGTCGTTCAAGGGTCAACTGTACACTCTTCTGTGAAAAGACTGCTTCTAAAACTTGAATAATAAAATGACCCAGCCATTACGTAGTATTTGAGAGATAGGCTTTAAATATTATGTCACAGAGGATACAAAATAAGGACAGAAAGGAAAATATAACTGGAAAATAACAACCAGATGAAAGCTGTTATGTCACTATCAATATTAGAAAACAGATCTCAGAATAAAAAAAGAGTCATGGTTTAATGATAAAGAAGCAACTTACCAGAAAATTAATATTACTCTTACACATATCTATCAATATAGCCTCAAATGTACAAGACAATCATTGACAGAAAACTAGAGAAAATTAATTTTTGATTATGTATGCCTTTCTCCAATAGCAACAAATAAATCAGATAAAAAGTACCTGGAGTTCAGCATTATGTGATTGATTTAATTGCTTGTAGAAAAAAACCCATCTTCTTAAAATACAAAATTTTTAAGAAGAAATTTTAAATTGTAGTATACTTATAATTTGGGAAAACATCAATCACAAAAATTGATAAATTAACTAGATCAGGTTTACTCTTTGAGGCTTTTTTAGTCAAGATGTGAGTTGAAAAAAAAGATGTGAGCTGAGGATATTATGTATATACTTATATAACAAGAGAAAAAGCAAATTTTCATAAAATTGGGGTTGGTTAAATTCAAAATATAAGCATAAAAATGGAAAGACTTTTGGTTTTTAGGGTTTTTTGTTTACTTATTTTATAACAGGTCTACTAATGAAAATAATATTTCCTTTTGAGGGGAATACAATTTTATTAAGTTGGGGTTCAAAGTTAGCATTTCTTATCAAATTGATAGCAAATGTTAAAATGTGAAAAAACTTTCTTGCCTGAAATTTCTCCAAAAACTAATAGTGGGTTAAATTTTGGCCTAGGGGCCACAGTTTGCCAAACTTTGAGCCAGATCAATATATATCAGCATGATATTTAGTGTAAACACATCTCGTCAAAGGAAGCATACATACTGGTACCATTCATACAAAGTATTTAAAAATCAAAACATGACCATTATTATTTATGGATATGAATATGTAGTAAAGTAAAATAACATGGACAGGAAGGACAGATGCCAGCTTCAAGGGCTGAATGCAATTTCTGAAGTTAAATTAATGACTCTAACATTTCACTACCAGAATCCTCTTCTGGGCTCCAGATATTCATTTCAAACACCACCTGCTGAGTATACCAACTGGGGTTGGCCACAGGAATTTTGAATGGAATATATATAAAAAGAAATGAATCATTTACCTCTTCCACAGCTTCCTGCCAAATTTTTCTCTTATTCCTTTTTGCTTATCTTAATAAATGCCACCAATGCCTTCTAAATTTTTGTAATCTGTTTTTCCTCCCCAAATATTACTGCTATTAATATTTCCCAAATTCAGGTCCCCCTCCTCACCATTCTCTCTCTCTCTTTCTCTATCTTTCTCTCTCTTTCTCCTCTCTCCTTTGCCTTCCATCCTCTATTACTAATATCAAAGAAGCCTCATAATTTGTCTCCATGAAAAGAACTTTTGAAAACTCAAAATGTGATCCTATCATGCTATATCTCAATCTCTCTGCTATCTCCTTATCGTGAATAGGATAACACACAGACTCCTTGCTAGTCTTAAAAGACTTTCCAAATTGGTTTTTTTTAACTTTTAAAAATAAGATTTCTAACTTTTAACTATTAACTTTAAGAGCCCCACTACACACCCATCCAACCCCCACACAATGAAAAGCCCCTATCAAAAATACACTTTGAAATTATTCCTCTATAGGTTCATTTATTAAGCCTATCTGTGTATGTATTCATAAGTACACTAATAAATACACTCAAAATAAAAAAAATTTAAATGTAAACTGAATAAAATATACATATTTTAAAGGTTTATACTGTTAGTATTAACAGAACACACATACACACACACACCTTTTTTTTGTTCTGACCAATATATTAATATTAGCTAGAATAAAAACAATGTAAATTTATATATTTTATTTTATCATTTTAATTATGAGGTATGTAGTGATATTTTGATACATATATAGTGATCAGATAGGGTAGTTAGTATATACATTATCTCAAACATTTATGATTTCTTTGCATTAGGACCATTCCATATCCTCCTTCTAGCTAATAATTTTTAAACGGGACCAAGATGAGGGCATCTGCTGCCACTTCTAACAAGTTATTTGCATTTGTGTACAGATGCTCTGCCATCATTCTACTAATAAGAAAAGGATTCAGTGCTGCTATTCAAGCACAACTCCTTCTGTTCCCATCCTTTCTCCCCTTATCAAGTCATACCTCAGGGAATTGTTTGTCCTCTTTCTGAATTGATGTTCTCCCTCCATTTCTGCTGATTTATTTCCATAAGCATATACACATTCTGTAATGTCTGCTCTCTGATAATCAAAACAAAAACATCCATTGACTCCTGTATAGACCAATATCTCTGTTCTTTGCTGCAAAGCTCCTCCAAAGAGTTTTCTTTACTCACTCTCTTTAGTCCCTCCTCTAGCTTGACCATTGCTCCACTGAAGTTGCACTTGCCAAGGTCATCAACGAAGCTCATGTTTCTAAATCCATTGACCAATTCTTAGTCCTCACGGTACTGAGCACCCAGCAGCCCTTGACACGGTTGGCCATTTTCTCCTCATTGACATGCTTTCTTCACCTGACTTCCTGGAAAACCATTCTCTCAGTACCTTCCAAACTGATTTTCTGATGCCTTGTTTACTTTGCTGCTTCTCTTCTCTCAGACCTATCTAAATGACAGAATATACCAGCACCCAGTAAGAAACTGAATCTGTACTTTTGTCCTAGTTGTTCTCATCCATGCTCATGACTTTCCACCTGAATGTAACAATGCACATAGTTACATCTCAAGCCTGGTCCTCCCCACTGGACTCTAGATTATTCTAGAAGATGCTGACTCAGCACCTCCATGTCTCTGTCAGGCATCTGATAGTTAACTGCTCCAGACAAAATTCCGTATTTCTGACCTCCATGACTTCTTCCTCATTTGTTGCCCTATCTGTAATTAGCAACTTTAATTTTCCCTTTGTTCAGTCTAAGAGCCATGGAGAGATCCTTGGCTTCTTTTGGCTAATTTTATAAACCATATCCTCTCCAGTCATAAATCTTTTTGACTCTATCTTCAAAACACCTTATGTGTGTTATGTGTCAATGTGGTTAGATTATGGTGTCCAGATGTTTGCTCAAGCACCAGGCTAGATGTTGCTGTAACAGTACCTTTGTAAAGATGTGATATTTAAATTAGCAGACTTTGAGTAAAGCTGTCCTCGATATCAGGGGGCTTCATTCAATCAGTTGAAAGCCTCAAGAAAAAAGACTGAGGACCTCCAGAAAGAAGGAATTCTGCCTCCACACTGTCTTCAGACTTGAAGAATGCACCATAAACTTTTGCAGGTCAGTCTATCTGTGGCTCCTTTGCAGGAATTATCTTGAGCCATGTGTCCATATGTCTGAAATCTGAGCAATGTCCCTTATCATTGCTGCTGTCACTCTAGTCCAAGTCACCATCACCTCACATGTATTAATGTAATAGCCTGCTATTAGTCTCTCTGCTGTCCCCACAGACTCTGTTGGTCACACAATACTGAGAGTCATTCACTTTTATAAGGTAAATCAGATTATGTGTCTCCTCTGCTCAAAATTCTCTAATCCCTATCACCACCACCACCATGCAATGACCTACAAGTTTGTACATGATCTTACTTCACTCTCTTTTGTAACAAGTATCTATCTCTTCACAGCAGGCTCAACTCCAGCCACACTGACCTCCTAGCATATCCTTGGACATACCAAGAACATTTATTTCTTATTCTTCCCTCTGCTCAGAATGCTCTTCTCTGTTCTATCTGCATGGATAGTTCTCCCATTTCCCTTAGGTATCTGCTCTCAAAGCCTCTATTGATAACACATACCTTCCTACCCATTGCATTTCTTATTCTCTTTATTCTGCACATCACTGCAGCTACCTTGATGTATGCACATTTGTGTATGCCAATTAAATTTTATTTTTTCAAGCAAAAATTGATAAATGAGGTCTAATGAAACTAATGAGCTTCTGCACAGCAAAATAAAATATCAACAAAATAAACAGACAACTTACAGAATGGGAGAAAATTTTTACAAACTACACATCTGACAAAGGTCTAATATACATCTATAAGAAACTTGAACAAATTTACAAGAAACAAACAAACAACCCTATTAAATAGCAGGCAAAGGACATAAATAGAACCTTTTTAAAAGAAGTTCTACATGCAGCCAACAAGCCTATGAAAAAAAGCTCGGCCGGCGCAGTGGCTCACGCCTGTAATCCCAGCACGTTGGGAGGCCGAGGCAGGTGGATCACCTGAGGTAAGGAGTTCAAGACCAGCCTGGCCAACATGTCGAAACCCTGTCTCTACTAAAAGTATAAAAATTAGCCTGGCATGGTGGTGAGTGCCTGTAAGCTCAGCTACTCAGGAGACCAAGATAGGAGAATCACTTGAACCCAGGAGGCAGGGGCTGCAGTGAGCTGAGATCTCACCACTGCACTCCAGCCTGAGTGACAAGGGCAAGATTCTGTCTCAAAAAAAACCAAAAAGTTCAACATCAGAATGACTATTAAAAAATATATAAAAAAACAGATGCTGCTGAGATTACGGATAAAAAGAAACACTTTAACATTGCTGGTGGGAGTGTAAATTAGTTCAACCTTTGTGGAAGACAGTGTGGTGATTCCTCAAAGACCTGAAGTCTGAAACACCATTTGACCCAGCGATCTCATTACTGGGTATATACTCAAAGGAATATAAATCATTGTATTATAAAGATACATGGACACATATGTTCACTGCAGTAGTATTCACAATAACAAAGGCATGGGATCAACCTAAATGCCCATTCAGTGATATACTGGATAAAAAAAATGTGGTACATGGAATGCCATGCAGCCATAAAAAAGAATGAGACCATGTTTTTTCCAAGGACATGGATGAGCTGGAGGCCATTATCCTTAGCAAATTAAAGCAGGAACAGAAAACCAGGTAGCACATGTTCTCACTTATAAGTGGGAGCTAAATGATGAGAAAACATGGAAACACAGAGGAGAACAACACACACTGGGGTCTATCAGAGGGTGGAGGGTAGGAGGAGAGGGAGGATCATGAAAAATAACTAATGAGTAAGTAAGTACTAGGCTTAGTGCCTGGGTGATGAAATAATTGGTACAACAAACCCTCATGACATGTTCACCTATGTCACAAAACTGCACATCCTGCACATGTATCCCCGAACTTAATAAAAGTAAAAATAAATAAATAAATAATTTTTTTTCCTTAGAGTTGGGGTCCCACTATGTTGCCCAGGCTGGCCTTGAACTCCTGGGCTCAAGCAATCCTCACACTTCAGCCAATTATTTATTTGCTTCTTGTTTATCTATCGCCACCACCAGAACATAACCTCCATGATTCAGGAACTAATCTATTTTGTTTGTTCTAGTATCCTCAGAACCTAGAATGACATACCAACATACAGAAGGAGCTTGATGGTCTATTTTTTCTTTTTTTTTTACAAACGAAGAGAAAATGAACACATGACTGCATAGATTAGTTCTGATTAGCTTCTTATGGTTTTTGACTTGTAATATGCCTGTGATGGTTAATTTTATGTGTCAACTTGGCTAGACCATGGTGTCCAGATGTTTGACCAAACACCAGGGTAGATGTTGCTGTGAAAGTGTGTCTTGTACATGTGATTCATATTTAAATTAATTAATAGACTTTGAGTGAAATGGAATACTCTCCCTAGTGTGAGTGGGCTTCATCCAATTAGCTGAAAGACTTAGGAAACAAGACTGAGGATCCCCAGAAAGAAGGAATTCTGCCTCCAGACTGTCTTCAAACATGATAATGCATGCTCAACTCTTCCCTGGGTCTCTAGTCTTCCCTGAAAATTTCAGACTTGCTAGACTCCACCATCATCTGAGCCAATTTCTTAAAATCTCTCTCCTTATGTAACCGATTTGTATGTATGTGTGTGTGTGGGTGTGCGTTTGTGGAAGTAACCCATTTGCTCTATTTCTCTGAGAATCCTAATTAATACAATGCTTGATGAAAACTTTGTGCTCAGAGTAAAGGCAGTTTGGGCTCTGTCATTCCTCCTTTGCTGATTCCTTTATTCACTAGCAAATATGATAGTAGTAGAGGTGATAGCAACCGACCATACCATGTACTATGTACTGTTCTAAGAGGTGAACATATGCTAACCCAGCTGTATTAGTCTGTTCTCACGCTGCTAATAAAGACATACCTGGGACTGGGTAATTTATAAATGATAGAGGTTTAATGGACTCACAGTTCCACGTGGCTGGGGAGCCCTCACAGTCATGGTGGAAAGCAAAGAGGAAGCAAGACATGTCTTACATGGCTGCGGGCAAGAGAGAGCTTGTGCAGGGGAACTCCCATTTATAAAACTATCAAATCTCATGAAACTTATTCACTGTGACAATAACTGTATGTGGGAAACTCCCCCATGATCCAATTATCTCCACTTGGTCCTGCCTGTGACACATGGGGATTCTTATAATTCAAGGTGAGATTTGGGTGGAGACACAGCCAAACCATATTACTGTCTAATCTCCATCACAATCCATGAGAAATATTCCATTATCTGATTTTAGACAGGAGGAAACAGAAACTCAGAGATGTGTACTGTTCAAGCATTCAAGTACCACATCTCATATGTAGTAAAGGCAGGATTCTAGGCAAGATGGTCTATCTGGGGCTTCCTTGGAGGAACAATCTTAAGCCATGTGCCAATTTTATGTGGGTCACATTAGTCAAAAGCAGACAATATAATCTGTAGCTCCACTTACACGAGCATATTTAATGACACAATGCTTTGTAGTTACTTGTAAGACAGTGGATGATGACAGTTTTGCATGGGGGAGCCTACATTCTTTCTTCCCTTAGGACACCATTCAGACTGCACATGATGTGTAACTGACATGGACTCTGTCAATCTATAAATTGTAACCACATATGACAGATGACTGGGAAGACACTCATATTTATCTGTATATTAAGTATCAGCAAGTTCATTGACTCATTTATAAATAAAATATAAACATGAATACATACTCTTTCTTCCTGTACTCCAATAGATTGTCCTGCTTACCACTGTACTCTACTTGGGAGATCCTTACTTAGACACACTGGTCCTTTTGTTCTCAGATTTGCCAAGTATTTTCTTACCTTCACCCTCCCCCATAAGCTTTTCCCACCAATAACCTCCCTCTCCTTAACATTGCACACCAGTTTGGAAAAATAAAACCGAATGTGAAAATTATAACTCTGTATGTGAGGATTCAGTTCAGCAGACCAATTCTAAACAGTTAACTAAATGTGAAACAGTTTCATGCCATATAACAACACTACTGTGGTCTTTTTCTGGGCAAACAGTGGTCAGATAATTCCTGCACCTCTCTAGGAGATGCAGATAAATTGGCAAATCTCCAAAGGAAATTCACAGTCAACTAGGGGAGGCAGATCTTCATATGTTGCAACATCTGTTTGTTTTTCCCTACACTCCTCTTGTAAAAACATAGAACCTTGATATCAAAATTATATTTGAGTCTGGGAATACATATAACTTTCTTCTAAAGCTTTGTTGAGTTTTATCTGAAAATAGCAGTCAAACTGTGATATTCTTCCCCATATAGTTCATCCTCCCGCAAACAGAATAAAACGAAATAAAATAAAGCTGGGTGACATTGTGAACATTTTTCAAAACACCAGCATAGTTTTTGGTAGTTTGGGCATCGTATTAATTATTAGTTTTTATATTATTTAAATTGTCAAACTTAATTCACTAGACACTGTCTAGTGTACATTTTCCCCCAACAAGAATTTCGTATAAACACACTAAATAATTGAAAGATATTGTCTTCTCCACAGAATCAAATGTTACATAGACTATATGAACAAAAGAGGTATTTGACAAAACCCAAATATATGGTCGATGCTGAAGCATTAAAACTAAAGCAATCATATTTTTCTTGTATACAATTACAGCTCTGCTTGACACCCCCCTTAACCACTTTTTAGAACTGTATGACTCCAGTGGACTCACATTTTTCACACCTTTGTCTCTTTCACAAAAGGTGTGAGGAAAAGAGGAGACAAGTGTGTGGCTTAAAACAAACTCATTTTTGGAAGCCAAATTTGAGGAGGGGAAAGAGTGTAGAAATGGAGGTTAGTCATTAAACTAACGCCACCTTTCCTCTTCCAATTAAAAACATCTTTTACTGTCAATCTCTTCCAAAAATTATCTGCTACTATTTCATTATAGGTTGCCATTTAAGGAAAAACAACATAGAATAAAATAATAAGCCAAGAATAGCACTGATTAAACAGAAATTTTATTCTACTTCTTGTAAGAAAATGCCTACAAGATGCTCAAAGGAGATATCAAAATGTTAATAGGCTCCCCTTTTTTCCTGCCCTTAAAGATAAACATAATCTACCTATGAATCATTCTCATTTTGTTTGCATATTTCATATAATAAAAATACATGTGTGTATATATATATATGTACACACATACTCAAACTTGTTTGAGTCATGCTTATTTATCAGTTATATATATATACAATATGTGTTATATATAAGTACATATATAAGATATGTTATATGTATTACTATACATATATCAGTAACAGTATGTATATATATGGGGTATGTACATATATATATAAATACACATATAAATGTATGTGTATATATAGAGATATGTGTGTGTATATATATATGTATACACATACATATATAAAAGTATGTATATATACATACTTTCACTGATATATGTATAGTAATATATATAACGTATACCCTATATATGTACTTATAGATAACACATATTATGTATGTAACTGATAAGAATGACTCAAACAAGTTTGAATATTTAAGGTTTATAATTAAAAAAATAAACTTTTTCTTTTTCTATCTATACTATATACATATTTTTAAATGTATTTGTAATTTTATTTTTATGTTGTAAATACTATTGCTTTCTTATTTATTTTATTTTATTTTTCATGTTATTGGGGTACAGGTGGTATTTGGTTACATGAGTAAGTTCTTCAGTAGTGATTTGTGAGATTTTGGTGCACCCATCACCCATGCAGTGTACATTTTACCATATTTGTAGTCTTCTGTCCCTCTCCCTCCTCCCACTCTTCCATCGAAGTCCCCAAAGTCCATTGCATCATTCTTATTCCTTTGTGTCCCCATAGCTTAGCTGTCACATATCAGGGAGAACATACAACCTTTGGTTTTCCATTCCTGAGTTACTTCAGTTAGAATAATAGTATCCAATCTCGTTCGGGTCACTGCACATGCTGTGAATTCATTCCTATTTATGGCTGCATAGCGTTCCATTGTATATATGTGTATATACTACAGTTTCTTTATCCACGCATTGATTGATGGGCATTTGGGCTGGTTCCAGGATTTTGCAATTGTGAACTGTGCTGCTACAAATGTGTGTGCAAGTATCTTTTTTGTATAATGACTTCTTTTCTTTTGGGTAGATACCTAGTAGTGGGGTTGCTGGATCAAATGTTAGTTCTACTTTTAGTTCTTTAAGGACTTTCCACACTGTTTTCCATAGTGGCTATACTAGTTTACATTCCCACCAGCTGGGTAGAAATCTTCCCTTTTAACTGCATCCACACCAACATCTACTGTCTTTTGATTTTTTAAATTATGGTCATTCTTGTAGGAGTGATGTGGTATCACATTGTGGTTTTCATTTGGATTTCCCTGATCATTAGTGATGTTGAGCACTTTTTCTTATTTCTTGTCTTCTGCTAGCTTTTGAATTTGTTTACTCTTACATGTCTAGTTATTTTAATTGTGTGTTAGGGTGTCGATTGCAATCTATCCATCTGATAAAGGGGTTAATATCCAGGATCTACAAGGAACTTAAACAAATTTACAAGAAAAAAACAACCCCATCAAAAAGTGGGGTAAGGATATGAACAGACACTTCTCAAAAGAATACATTTATGTGGCCAACAAACATATGAAAAAATGTTCATCATCACTGGTCATTAGAGAAATGCAAATCAAACCCACAATGAGATATCATTTCTTACCAGTTAGAATGGATATCATTAAAAAGTCAGCAAACAACAGATGTTGGAGAGGATGTGGAGAAATAGGAATGCTTTTACACTGTTGATGGGAGTGTAAATTAGTTTAACTATTGTGGAAGACAGTGTGGCAATTCCTCAAGGATCTAGAACCAGAAACACCGTTTTACCCAGCAATCCTATTACTGGGTTTATACCCAAAGGATTATAAATCATTCTAGGATAAACACACGTGCACATGTGTTTATTGCAGCACTATTCACAATAGCAAAGACTTGGAACCAACCCAAATGCCCATCAATGATAGACCATGGAATACTATGCAGCCATAAAAAAGGATGAGTTCCTGTCCTTCACAGAGACATGGATAAAGCTGGAAAACATCAGTCTCAGCAAACTAATACAGGAACAGAAAACCAAACACCACATGTTCTCACTCATAAGTCAGAGTTTAACAGTGAGAACACATGAACACAGGGAAGGGAACATCATACACTGGGGCATGTCAGGGCATGGGGCATTGTGGGAGTGATAGCATTAGAAGAAATACCTCATATAGATGACAGGTTGATGGGTGCAGCAAACACCATGACACGTGTATACCTATGTAACATACCTGCCTCGTCTGCACATGTATCCCAGAAGTTAAAGTATAATTTTAGAAAAGGAAAAAAAAAATAAATAAAAAAACGATAATCTATATGCTTACATTAAAATGGTTTTAATACTTTCTGCAAAGCAATAATTATATGAAGCCTCATTAAAACATTTTAATGTGGTAAATACAATCTGAGATTTATTATTGAATCTAAATGTTAACTGAAGAATTCTATTGGCTGGGTGTGGTCACTCACACCTGTAATCCCAGTGCTTTCGGAGGTCAAGGTGGGAGGGTCGCTTGAGGCCAGGAGTTTGAGACTGGCCTAAGCAACATAGTGACATCCTATCTCTAAAATAATAATAATAATAATAATTGTATTGACAATTCTGTTTGCTGCTGTCCCAGCAGGAGAAAATTTCTCCAAGTTGAAATTAATTTTTTAAAAAAGAAGTACAGTAACAAAAAAGATAAAGAGCAAGATTTGAGAGAAAAACTAGAGGGACTTAGTTATTCAGATAGAAGAGAGAAAGACACAAAGAGCAATGAAATACTTTCTTGTTTATAGATTCAAATAAAAAGTTATTTCTATCCTGTATTCCTAGGGATGCTAGCTTTGTTTGTTACCAAATCAAATTGTGTGTGTGTTTCTGTGTGTTCATGCATGTATATGTTTGTGTCTGCGTGGTGTAAAGAATGCAATCTTTCTTCTGTTGATCACATAATACTCCTCGAAATTATGAATATGGATCAATTTACTATTAAAACTTTCATCTGATCCTCATGATAAAGAGAAAGGTGTGACATGGAAGGCACTATAAAATGTCCTTTGACAGAAGTTTGAGTGAACCTTATTCAGAACTGGGCTGACAGTGTAGACTGAAGTTATCTTCCTGGCCTGGCTCTAGAGCTAGAATTTTAAGAGAAAGGCAATGTCCTCATCAGCAGCAAGAAAAAGTGAAAATCATATAACATTGTCATGTTGTATTTTGTCATTTAATGTAAAATAAGACACTTAAAATTAAAAACTCATATTTTCCTATGCAGCAATAGTTTATCTGTAGAAAGAAACCTTGGCTGTGTTCTAACACATTTGCAAAACTGTAAATCAGGGTGCGTGATTGAAACCACGGCTGATCCCGCTTCCACAGTGGTACTTAGGCATCACTGTTCAGGAAAACAATGCATTGAGCTCTTGATTGTTTCATGTCTTTTACTTTTATTTCCTGAGAAATAGATGTACCGTTATTGAAGCCAGCTAGTTGAATGATCTGTTTCTGGGCCAAAGGAAATGCAAAAGATTAAGTGCTGAAAGGTAGCTGTTAGGAAATTCAGAAGGTGAATTTTGCTTTTCTGTCAGTTGGCTGATACCAAGCTTACTTGATAATAAGAGCTCTTTAGAGGAACATAAATGTCAGTTTTGCGTCAGCTTGTAACCTGAGGAAAAGTGTGAAAAGGTAGCACAGCCCCTCCCTCAATTTAAACTTTGTAAAGGGGCTTTTGACTGACTTCCCTTGGTTTGTGGTTTCTGGATCTAGTATTCCAGACCATTGAATGTTTCTTTGTGGGTGTTCAGCCCAAAAGAGACTTATCTGTAGACTCACACCCCCACCCTGTGGTTCTGGCCAACCAATGACGCTAGGTCAGAATGAGTCTCTTAATGGTAACATTTAGCCTATTTCTACACACTTCTCTTAAAGCAGCACGTCCAGCTTGTACTTGAAAAGGGGCTTTATTACCTAACTTAAGTTTTTTAAAGAGAAATAATATTTATTTCTAAATCTGATAACTCATCTAAATAATTCTGGAATTATTAAGGCAAAGTAGAAATAAGTAGTCCTACTTTAAACAATAAAGCTTCACTCATGGGCATTAATACTAAAACATTTGTTTAAATGAGAAAAAATTCAGATTTAATTCTGAATTCTTAACTTTTGTGTCTTTACTGAGGATAACTGATCAAAATAATAAAGATAGAAACAAAAACCACTATACTAAAGATGCAGTAAACTGAGATAGTTAAAGGAGGAAAAATAGTATCATTAGTAGAATAATGTTGTAAACCTTAAATTCAGTTTCGGTTGATAATTTTGACTCTCCCTTTAGAATCATTCATTAATTCCAAATATTTCCATCATAGCCTATGACTGCATTTTAAATTACTGGGGTTCAAATTAAAATGTATGGCAGTTTAATATTCTATTATCTTTCATTTAGAGAGAAGTCCTTTTAGAAGCTAACAGATCACATTGCAATTAAATTTTTAGAGCTAATCAATTAATCCCCTTAGCTGCCATTTGCTTAGTTTACCTATTGAACTCAGTTATATTACTTTTATTGAGGAAACTAGGAATTTCTCCTCCATTGTTCTGGCTCGTATCTGGAAGTAAAGAATCTTATATTTTCTGATGAAGTCTTAACATTCCTAAAGTGATTTCCTATTCCATAAATCTCCCACAGCTCCAAGCCATCAATCACTGAGACCCCAGTCTTATGATAACCACAAGCAAGGTAATACTAATAAAAACTGGGATTGTAGGGAACAGGCTAGAAAGAAAGGCTGATGTGTTCAATAAGAATCTATTATACTCTGTACCACAATAGCAACCTTTGTTTTTGTTTAAATTATATTTTAAATCCTTGTGAATACAGGCAAAAGCAAATCCTAAATAAGTAGTAACACGTAGTGTTCAATTTCTGCTCCTTTTCTTTCCTTCTGTTACCTCTTGGTCATTTCCCTCCTCATGAGCACCTTTGACTGAAACTCAACTATGGAAAAGAGCTGGAGAGTGACGTTCACTAGGCTATCCTGCTCCTGCTAATGTAGCCCAGGAAGGAAAAAGTAAAGGGCAGGAAGTTGTAGCGGGTCACAGGAAGGTTTCTGAGCCTATAGAGAGGCAGTATATCTTTGAATGCTTTCTTCCCAATGTGCCTTGATAACTAAAAAATAGGTTATGCTCAAGTAAGCACATGTACTTAACACTTTTATTTTGGGATAAGTAAAAAGCTTCCATTGTTTATTTTGCTAAAAATTAATGTTCCATGGAAGAACTGATCTAGCATTGCTATGGTTTGAATGTATCCCTTCCAAAATTCAGGAGTTTTCAACTTGACTATGAAGATGTGAGGCTTTTAAGAGATGACTGGGCCATAAGGGCTCCTCCCTTGTACACGGGATTAAGATCCTTATCAAAGAGGTTTCACTCAGCATTCAGCCAGTTTGCCCTTCTGCTCATTCACCAGTGCACCTTCCCTGCAGAGAATGCAGCATCAAAGCAGTGCAGAATGCAGGTGCCATCTTAGAAGCAGAGGACAGCTCTCCCTGAACAACTGAACCTACTAGAAGTTTGCTCTTGGACTTTCCAGCCTGCAGAACTGTGATACATGTGTTTCTGTTATTTATAAATTACCCAGCCTGTGGCATTTGGTTATGACAGCAAAAGAAGGAGTGAGACCAGAACCTACAGCATGCCTATATAGAATCCCCATATTTATCATCAAATTTGCACAGGCTTTCCTGTTCCATATCCCTAATACTCCCTATTATTCTATGATAAGGAGATTGCTATCATTCCCTAGAGTTCACTTCCCTGGTTACAAATCTTAAAATTTAGGTCATCCTTGACATTTTTCTTCATTTCTCTTCTCTTGCTCACTCTCTACTATACCGAATCCATAATCAAGGCCTACCAATTTCTACCTTCTAATATCTCTTATAGAAATCTACTTCTTTTCCAATCCCTTTCTTTAGGCTATGCTGGAATCTGTCTTCTGAATGACCAACAAACCTCCTAGATCTGTTTTACTATCTGGATTCTCAAATCTGTGAAAATAGAGACCAAATTTGTTTTTTTTTTTTTTTTTTTGATTCCTCTCTGAATCCCCAGAAACTTCTATAGGACCTGGCATGTAGAAAGGGGAAAAAGGTATCAGTATATATTGCCAATAATTTTATAATGTAACTAGAGACGATGATTATGCCTTTAACTTTTAAATTTCTTTACCTACTAACAACACACACACACACATTTTTCTACAGACATCATGTGGCATTGTAGCTAAAGGACTGTTGTAGACAGATCTTGAGATCACTAGTTTCACATATAATCAACACACATTTCTTGAGATCTAATAGAAAATGTCCTCTCCATCTCACATGCTTTGTGTAAAACTATTAAACAGCTCTGAAATGACCTGAAACAGGAATCTTTGGTTCTAGCTACCTATTTGTAGACTGTATAGTGGATGGTTAATGCCCCGTGCTTTAGGATGGTTAATGCCAGTGGAAACTGATAGTACGTCTACCATTTACTAGGTGCAACTTAGACAAGTCACTTTCTCTCTCTTAGATTTGGTTATTTCTACTATAGAATCAGAATAAAAACACATAACTTCCAAGTTTTTTTGTGAGGGTTCGAGACAATATTAATAAAGTGCCCACCACAGTGCTTAGTGCATAGAAAGAAATACCTAATAAATTTTAGCTGGACTTTTCAAATGACGATCTCTTTAAGTTATAAAATAACTTGTGCTCATCTTTCTGGCAAAAAGAAGTGTTGTGATTATGGAACATTTTTATGCCTCCAAAGGCCATTTACAACTATTCAAGAATCTGCTTAAATATCATGGAGAAATTGGCAGGACAACTATTATTACTCTCAATTTTTCTAAAAATAAAGAACTAGAGACCCAAAGAATTGCACAAATTTTACAAGGTCATAGAGTGAGTTAGTAACTAAACTCGGAAGTGGGCTTAACCTTTGGAATTTCTCATCTGTTTTTATCTGTGGCCCCCCAGTAACAAGGGTTTAATTCATTTCAAAGATGCTTGAATTGTGGGTATAAATCTTTCAATTTACCAAGACTTTTTGGAACTGTCAATGTTAAGCACATTTTAAGATACAATAAATATTCTGCAATTTCACTACCTGTTTAGCCTAGTCTTTCTATTTAAAGCTGTAATTAGTCCTACATTCAGTTACTCATTAAAAGTTACAGAAACAAAACTATGCATGAGGCACCATGAAGAGATGCAAAAGCAAATGTGCCCTGCTGTCAAGTCCCCTACCCTCATTGACTCCTTATAGTCTAAGAATAAATCTGCTAAAATGTCCAGCAGCCAAGGGAGGGAAAAGACCACCATTACAAGTTTTCCTTCCAGTAGAACCATCAACACCCTGGAGATGGGAGATCAGCCTAGAGACACGAAAGACACAGCAATCTACCTTTAAGCAATTATTTACCCCTGTTCCAGCAGATCACCAAATGGAGAGAATCTTTTATAAAAGAGAAAAGGAAAAGAAAGGCTAGATAGAAATGGGACCCAGAAAATATTTCTGGGTGGTAGCATGCTGAAGTCCAGATGGAAATTTAGCATTAATTTGGCTAACACTATTTCAGTCACAGCACATTTTCAACTATTTATTTTTGTACTGAGCCTCTCCTAGTAAGGTGGGTATCAAATGGAAATTTTTTTCTAAGGTGGCATTTCAAATAATAACAATAATAATAAAATCCTGGATCAAGAACACTTTTTCCACTAGATGCATAAGGAAGCAAAGCAGGGAGTCTGAATGGTCCTATATTTTTTGGCTAATTGAATCTGTTCATGTAAATGACATCTCTTCATTTCTTCCTTTAAAACGTTTGTTTTTCTATCCTTTTAAATGATTGGCTCCAAATTTGAGATGCTTGTTTCTTTAGTGTTGATACCCAAATACGAATGCAATCCTCTAATTTATACCATGGGGGAAAGGAGAGCTGGAGTATGAGAGGCGGGTTTTATCCATGCCATGGTTACATATAGAAAATTGATTTTCCAACCATACCAAATGATAAAGTCCATCTTTGATATATTCCTGTCTCACTGCTTTCCTGGTCTTAAGGCATCCGATCTCAGGTCAACTCCCCTTGGAGTGTAATTCAGAACACAGTCCCTTCCCTTTAGAGGTCTCATGCCACAGGGTATGGGTATGTTTTCTTTGGCTAGGATAGACCTTATGAAAGAAATTATTCTGCTGCCTAACTGACAGAGTTGGGCATGGGGTACAGAGAAATGGAGCCTCTCCCAGTGGCCCTTTGCCTGGAATTTGTCCTAAAAGCATGAAACTAAGCAGGATTTGTAGCAGACAGATGTGGATAACATATGCACTACCTTTCCATTCTGGTGTCTGTTTGCATGAGAATGATAAACTGCAGGATTTTAAATGTGGCCCTTGGTAACAGTGAAGTTGTGAACTCTTGGAGAGCCCTGGTCCCAGATTTGATTGGGAAGTCTATTGTGGATAGATCTTCTGGCCAAACAAACAACCCCCTCCCCCCTAAAAAAAACAACAACAACAACAACAACAACAAAAAAAAAAAAACAGGAAACAAAAAACTCTCATAGTGTCACGTCTGCTAGAGCAAGCTTTCTGAAGATAATAAGCAAAAGATTTTTAGTAGTCCATGAAAAGTATATATGCTATAAACAGACAGCAGTCAAATTTGGTGGCTAGTCAACACTGCTTGCCCTAAAACTACCTAAAAACTGGAGCTACTCCGGTGGCTCACGCCTGTAATCCCAGCACTTTGGGAGGCCGAGGCGGGTGGATCACGAGGTCAAGAGATTGAGACCATCCTGGTCAACATGGTGAAACCCTGTCTCTACTAAAAATATAAAAAATTAGCTGGGCATGGTGGCGTATGCCTGTAATCCCAGCTACTCAGGAGGCTGAGGCAGGAGAATTGCCTGAATCCAGGAGGCGGAGGTTGCGGTGAGTGCGCCATTTCACCACAGCCTGGGTAAAAAAAGCGAAACTCTGTCTCAAAAAAAAAAAAAAAAGAAAGAAAGAAAAAAATAAAACTGGAGCTACTCAGCAGGCCAATGGTATTTCTTCAAATGTCTCTTGTTACCTGGGCAACATCTTAACCTAGAATTACTGAAGGGTCCAAGAGCTTGTTTCTTTAGTTCTTTTGCTTTGTTTTGTTTTGTTTTGGATGAGTTTCCAGACAGTTACAGTGAAACTATCGTTGTGTAGTGAAAAGAGTCCCTTTTGGGGTCATATGAGTTCCACTCTGGCTCTGCCATTTTAATTGTAAGCAAATTGTTATCTTACATATAAAGTGACAGAGATGATTTACATGACCTCCAGCTTACCTTTTCACTCTAAAACATTATGGCATCAGTGTCACCAGAGTTATCATAGTGAGTCAATCGGAAAAGGTGAGTGTCTAAAATCAGCAATTTGTAAGTGGTTTATGGGAAATATATATTATTGATTATATTATAAAACATTCATTACTTTTTTTTCTGGAATTTAAATTGGGAGTAAAACCTGGGAATTGAGATGACCTCTGTCTTGTTCTCTGACTAGCACATTTCTTCCTTTTTTTTTTTTTTGAGGCAGAGTCTTGATTTGTTGCCCAAGCTGGAGTGTGGAGTGCATTGGTGTGATCACGGCTCACCGCAATCTCCCTCTCCCAAGTCAAGCAGTTCTCTTTCTTCGGCCTCCCAAGTAGCTGAAACTACAGGTGCATGCCACTACGCCCAGCTAATTTTTGTATTTTTTAGAAGAGATGGGGTTTCACCATGTTGGCCAGGATGGTCTCTATCTCTTGACCTTGTGATCCACTCACCTCAGCCTCCCAAAGTGTTGGGATTACAGGTGTGAGCCACTGCACCTGGCCATGACTAGCACAATTCTTCTAAACCAAGAACTGAACTTCCTGTTTGTACATGGCAGTCAGTTGAGGTCTCAGCTTAGAGCAGTAATTGGCAAACCATGACCGTCAGGCCACATGTAACCTGCAACCACCTGTTTTTGTAAGACTGAAAACTAAGAATGGTCTCCTCCATATATATTTTTTCTCTATATTTTAAATAGCTGAAAAATATCAAAACAAGAATAATATTGTACAACAGGAAAAATACATGAAATTCAAATCTCAGTGTCAAATAAAGTTTTATTGAAACACAGTCACACTCATTTGTTTACTATTATCTATGGATGCTCTCATACCACCACAACAGAATGAATAGTAGCATCAGAGACAGTATAGCTTGCAAAGCTACAAATTTTTATTATCTTATTATTAAAACAAAATTGCCAACCTCCGGCATGGAGGGAGGGTATGAATTGTCAGAAATACATTAGGAAAGAGAGAAAAGAGAAATAATTACTAAGAATAAAAACATAAAGAAGGAAAACCATAAGATCACTAAATTGTAATTTCAATAACGTTAGCCATATTTAGTAGCCATAGTAGCCAAATGGTACTACTACCATTTTGAAAATATATCACATGTATTATTTTATTATTCCTAGGGCAAAAGAAAGTTGTGAGCGAGTAAGAAAAGTAAGATACTCTCTATTTTACTGAAGGCCCAGAAAAGTTCAACGTGAATCACACAGCTAGTTAACCACAGATCTGAGACTATAATCCAGGCCTCTGAAGATTTATTCCAGTAGGCCTGACTTAAGTAACATGCAACAGAAGAGGACTGGGGTGAAAGAGAAGGGTCATTCTGGGAAAACGGAATCAAAGACTTACTTAAAAGACTGAATTGTCACTCTTCTACAGAATGCACTTAAAATCTCAGGTTGACCATATCAACCCATGCATTGGTTCTATTAAAGGTTACACACACACACACACACACACACACACACACACACACGTGTAAAACATTCATGTGATTCTAAAAGATTTACCATTATCCAAACAATCGTTGACATACAAACCATTTCGTTTAGACAACACTCTGTCTCAATACCTACACAAGTACTCAGTAATTTGGGCCACATTTATGCATTCTGTGTCGTATGAAACAAAAAGGACAATAATGTTCAGATCTCAAGATTTACATCTTTGAACAAATGACCAAACACCAAATTAAAAATAAAAATGAACTAAATAAGTTCTATATCCAGCAAACTACAGTAATGCCAAAAACTGTCATTTCTGATCCCTACGTCTTGTGAGAAAGTAGCCAATAAATGCAGCCGCGGTCTCTCCCACCTCAGCAATCACCATCAACCCCAAATCCAGAGCAGCTGATACGATTTAGTGGCACAGGAAGAGACAAACATGTGGGAAAGCAAACCCTGAAAGTCAATTGGATTATAAAGTGGAGACTTTTGTGATAAAGGGGACTTAGTTTTACAGCTTAGTTGAGCACGAGTGGGGAGAAAAAAGAAAGAAGAAAAATCACTCGGGGTCTCTTTGCTTAAGTTATTTTGCAGATTTATTGAAACGTGCACGTGGTAGAAAATGACTTCCAGAAGTTAGAATTTTAGCTAAGCCATACTGCGGTGGCTGGCTCTCCTGTGCAAACACTGCCTTGTGCTCTGAGCTCTGAGGTAATGTGAGGTAACTGTTTACACTCAGGAGCACTTGACAATGTTAATTGCAGGATGCCTCTGGCCCAGGCTGGCATGGCCCTCTTGGATCCTCCACTCTGATTAGAAATTTGTGAAATATAACCCGTCTTGCCAGGTACAATCACGTTTGGGTCAAACCATTTTTACCAAGTAAAAAAAAGTGGCAAAATACAGTGGAAATACATACATACACACACACACACACACACACACACACACACACACACACACACACA
>NW_022436988.1:11890544-11904169 GCF_009761245.1 Sapajus apella
ACACACACACACACACACACACACACACACACACACACACACACACACGAGTAGGTCATAGTAGCCAATGCTGAGTCTACACAAGCCCACTTGAGTTGATATTTTAACTGATCATGACATTCAAAATGATCAAGCCATTCTTCATGGGAGAGGTAGCATTTGGTTGGTTGCTCCTGGCTCTCTGCTGTTTCCTGCGGTTACTGTTTGCTGTGGAACATGGAGCCTTGCTTATTGATAACTGGGAACACTTTATTAAATGCCAATGTACTGGTGAGGTTAAGCAGCTTCACTAATTTCTTGGCTTCCTAATTTCTAGCCAAAAAGTCAACAAACAGATCTGAGCTACGCCTACAGGAATCCAAAACAACCCATGAATATTGTTTAATCCACTTCATCGGTTTGATCAAATTCACAGGTGGCTTAATGAATCTGGGTAGAAAAAGCCACAAGCTTAATTCATAGTAAAACAAAACACGATCAATTTAAGTAATCCATTGAGAGAAATATAGTTGAGCACTTTGTTTGCTGGAAAGTCATGCTAAAGAGAAATCGCTGTTTACAGAATTTCATGAGGCCCTTTCTGGCTCTGCGTGATGCTAGAAATACTGTCTTCTTCCCCTGGAGTTTCTTAGCATTTCATTTAATAATAGTATGTGAGTTAGATATTATTCATGTGTAAGCATTTTGTACTATTTTTCCTTCCCTATTAGTTTATCATTTTCTTGAAGTAAGGAATGATGATGCATTTTTGTATTACATATGGCGGAATGTCATCCACAGATGAGTTGCTCTAGAACTAGGTAATAAAAACAAATTAAAATAATTAATTAATGATGGACAGGCAAAGTTTCTTACATTTTTTAGGCTCTTCTGTTGTCAGTAATTCTTTCAACACATGCTCAGTAGAGATATCCTTAGTTATAAGCATGGTCCTTGTCACTTCAGGTACACAAATATAAACAGCACACAATCACTGCAGGTAATTTAGGGGAAACATATTATGAGAATAAACATTTTTAACAGAGTACAGAATAGAGTATATCTTATTAGTGAAGTCCAAACAAAGAAGATTCAAAGAGGAGGCTTTGTCATTTTACTTGTTAATTAATTGCCTCTTCATCTATTAAATACTTATTTATTTTTGTCAATCATGAAAAACATCAATAAGTGATAACATTTGTTATCACCTATCTAGTCTTTTGTGTTGTAAACTACTTGCAATACATTATATATATGAATTCATTAAATCCTCACAACACATTGGTGAGGTATGTATTATTATCGTCTCTATCAGATGGATGAAAAAAGCTGGGGAACAGAGAGATGTTAAGTAACATGTGCAGTATCACACAGTACATAATTAGTGGAGCTGGAATTTGATCCCAGGCACTCCGGCTCAAGGGTTTTCCTATTAACTAAAATACTCATGTTGACTTCACACTTGCTCTTTCAGAGTTTATGATCTAAAAGGAAAGAAGTGTATAAGCAAGTAAACACAGAAGAATTTTACTAGTTCCAATAAGTGTGAGGTTGGGAATGGTCTGAGATAAGAAATGATGGGGCTCGCTAGCATGAGAGTGGAGAGAAGCTAGGCAGACAGAGTGTTTAGAACAGGTCTCTCAGAAGTCGTGGCCTTTAAATAGAGTTTAATGATGAGCGCTCCAAGCAAGCAAAGAGGAGCCAAAGAAACACCATTCTGGATGGAGGAAATAATAAGATAAAGGCCACAGAGAACTTAGAAAAATATTAGTGAGGCATGTTCTAAGAGTAAATGGGGTGAACACAAAAAAGAGTGATGATGTCTTCCAAAAGGGCAAGGAAGGACACAGAGGGCTTTGCACACTGTGGTGAGGACAGATACTCCTAAGGGTTCTAGGAAGCCACCGAAGTCCAAGTAAAGCTCAAGAACAAGGCAAATGGTAGATGTTTTTAAAAGGATAAAGTAGGCTTTGGGCTTAGCCTAGGGGCCTAGGTGAAGTTTTGGTTCAACATTAGCTTACAATTTATATTTATAGAAAAGCTAAGGCAGGATATAATACTTTCCAAAAATTGAAACTTAAAGTTATACCTGTTGATGTACTATACTAAACTCTAAGATTTATCATATATCATTCCATTTAACTCACAAACAAAAGGATTGCTGGATGCCAGGTGCTGTGCTAAACATTAGTGCAAAAGCATACAGATCTCGAATAAGATCTCTGTGCATACTGGAGTTAAATAAGGGCACAGGTGATACAACGTTCATTACTCCCTATGGGAGTTCAAATCCCAGCTGTGCAACTTTAGCGTATTACTTACATGCTATATGCCTCAGATAGAACAGGATGATAATAAAATACGTGGTTTAGAAAATGAGGATAAGCAAAAAGGATGATATAGACAATACAAACTGACTAGACTAAAAAAAAATAAAGTTAGCTACTTTCATGAAGACATAATAATATAATTATCCTTAAGAAAATATTAGGTATTCACTGTCTGTATCTACTAATGAGTACACACACATATAATTTAATAAAACCAAAAACAGAGAGCAATTCATTGCTTGCTAAGTGACAAAACAAATTCTAAAGATTTTTTTAAAGCTACAGGATTTCAAAGAAGGGAGAAACCAGAGAAAGTTTCTACAGTGAGGATCTTTTGAGCCCCGCCTGCTCAGAGACCAACGACTGTAAATAGCACTAAACAGGCCAATGTAGTTTGAGTTTTAAATTTCTATTTTGGGCACTATTTGGAACTCAGCTTTTTTCAGAGGCATCCTAAACTCACCAAGACTTTTCAGGCCATGAAAGGGAATACGTAACCTAGGATTTGTACATTTGACCATATCCTGGCAGAACCCATCACAACAGTGTTTATAAAATAATTCAACAGAAGACAAGTCATGCTGATGCCACCCAAATCTATGTCATCTATAATTATAACGAAAGAGTCTTAGAGTATAGATGTGATATCACACATAATTTTAGGAAGTAAGATATGGGGAAAAGGCTTACTATTTAGTAATGGATGGTAAATTCTGTAGCATAATTAGGTTTCTCATAAAATGCTTTATCAACATTTCATCTTGTACACAAGATTATAATACCAAATTAGAATGATGTTTGAAAACACACATACATAGATCTTAGAAGAGTAATTTTCTCTCTTGATAGCCTTATAACATAGAATAATCTGAAGAATTATAGCATAGAGATATATTGAAATAAACTGCAAGAATGCCAAAAAATGAGGCCTCAGTAGTATAAAATGAAATAAGAATGATCAAGTTAAATTCATTTTGTTTTTAATGTGGACTTTGAGAACGGCACATATTACAAAATAGAAACTTGAGAGTAATTTTTGTGGAGTATGCGTTTTGAATCCCATGTAATAAATACATAAAGCAAATTGCCACAAGTAGTGAAAATTATTTTCTTCATTTCAACCAGGAGCTTTGTTCTTCAAAATGATAATGTGGTGTTAAAAGTTTGATTGCAAAATGGCTGTGCTCTGGGGGCAGCTTCTGTGCTGCTTGTGCGGTTTCTGCTGATACGAATTTGATATTTTACAAATGCAGAATATGAAATATATTCCTAACATGTGTTTCATACACTTATAATACACGAAAATGTAAAACAGCATATGCTTGGGACATTTCTTGGCTGTGTGCTTAATGCTCTATATCTGGAAACTGTTAAATGCTATTATAGAAATAATTGAAACATTTCGCACAGTTTCATGCAGTGAATTTTGCATGTAACACTCATACTCCTTTCTTCAGTCATAGAGGACTTTACACGACTGATGCACAAATGTTTCCATTAGAATCAGGAACACAGACATGGTATTTCTTTTTATGAACCAGTGTTAGGTAAACTTTGGCGGTATTTCAGACTTAATTTTGCCAACAACCACCTATCACTGAATAGATTCATGAAGATAGGTTTTTCTACAAATAAATTAATGAAAATAAAGATAGACAAAATTTCTACTTTAATAATTAAAAAATGACATCCCTATTCCTCTTAAGTTCATTTTTCTCCTTCTATTTCTTTGCTGAATGTTCTTTGTTTATCCTAGTATTTTATCACACCGGTATTTTCTCAGTGATAAGTTATAATATTGAATCATTCAGATATAACTCTTGCTTTAACTTTTTTTAAGATGAGTGTAATCCATTTCTAGTAAGATTTCTGACTTCAATTTAAACAAATTGGAAGCTTGTAATTCCTACAGAGAATTCAGAAATGAATGGTCTGAGAGTTGAGTCCGTCTTCTCTATTTAATGCAAAATTATATTGAGTGCCTGATTAGGTTGCTGGCAGCCATAGAAAGGTTTAGAAAGTCTGACATGATTCAATAATAACATTAAATTATTATTCAATATTATGATTTTTTTTGAGACAGGGTCTCACTCTGTCACCCAGGCTGCAGTACAGTGGCGTGATCATGGCTCACTGCAGCTTCCACCTCCCCAGGCTCAGGTGATTCTTCCCCTTCTCCCCCTTGGCCTCTGGAGTAGCTGGGATGACAGATGCATGCCAACATGCCTGACTAAATTTTATATATTTCTGAAGAGGAAATTTCACCATGTTACCCAGGCTGGTCTTCAATTCCTGGGTTCGAGCAATCTGCCTCAGCCTCCCAAAGTGCTAGGAATACAGGTTTGAGCCACCACACCCTCCCCAATATTAATTTTGTATTCCTGAGCACTGAACGCCACTATTATTTCTAGATCATTTAGAAACTACATAATATATGTTTTATCCAACGTTCTCAGGACAAACCACACCATTTATTTTACTGAATACCAATTGTTATCGCTAAAGTACAGTATGTGCCTGTATGAATATTGCATTGATAGCGGGCCTCTTCAATGCAGTGGTTCTCCAAGTGGGGTCCCCAGAACACCCTCAACTATCATCACTTGGGAACTTCTTAGAAATGCAAACTCACAGGCTCCAGTGGAGACCTACTGAAACAAACTGGGATGAGGTTTGGTGGTCTTTGCTTTAACCTCCCTCCAGATGATAGAGAAGCATGCTCCAGTTTGAAAAGTGCTGCTCTAAAAGGGTGGATCCATTTTGTCATCTACTCAGAAAATGAGTTTCAACAGCCTGTTAGAATTCTCTGTCCAATTACAGCGTCTATGACAAGTTGGAGGGAAAACTTGTACATTAAAGTCAAATAGATCTGCTAGAGACAGAATAGACAAAAGATAACCAGTCCCTATTCTGGGAGAAAAAAAATACTGCTTTCTCTTGCCCTTGTCTATGTCCCATATTTCCTCTGCCAAAATACATTCCCATGTGTGCACACACATACACACACACACACATTTATACTACCCCTAAAAAAAACAAAGATAACTTCCCCACCCCCCACTTTAAGTAAAGATTTTACATAAGACAATCAAGTATCTCAAGAAACACAAATTCCATTTTCCACCCAATGTGTGAATATTATCTGGGCCTCACAAAATGTTACAGAGGGTCACAAAGGTAAGGACTTACTAATTACTTTTTACCATATTTAAGACCTAAAAGTAGGAATAATGAATTTCCTCAAACTTAAAATTGGCCAAATAATTAATTTGTATATTTAAATGTATAGTGGAACTTATGGATTAAAATGATTTGTTTTTATTATTAGGGATTCTGAAGAATAAAGCATTGCATGAACCCACATAGAGTTGTCCATACACCTACCTGACAATTGTTAAAGGCGGTAGCATGCCGTGCTGCGTGTCGCTATGAAAGGAGATTCTGAATCTGAGTTTGACCATTTTTTAGTTTTGTGATCTACAGCAAATAAAATAGACCTCTTGATTTTCTCTTTTCTCCATTGCAACATGGAAATTATATGAAAATCTACTGTATAGTATCGTTAGGCAAAAATAAATAAGATAGTGCTTATAATGTCTGGCACATAGTACTTACATAATAAACATTAGAAAATTCATTAAGTTGAATTTTCACTGACTGTATCTCTTAAGATCACATCCTCATCTTTATTTTATTTCTTGATTAATGTGCCAAAACATTACCTTTGGAAACACACAGCATAAAGTTTCCTTTTCACTGAATTTTCAATAAATTATGAGCTTTCACTGTAATGATATGCATTTACCTTAGTTCCTCCCTTTGAAAAAAACTCCCTTAACATTTATATTAATGAGTCTTTTCAGTAGTTATGAGTCTGGACTACGCTCTTCCAAAGAAGTTTCCTCATAAATTAGCATTAATTGATGTCCAGTTTTTGGAAAATGTTAGCACACATTATTTATGGCACGTTCTGTTCGTGTGGCGCCTCTTAATGTGAAAAAAAAAAAAGTTTTCAAAGGAGGTTCAAATGCTGTTTCCTTTGCTTGCAAAATGGTGAAAGCCACGGCCTTTGCGTGTTTGGCAAACTTTCAGCAATATTTCTAGCTGAAGAGCATGTAAGTGATCTGAAGTCAAGGGTGAATTTGGGATCACTCTCAATGTCGTGGTTTTTTCCACATCCATTTGAAGCCTGCATGAGCTGTGGATGGTGCACCCGAATGAAAAAGACACATCCCTCCAATATTAATAAGAATGTATGTCTCCAAAATGAAGCATCAGAAAGGTTGGCATCCCTTCTACTAATCCTAGGGTATGGGAAAAACACATCAACACACAAACATATATTTACTTTTACTCTTCATGGTATATCTGTTCATGTGTTTCAATGGACTATTTGTACTTTTCTAAGTGTCTTAATAGACTAAAGGGGGAAGAAAGCAAGAGTTCATAAAAAATAAAGTTGTAGTTTTATTTAATTCTATAGGAAAAAGTTATGCAATACTATAAGCAGAAATCCTGCTAAAAGTTGGATGCTTTTTCTTAATGTTGAACACCATAGACCAACAGGTATTGACTAAGGGTTGGTACAGATGTGCTGGAAAGCTGATCCTTAAAATACATGCAGTGGTTGATTAAGACCTAGCACATAATAAATTCTCAATAATTTATGTTTGTTATTTTCACTTTTCCCAGTCTTATGTGCTTGGTGATTTTTGTTTCGTTCCCTTTTTAATTCTGTGTATTTGCTACTTTTTGGTGATAGAAGATTTAAGGAGGCTCTTGCTTAGAGATAAATCCACTTTTCATTATAAGAAAATAAAGAATTAGCCACTTATCCTAATATAATCAACTGCATAAATGTCAATCTATATTGGATTTTCTTGGGAGAAAACCAAGTTCAGATGAAAGTATTTCCATAAAATCTAGATTGACATGATAAACGCAGAGTGTTATTTGCATCAAATATAAACCCTGATCAGTTGAAAAAGACAGGTCAAAAGATGGGGTTTTTTTGTTTGTTTGTTTTTAGAAAGAGTGTCACTCTGTTGTCCAGGCCAGAGTGCAGTGGTGCGATCTCAGCTCACTGCAACCTCTGCCTCCCAGGTTCAAGCGATTCTCCTGCCTCAGCCTTCCAAGTAGCTGGGACTACTTGGGAGGTTGAGGTGGGCAGATCATGAGGTCAGGAGTTCAAGACCAGCCTGGCCAATATGGTGAAACCCCATCTTGACTAAAAATACAAAAGACTAAGTTCCATTGTAAACCCAATCTTTGAATAATAAATGAGTCTACAAAAAAATTTTTTTCCCTCTACATAATTTATATTTTTATTAAGGAGATGATATACACATAGGAAGTAAGAGAAAACTAGAAATGCTGTAGAAGAGACTACGTAACTGGCTGCTTTGTTGTGTTTATAACTATATAGACATTCTAATGAGATATAAATATTTTTGGCAGTCCACAATTTTTCAGTATTTGAGTCAGAAGAGGGGCTGGTTCCCAAAATATGTGACCCTTCCCAGAGGGGGTGCTACAGAAAAGATTATCTCAAGGTCAAGGAGGAAAAATAAGCTATATTAATAGTAAGTCAATTATACTAACACAGAGAGAGAAAACAATTTCTGATGTGAAAACAAGCAATTGGTTAGAAGCTTAGATAAGCCAAACCACCAAAGTGTGGATGGGCTAAACAAAAAGCCAGTATGGGCCAGGCACAATGGCTCATGCCTGTAATCCCTGCCCTTTGGGGGGCTGAGTTGAGAAGATCGTTTGAGGCCAGGAGTTTGAGACCAGCCTGGCCAACATAGCAAAACCCCGACTTTACTAAAAATACAAAAATTAGCCATATCTGGTGGCATGCGCCTGTAGTCCCAGCTACATGGGAAGAGGAGGCAGGAGAATTACTTGAACCCGGGTGGTGGAGGTTGCAGTGAGCCAAGATCACACCACTCCATTCCAGCCTGGGCGACAGAGCAAGACTGTGTCTGGGAAAATAAATGAACAAATGAATGAATGAATGAATGAATGAATGCCAATATGAGAAAATCAGAGGTTGGACTGAGGAACAGATATGGTGAGCCACAACGTGGAATAGACCTACCACAATCTTGCCAGAGCTTAATTAAACAGTATCTTGAGCCTTGCTGAGAGGATACAGCATTTCTGACAGGTTTTTAGAAATGATGGAAGAGGAAAAAAACAACTTAGTTGGTGGAAAAAATACTTTTCATAGGTTGGATTTCGTCGGGATCAAAGACAATCAAGGGTAAAAACGGAAACTTTGCAGGCATAAAGATTTAGATTTGGATAGTAGCTCTGTCACTGTTAATTATCTTGTCATGGATTGGAAAGCCATGTAGAGTTCTGGACCTGTGTTCTCATCTGTGAGACAGGATTAGTAACACAAACTTTGTGAAATTCTTCTGAGGATTGACAATGGTGTATAGTTACCACAAGATCTAACACAAAATGTGTTTTATTTTTTCACATTTTTAAAAACCTAATTTAAAAAAGAGAGAGATTCATTTTATTTTAGATTCAGAGGGTACATGCGCATGTGTTTACATGGATATATTCCATGCTGGTGGGAACCGGGCTTCTAATGTACCCATTATTTAAATATTGAACATTGTATCCAATAGGTAATAAAAATATTCTTAGTGAACAATGGCGATTTTTATTATTGTTGTTACTATTACTGGCTCAACTTTCTATCCAGTCTTCAAGTCCTCATGGTAACACAAACGTCATTTTACATTCTAACTGCTAGAAGTCCCCATTCCATCTATTAGAAAAAAAAAATCTATTAAAATGTACTCAGCCTACAAATTTTTTGCATTAGTTTAACGATTGGTAAGAAATAAACCTATGGCTAGGCACAGCGGCTCATGCCTGTAATTCCTGTACTTGGATGGGAGGTGAGGCAGGATGATCACTCACAGCTCAGGAGTTCAAAACCATCCTAGGCTATATAGCGAGAACTTATCTCTACTAAAAAGTAAAATAATAATAATTAGCTGGGCATGGTGGTGCACACCTGTAGTCCCAGCTACTCTTTGCTTCTGTTTGGCTCTCTTAGCTACTTATCACTGTCGTCTCATTATACGCAGGGAACTCAGTGGCTACACTCTCTCTCTGTCTCTGTCTGAGAGTGTATTTTTCTATCTGATAGAAATAGTTTTGAAACAAAGTATTGGTGTGACTTAACCAACATAGAACAGATATAAGCAATTACTTGTCTTACCTCTGAATAATATCCTTCTAGTAAAAGATAGCCTAAATCACATTAGCTTTCAGACAACCATATCACAGTATTGATGAAGGCATAGTGTCATCTTAAACCTCTTTCTAGGGGCTAATACATCAATCAATCAATTCTTCTATTCATCTGAGAATGGTAAGTTTTGCATTCCACATATTTCCAGAGTGAAGACGCACTTTTATTGAATCCACATAGATTTAAGAAACAGAGATTCCCTCTTCTACTAGAGTGTTACAATCCCAGACTCCCTGAAAGTTGATGTGTGAGCTGAGTAGTGACGTTATCTTGTTTGTTTTCATTTGGTTCTACTGAGCAGACCTTATCTGCATCCTCTAAGCATCCTCCTGAATCTAGAGAACAAAAATTCAATACTTAGTAAGAGAATATAGAGACAGGTGGACTTAAAGTATTCCTTACATACTTCTGCTCTTTTAATTTGCTTTCTCCATGTTCCTCTTGCCTTTTATTTTCAGGCTGTATTTTCCCTTTAACCTTCATGACTAGCCAGGTAAGAAAAAATTTACAAATTTCAAATTTTAGTAAACTGCATTTCAACAGTAAACAAGCAAAAGTGACCACGTTCGTGTCATGTTCTAATAAATACTAAGGTCTGACGTAGATTGGGGTTTTTCCTGACTGCTTTGGGAACTATGGAAGTTCCAGCAATCGGTCCTTACTAAATTTTTAAATGGATTTTCTGGATGTTCTGCACTCGACATTGAACATGAGAATCATTGCATTCTCTATTAAATGACATGGTTAGAGCTCGAAGCAGAAATTTTTTACTGTAATCAGGCCTCAAGGAAATAGGGAAATTTATCCCTATGAATTGTATTCCTCTTCATTATTCAAAAAGGTAGAGAATGTAGACAAAATATGCACATCTGATTTCTCACAATTTATTATTCCTATGATTAAAGATAAATTTTCTGTTAAAACAGAAAGATACAGAACTATCCTGAGGAGTTTCAGAAAACTTTCATATTAAAAAGGCAGTCATCTACCAATGATGAAATATTTTTATAGCTGTGATTGTTTTATTGAACAACTGCTAAAAGCAATTAGAAGTAAAACATACAAGTAAAAACAAATAGTTATTGTCACCAAGGAGAAAGTGTCTATGTAGTTCAAAGTAATTGCAAGTATTCAATTCATGATACTAACATTTTCAGGACCCAGATTTCTGACCCTTTTAAGATAATTATTTCCCATGCCATCTAATAATCCCATTGCTAGGAATCAAGTTCAACTCACAATGTCTAAACTAACAAAAATGTTAATGTAAAATAAAAACTATCATTTTCCAAAGTGCTCACAGAAGACAGACTTCAACAACATTTCCCTTGTATTTATGATTACTTATAAGTCTGTGCTCTCTCAACAGCCTGCTTCGAAGCTTCTGAAAATTGTTTCCACGGATTTGATAATTTTCAAAAAATAACTAAACAGTGAATCAGACGAAATTCTGAAAATGCAGTAGGTAAAATCACTCAAGTGTGAAGTAACTGGGAATCTAAATCACAAGCTGTTTCCAAAGTATGACTTTTTATTACTTTTAGGAATATCATAGGAACAAGTAGCTGAGAGTGTTACCAAGTAGGAATACTGCCAGATGTGCTTAGATAAGTAGATAAAAAGTAGTTGTAAATAAAATAGTGTACTAGCTACATATAGGTACATTTAGTTTTAAGAATTCTTGAAAAGCTTTTAAAGAATCAAATATTTTATTCCATAACCTATTTATTGTTATGATGACACAAAATCCAATTCAATCCATTTTCACTATACTGACTTCCAAAAAAGTGAAAAACAAGTAAGTTTTCACCAAAAATATAACATATAGGTATATATTTTTAAAACACAGTCTAGCTCTGTCTCCCAGGCTGGAGTACAGTGGTGTGGGGTTGGCTCACTGTAACCTCCACCTCCCCGGTTCCATCAGTTCTCCTGCTTTAGTCTCTAAGTAGCTGGGACTATAGGCATGTGCCACCATGCCTGGCAATTTTTTTTTTTTTTTTGTATTTTTAGTAGAGACAGGGTGTCACCACATTGGCTAGGCTTGTCTTGATCTCCTGACCTCAGGTGATCTGCCTGCCTCAGCCTCCCAAAAAATGCTGGCCTTACAGGCATGAGCCACTGCTCCCAGCACCCAAGATACATTTTTATTTGTAAAAGCAATCTTACTGATAGCAGGATGCACTGAACATATACATTTTCCTGAAGGGTGAACAGATGTGAGTAAACCAGATCTCACTGAAAGAGCTAAAGGCATGAAAAGAAGGATTTAACTGACATTTGAACCATGGTCATGTAAGGTGCAATTTAACATAAAATTACTGCCATGTTTCCTGGAGTATCTTCTCCCCTCTGGCCTCTTAACTAGAGCTCCTTCTTGTAAATTTCAACTTACATGTGATACTCTATTGATCAATGTTTCTGAGAGTTGTGGTTAAACTCACAGTCTCTGGAAATTCCAGTAGCACTTTGCACAATCCTGGGTAACGTATTTTCTCTGTTTCCTCACTATAAGTATTAACTCATTTAATCCTCACAACTATGAGAATTACAGTTACAATGATTAAATAAGTTAATATTACAAAATCCTTACAACAACGTATACAACACATTAAGTCCTAATTATCATTTGACATAAGGCAAATAACCTAGAACCAGCAACCTCATAGTCTTTTCATTTATCCAATGCTCACTATTTGCAAAGTTTTGTGCTCTGCAAATATTGGCATGAGAGATGCAGAATTTTATGCAAAATGTTTTATAATTTAAGGTGGTTTTATATTTAGAAGCGGAGAAATCCTTTCTGCAAATGTCTATAGTAAATGACTATGGGCTTTGTGTTTGGACCTGACAGTTAAAGGTTCTTTAATGTGACACAAGTTTAAGATCATGAAATTTAGTGGGCAAATCACAGATATTAATTGAGCACCTTCCCACTGTCAGGCACCGGGCTGGCCAGTGGAGGATAATGTAAAGACGGCATGTCCTCCACTCAAGTTACACTTAGTAAAGCACACAGACTTATAAGCAAACAATTCTACCACAGTGATAAACTAGAATCGAGTTATGTACGAGGGAGGATGGAGTGAATTATTTTGGCAGGGAAGAGAGCAGTCAGACAATGATCTGGGGATGAAGAGAGTTGACCAGGTCTCCAGGAACAAATCCAAGGCAGTGATGGGCATACTAGCTTGGTGACTCTTGCATACAAGTGGCAGGGAGGCATGGAAGTCCGTGTGGGTGCACTTTGCACCTGTCAGTAGTAGTATATGGCAGACAGAAAATGAAGGGGTACCAAAGATATGCCTGTAAGTAGACAGCTGTTCAGAATGATTATTTGTTATTCATATTTCAAATTGCAGTAGACATGAGAACATTATTGTGAAAGACTAGTAGAATAATTATGCCTGTAAGACCAGATGTAAATATAGGATTCACCATTGCTGCACACTCACTAGGCACTATCATTTGAATCTGTCCTCTCTGATCTTACTAAAATTGAGCCTTACTGCCTCCTCAAAGATCTTGCTGAAAAATAAGAATTCTTACAAATAAATGTCTTCAAAAATTATTCTCTTTTCTGAAGGAAGAGGTCTATGTGATTTTCTTTCAAGCCACTTTATTTTTGGCAAGATTTAGAGAAAAGCTCTCCTTTAAAAAATATAAGTTTTCCTTCCTAGAGGCACAACACTCAGACATGGGGAAATGTCAGTCAAGAAGACAAAATAAACATGTAATTCATAAGCACTTTAAGCCAACTAGAATATATTAAATATTGTAATAAGTCTGAGTTCTCGTGTGCCTGTATGTGAGAGAGACAGGAAGGAGGGGTGAGGGAGAGAGGGAGAGGAGAAAAAAAAAAGAAAGGGAGAGAAAAAAGGGACAAAGAAGTAAAGGAAGAAAAAGAGAGAAGGAAAAAAGGAGGGAAGGAAGGAGGGAAGAAAGGAAGGAAGGGAGAAAGGAGGGAGGGAGGGAGGGAGGGAGAGAGGAAGGGTGGGAAGTAGGAAGGGAGAGAAGGAACGGAGGGGGGAGAGAGAGAA
>NW_022436988.1:11904269-11949464 GCF_009761245.1 Sapajus apella
AAAGAAAGAAAGAAAGAAAGAAAGAAAGAAAGAAAGAAAGAAAGAGAAAGAAAGAAAGAAAGAAAGAGAAATAGAAAGAAAGAAAGAAAAAAGAAAGAAAGAAAGAAAGAAAGAAAGAAAGAAAGAAAGAAAGAAAGAAAGAAAAGAAAAGAAAGAAAAGAAAAGAAAGAGAAAAAAAGAAAGAAAGAAAATCTACTTAAAGAGTTTGGTCTGTGAAGTGGATTATTGGGAATTATTAGCCCCATTCTCTTCCAGGCCATAACAGGACACAGTTAGTCAGCCAACAAATCCCTCAGTGGGTTGAGGGTTGGCAGATGATCATTGCTTTAGGTTTTGCTCTGTGGTCTGACTCAAATCAAACCTATGTTAGCATGCATGTGTCTAGCCGTAATGGAATTTACCATTAGTGCTGGTTCCACACATAGCAAATGGTATTCATACATTACCCCCAAATGGAAGACCTGAGATGGGATGGGAAATTGAATAAACTACAAACCCTTCCTTATTCCAGGCAATTCCAAGTTCAACACGACCATTCCCATTAAAATCAGTCTTATTTGTAAGGTAATTAAGTGCTTAGAAATGTCTTTGGGGATATTTGGTATAATGCAGGTAACCAAACCAAACAAAAACAAAAACCACTAAAAGCTACGCCAATAAAATCACAATCTTTATTTATCTCTTTAGAAAGTAGTTCACTTTCCTCAGAGAAAGGAATTTATTTTAGGACACAGAAAGTACCTTGAATCTGAGCAGACAGTTCTTTTTGCCCATAAGGGAGATGGAGAGTAATGCCATTGATCCCTGATACCTGTCACAGTTGAGAGATCATGCCTTCTAGAGGTGGGCTAATGATATGATTTCTGTTTTATGAAGAACCACACTTTTAAGAAAATAACAGAATACAGGTAGTAGCATAACTTAGTGGAGATAGAACAGATTTTGGAATTGATTAGGTGCAGGTGTATTTTTCAGCTCTGTCACCAGAGCAGTCACCTAATTATACAGACATATTTTACCTTTTTTTCTTTCTTTTTTTTTTTTTTTTAAGAGACACGGTCTCATTCTGTTGCCCAGAATGGAGTGCAGTGATACTATCATAACTCACTGCAATCTTGAACTCCCAGACTCAAGCAATCCTCCCAGGCCAGGAGTCGCCAAGGCTACAGGTGTGTGCCACCATATTTGCCTAATTTTTCTATTGTTTGTAGAAAAGGGGTCCCCCCATGTCACCCAGGATGGTCTCAAACTCCTAGGCTCAAACAGTCTTCCTGCCTAGACCTCCCAAAGTGCTGAGATTACAGGTGTGAGTCAACGCATCCCGCCCAGAAAGACATATTTGAAGGACAAAACTTATGTTAAGTGCCTATTAGAGTATTTGGCACCCGGCAAGCCCTAAATGCTAATCATTTTTATACAAATCATAAACAATGATACAACATCAAAAATAATATTCCTACATAAACAGTATGTAGGAAGTAAAGAGTAAAGAGAATGGGACTACAAAATATAAAAGGCAAATTCCAAGAAATTAGCAAAGAAAAAGTCAGAGGGAATAGGCAAAAATGTAAGGACCATCCACTCCCCACTCCTCTGCTTTCCCTAAGAATCTGTAGAATTACTGAGAGGAGATTTGCCACTGTGTGGAAAATGTCTTTCCTCCTAGTTTTATTTAAGTAGAAAACAAGGTGACCTCCAGGGACGCCCCCTCCGCAGGTAGGTCAGAAAAGCGCTGAAGATGCCTCAGGCACAGACTGCTGAAAATGAAAATACGGAGGTTCCTAGCATGTGATTGGCCACTAATTAGCTGTAATTAGTTATATAACTTTATGGATGTGATGATGATTTAATTTCTAGAAACTTCACTTTCCTTATCTGTAAAATGAGGAGAACGAGGAATGTTATCTAAATTCTCATTGTGCTCTGCGAAACAATGACTGCTATGAAGGATCAGGAAGGTAAACGATGAAGCAAAGAATCATGGAGGAGGAACAGGAGGCTGTAGATAGCAGAGTTGAAAATTATGCATCTCCCCATCAATTCCAGCATGATGCTACCCCTTGTAACACAGCGAAGTGCTATTTTCTATTCGTCTGTATATCCTTAGGCAATACTTGCTTATTTTAAGAAGCCCCTTTTATCGTATCATTCTGTGTGCACATAAAAGTACATATTATATTATGTGACCCAGAGGCCTATCTAAATGTATAGAACTTGTTCAGTTGGCAGGAAAAAAAAATAAGAAAAATATTCCCATTCGCTTTGTTTAAAAGATTTAGACATTTTTCTCTTATTTATTTGTTTTAATTCAAGAGAAAACCAGAAAATGTAGCCAGGCAGTAGCTGTGTCTTTTGGCAGTAGAAATAATCTAATAAAAGCATCACATTTCAAAGCGGGAGGGGGAAACCCATCTCAGACATCAGTAACGTCATTTTAGCCCCAAATATATTTCATTCTGGGTTTATATTTTTTGGACTCACACAGCTTATGATGATTTTATCCAAAGTTCATGCCACCAGAGTTGGAATTTTTAATACAAACATTTAGACCAGGCAGTGATTGGCAGTTCTGACTGTTAATACCCCGTAGTAGGTCTTCTACCATGGTCAGAAGTTAAGATTTATTTTAACAAGCTTTCTCTTGGTTTTGTAGACTAGAAGCTTTATAAAGGGGGTTACCCCATAACTATATATCGGGCATAGATTATTAGAATTCATAGCAAAATGGTAGACAGCCTTCTCCCATGCAACCAGAGCCCGCAGACATTGGAACTTGATATTAATGAAGTTATTTCCAGTTATTGCCTTTTTTAATGGGTAGAATCTGGACCTTGGATTTGAATTGGAACCAGACAATAAGTGGTCATGAATGCCAGAACTTCAATTTAGGAAGACTCCTGATTAAAAACAACAACAACAAAAAAACGGACTTTTTCCTAAGCTCGTTTTCAATTCTTCATCTCCAAAAGAACCTTTTGGTAGTTTTTCCACAAAAAAAATTTACATAGATTTTGAAGTAAGCATGCTGAGATCTCTTTAAACACTGCTAAATGAGGGCCCAGCCTGGTGGCTTATGCCTGTAATCCCAGCACTTTGGGAGGTCGAGGCAGGCACATCACCTGAGATCAGGAGTTTGAGACCTGTCTGACCAATATGGTGAAAACCTGTCTCTACTAAAAACAGAAAAGTTAGCTGGGTTTGGTGGCGGGCACCTGTAGTCCCAACTATCTGGGAGGCTGAGAGGAGAATTGCTTGAACTCGGGAGGCAGAGATTGCAGTGAGCTGCGATTGCTCCACTGCGCTCCAGCCTGGGTGACAGACTGCATCTCAGAATAAAAAAATAATGCTAAGTGAGGGTAATGTTTCTCAAAGTGATGATCTGAAGGGGCTTCATTAGTAGAATAACAGAGATTGTATAACAGATCCTTACATACAGCAGGATGAAGAAAAGGGACCATATTATGAATCTTATAAGATTACTCATTTTTTTTTTTTAATATATGGGGCCCTAGTCTTTAATGGCGTCTTCATGAAAAACACAATAAAGCTCAGAATATATATGCATTTAATATTCAATTAAATAATATATTATGTATATAATATATATTCAATATTTATTTAATGCATAGACATTTAACTTAGTGATGACTTTATTGTCATTAGACAAAAATCAATCTTTGCTTCTCAGATATCCATCAAGATTGTGCTGATGACCCTTGGTGGCTGATGACCATTGGCGGTGTCCAGCGTTTTCTGAGGGATGAGCTAAGTCCAATAGAGGTTCTTGTGAGTGAAGGCTCCTGAGCTGGCCCAAACATTGTGGCTAAATGATGATAAAATGAAGTGTCATTGGTGTTGATTCTACAATTATTGAGTGTTTATTACAAAACAGATTGGCATGCTATGCTACATGAGACCAAGCATGTGCTCTTTAAAAGAGGAATTATAAAAGAGATCTCAATGTGTGTTTAGACAAGATAATCTTTATAGTTTCAAGTAACCCTGAAATGTAGGATTCTGAAGTCTTAATCAAAAAGTTTCAATAAAATATGACTTTTATCTGATTATCAGTAATTAGAATTGAACTGATTTCTTATTCATACCAGAGAAATCAAAAAGAATAATAGTCATTCAACAATTCTTTAAAAGATATGTATTTGTGATGATTAATATTAGGTTGTATCCTGATTGGATTGAAAAATGCCTCGATAACTGGTAAAGTATTATTTGTGAATGTGTCTGTGAGGGTGTTCCCATTGATATTTGAGTTAGTGGACTGGAAGAGGAAGATTCACCCTCTGTGTGGATGGCCATCATCCAATTGGCTGCCAGCACAATTAGAACAAAACAGGCAGAAGAAGCAGGGATGCCCTTGCTTGCTGAGTCTTCTGGTTTCATTCTTTCTCCCATGCTGGGTGCTTCCTTCTATTCATCCTGCCTTTGGACACCAGAATCCAAGTTCTTTGGCCTTTGCACTCTGGGACTTGCACCAGTGGCTTGCTGGGGGCTCTCAACCCTTCAATCACAGGCTGACGGCTACACTGTCAGATTCCTTGGTTTGAAGTTTTCGGACTCAGACTGAGCCACTACCAGCTTTCTGTCCCAACTTGTAGATGGTCTATTATGGGATTTCACCTTGTAATCGTATGGTGAGCCAATTCTCCCTAATAAACTTATCTATTAGGGAGATAATATATAAGTAGTGGCCTGAGCTACACTTTGGCCCTTTTGAGCCAGGGCTGGAGCTGAAGCTGGAGTAGCTGGTATGCAAGGAGCGGTATCCTGGGGCTGTGCAGAACAGTGGGCCCTGCGCCTGGTCCAGGAAACCATTCTTCCCTCCTAGGCCTCCAGGCCTGTGATGAGAGGGGCTGCTGGGAATATCACTGAATTGCCTATGAGTTCTCTCCCTCTGGAGAACTCTGATCAATACAGCATTGGTCATCTGTTTATGTGCAGACTCTGCCCACTGCTGGGAATATATCAACAAATATAGCAGACAATGCCTCTTCCTTTGTGGAATGTATAATTTATGTGGGGAAATCTAACATCAAGTCAGCAACAAATAAGACAACCACTGACTGTGGAAAACTATAAATGACACAAATAAAATAATTCAATAGACAGCAAATGAATAAGGCCAGCTAGAGATAACAATAAGAGACAGCTTTTCTAAGGAGGGTAAAAATGAACTACCTATAAGATCTTGGAACTTAGCATTCAGAGTTCAAAGAGATGAGGCAACAAATGAGGATTTGCTTGGAATGAAAATGTTTGATCTGTTTGAGCAAGAAAGCAGTGAGAACAGAGACAGAGCTTGCTGGGGGAGGAGTGAGGAAATGGGGTGGTACATATTAGAAAGGCAAGCTGGAGACAAGCCATTCAAACTTTTTAGTCCAATGTAAGAACTGTAAAAAAAAAATAGTACAATAAGGCCTTTGAACAGCTTCAAACAGAAAAATGAAATTGGCCTTAAAGGTTACTGCGGATGCATTATTTAGAATGGGCCAAAGACAACAAAAATGGAAAGAAAGGAGATTTGTAAGAGATCCCGATCACTATCTGTGTTTAAATGATGGTGGCTTAGACCACAGTGCTACTAGTTCACTAGTGAAGAAAAATCTTGCAAATTTAGTACATGTCAAAGAGACAGAATTAACAAGATTTTGATTGGACATAAGGCTAAGATTATGAATTAAATGAATGCTAGTTGCTTAGTGTCATAGTGCAGAAGTTGAATGCTTGCTCACGTGAAGTCTGATCAGCAGTTGTATTAGTCCATTCTTGCATTGCTATAAAGAGATAACTGAGTGGGTAACATATAAAGAAAAGAGATTTAATTGAATAATGGCTGTTCAGGCTATACAGGAAGCATTGTGGCTTCTGCTTCTTGGAAAGCCTCGGGAAAATTCAAATCATGGTGGAAGGCAAAGGAGGAGTAAGGGTCTCACATGGTAGGAGCAGGAGCAAAAACAAGAGAGCAAGGGGAGATACCACACGCTTTTAAACAACCAAATCTCCTCAGAACTCACTCACTATAATGAGAACAGCACCAAAGGGATGATGCTAAACCATTTATGAGTCTCCAGCCCTATGATCCAACCACCTCCCATAAGGCCTCTCCTCCAACACTGGAGGCTACCATTCAACATGAGATTTGGAAGGTGAAAAATATCAAAGCTATATTATTCCACCCCCACCCCTCCCAAATCTCATATCTTTCTCATATTTCAAACTACAATCATGCCTTCCTAATAGCCCCCAAAAATGTTAATTCCTTCCAGCGTTAACTCAAAAGTCCAGAGTCCAAAGTGTCATCTGAGATAAGGCACGTCCCTTCTACCTATGAGCATGTAAAATATAAAATAAGTTAGCTACTTCTAAGATACAATGGAGTTACAGGCATTGGGTAATCATTTTCATTCTGAAAGGGAGAAATTGGCAAAAAGAAAGAAGCTACAGGCCCCAGTCAAGTTCAAAATCCAGCAGGGCAGTTATTAAATCTTAAAGCTCCAAATAACCTTCTTTAACTTGATGTCCCATGTCCAGGGCACACTGGTGTGAGGGGCGGTCTCCAAGGCCTTGAGCAGCTCTTTCCCTGTGGCTTTGCAGGGTTTGACCCCCAAAGCTGCTCTCATGGGCTGAAGTTGAATGTCTATTGCTTTTCCAGGCACAGGCTGCAAAATGTCAGTGGAACTACCATTCCTTAGTCTAGAGGACAGTAGCCCTCCTCTTACAGTTCCACTGGCAGTGCCCTAATGGGGACTCTGTGTGGGGGTTCCAACCCCAAATTTCCCCTCTGTACTACTCTAGTAAAGGCTTTCCATGAGGTCTCCTCACCTGCAGCAGGTTTCTGCTTGGACACCCAGACTTTTCTACATGCTTAGAAATCTAGGTGGAGGCTCTGAAGCCTCAACTCTTGCACTCTGTGCACCCACAGGTTTAACACCATGTGGAAGCCACCACAGTTTATGGCTTGCACCCTCTGAAGCAGTGGCCTGCTTTGAGCTGGGGCTGGAGCTGAAGCTGGAGCAGGTAAGATGCAAGGAATAGTATCCTGGGGCTGTGCAGAGCAGTGGACCCTGGGCCTGGTGCAGGAAGCCATTCTTTCCCCCTATGCCTCCAGGCCTGTGATGAGAGGGGCTGCTGGGAAGATCTCTGAATTGCCTTAAAGGCCCTTTCCCTACTGTTTTGACTATCAGCACTTGCCTCCTTTTTTGATTATACAAATTTCTCTAGCAAGTAATTTCTCAGCAGCCTGCTTGAATTCCTCTCTCAAAAAAAAAACCTTTATTTTCTCTACTACATGGCCAGTCTACAAATTTTCTAAACCTTTACGCTCTGCTTCCCTTTGAAATGTAAGCTTCAACTTCAAGTCATTCCTTTGATCTTGCATCTGAGCATAGGTTTTTAGACGCAGTCAGGCAACATCTTGAACACTGCTGCTTAGAAATTTCTTCTGCCACATACTCTAGATCATCACTCTCAAGTTCAAACCTTCACAGATCCCTAGGACATGGACACAATGCAGCCAATTTCTTCGCAAATAAATAACAAAAGTGACCTTTACTCCAGTTCCCAATACGTTCCTCATTTTCATCTAAGACCTTGTCATCCCTGACTTCACTGTCACTTGAGTTTGGTCACAACAATTTAACTAGTATCCAAGAAGTTCTAAACATTTCCCCATCTTCCTATCTTCTCCTAAGCCCTCCACACTCTTCTGACCTCGGCCTACTACCCAATTCCAAGGTTGCTTCCACATTTTCAGGTATCTTTATAGCAATGCCCTACTCCTTGGTACCAATTTTTGTATTATTTTGTTCTTCCATTTCTATAAAGAAATACCTGAGACTGGGTAATTTACACAGCCAAGTGTTTTAACTGGCTCATGATTCTGCAGACTGTACAGGAAGATTCTAATCATGGTGGAAGTCAAAGGGGGAATAAGTATCTCATATGGCGGGAGCAAGAGCAAGAGAGAGAGGGGAGGTGCCACACAGTATTAAACAACCAGATCTCCTGAGAACTCACTCACTGTCATGAGAACAGCACCAAGGGGATGGTGCTAAGCCATTCATGATAATCCACTCCCATGATGCAACCACCTCCCAGCAACATTGGGGATTACAATTCAACATAAGTTTTGGGTGGGGTCACATATCTAAACTATATCGACAGTAGAGAGGAGTAGGGTTCTATTTGAGTAGTAGGTTTGTTCCCAGTCATTCATGAGAGAGGACCTATTATTTTCAAAACATGGTTTACAAAGTTATTTTTGTGCATCAGCAGTCAACACTCAGCTCTAAGGTAGAGAAAGAGAATATAAAGAATGGACACACCCTTCTTAAAAATTTCAGCCAAAAAGTTTTGACCTACATCACTTTTGCTTTCATGTCTTTGGTAGAACTAGTCACTTGACCCTACCGAGATGTAAGGGAGATGAAGATGAAGAAAGTTCTTGGCTGAATAGTTGTTCTCCATAGCAACTCTGCACCATGGATCACAGAGCCATCTCTGCCACACAACTGAAGAAACACCCATCACTGTTTTCAGAATCATGTATGTTTCTGATTTTAGAAGTTGGGTTGCAAGTTTTTGATTTAAATACAGTTTTGCCTGTGAATTAAAGCTGTATGATTTTCAGATTGGAGAAGGCATTTGTGTTAAAGAAGATAACTCTGAACATTTACTTAGTGTTCTATGCAGGACTTCAAAATAATGACGACCAATGCTGAGAAAGTCAAGCTGTGCTGTTGTGAATACATAATCTAAATAAACCAACTTACTTGTTATTGTAATTTCTTACACTGAAATAAATTGTGTAAGTCTTAAGCCATAGTTATTCAATGAGATATTTTCCACCATTTAAGTTGGCAAACTAGACTTCACATACTGAACCAAAATACAGGTATTATTTGCCCAGGATATCTCAATGCTTGCTATCATTTGTCTATCGTTTCTTCTGTCCATTTCCCACTTAGAAGACTTGAAAATTAACAGTGTAATTTCATCAAATTACAATCAGCTAGCCATTGACTAACAAGTTCTCCTTGGCTATTACATTCAGTATTTCGCTTGTATATTGCTTAATATGTGACTAGCCAATAGGCAACGAAAACTGTACTTCTCAAAATATAACTGAAGGTTTATTCCTTACATCACTAACTTCAAGAGAGAGATTATTCTCTAAACTAATTTTTTCTTGTCCTAGGCTTGAAGTTTCATTTATATTAAGATTACTATAATAAGGTTTTCATTGTAGAAAAACTGAAACATACCTAGTAGTGTTTTTATTACTGTCTTTGTCAAACATACTAGATTTTTCTACCAAATACTAAAGCATTTAAATTTACAAAAATTATTCATTTCCCAAAAAGGAGCTTTGACCTTATTAAGTATTGTTTCCATCTAAAGCTCTGATATAGTCGTAGGTTGTTCTATCAGGCTAGTGAGAAGTTTAGAGTTTCTACTTTACTCATTGGAAAGAAACACATATATTTATTCATTTTTTCAAACCAATGGGTATTAAAGCTGTGTCATTTATATGGTTTTGCTGTGTCCCCACCCAAATCTCATCTTGAATTGTAAATCCCATAATCCCCATGTGTTATGGGAGGGACCTGGTGGGAGATGATTGAATCATGAGGGTGGTTTTTTCCCATGCTGTTCTCATGATAGAGAATAAGTCTCATAAGATCTGATGGTTTTATAAAGGGCAGTTCCCCTGAACATGATGTCTTGCCTGTGTCATGCAAGACATGCCTTTGCTCCTCCTTCTTTTTCTACCATGATTGCGAGGCCTCCCCAGCCATGTGAAACTGTGAGTCCATTAAACCTCTTTTTCTTTATTAATCACCCAGTCATTGGTATTTTTTCATAGCAGTATGAAAATGGACTAAAACAGTTACGTTTTTAAAAGTACTTTTATAGCACATGGAAAAAAATGTACGAACAATTAAATAAGGTAAGGTGTGCAAAGTAGTTAGCAGAGTTATTGGCACTTTGTGCTCAAATAAATCAATCTGCTATACTAAAAATATTTGTGGTATTAATCATAATAAGAGTCAAACAGTGAAAATAAGTATGTACAATATTATATTTCTTATTACCTTTATTAAAATGAATAATGGAAGAGCTGCCTCTAGCATCTAGTTCACTATTTTGCGTGTGAAAAAATGCCCATGTTTTATGTAGACACATCTCCATTGTCACCTGGCTTATAGAAATGATATCACTTTTACATTACACAAAAATAAAATTCAATCAGCCAACTCATCCTTATTTTGAAGAGGCAGAATCTTGTTTTTATCCTACTGATCCAAGCCCTTTGCAGATTTAGGTTGGACTTGCGTAACACTGATATTAACAATTAAGTGGCGGAGTCTACTAGTAACTAAGTGAACAGAATAATCAAGTAGGTACAAAGTTGAAGTATATATCATTTATAAGCATTAATAATCCCAGTGCTTTGGTTTTATGTCATTATTGAATCAACATCGATTTATTCCTGTTGTGCAGGAACTGCTAGGGTATGTGCTTGTGCACAATGGTGAAAAACACAGTCCCATCCAAGATTTCAGGGTCCTAAATAACTTTAATAGCTTTCAAGATGATATTTAAGAAAAAAAAATCCCTGAAAAGTAAAATCAAATGTGACAAGTATTAGGGACAACTAATTATCCCTCTGTGTCTTTCTGGGGAGCAGTAAGTGAAAGGTCCATCTAGTGAAGGCTTCATTCTCTGGCTATTGTGTGAGAGTGCTATATTTAGCAAATAAAAATACAGGACATCCAGTTAAATTTGAATTTCAGACAAACAACATTTTTTTGTGGTATATTGCATGTGATATTTGTATTTTATTTGGAAAACCTTTGTGGGGAGGAAAATCCTTTTCAAGCCAATGTGTTGCAACAGTAAACACTGTGATGTTTTCCCAAGTTAGGATTCAGAAAGAACATTTGTATCAATTTTTTTAATGCGTGATTTCAAATCTTTACTCGTCAGCATTTTTTAATATTAAAATATAAATGTGTTATGAGGGTGGATTTTTTTAAGAAATACAATTTTTAGATGATGAACTTGCTATTATAGCACCCACAGGCAAGTTTGTATAAACTTTCAAGGCACATAAATTATCCAATTTGTGAAAATATGTTTTTGATCTATTGGGATTTGATTGTTTTAAATATGACCACTATCCCAGTGTAATTGATGGGCCACCCAAACCTCATTCATTTCACAGCATGAAATGAAGTGATGATGGTCCCTGGAAAATACAGCATATACTTGAGACAGATTCATGAGCTAGCTAAAGATGCGTATCCCCAAATAACAGTCCTTTGCTGGCTTCTGCTTAAAGCTCATAGGAATCTGTTCCAAACCCTTCAGGGGTGTCCAATCGTTTGGCTTCCCTGGGCCATTTGGGAAGAATAATTTTCTTGGGCCACACATAAAATACACTAACACTAACAATAGCTTATGTACTATACACACACACACACACACACACACACACACACACACACACACACACATATATATTGCAAAAAGAAATCTCATAATGTTTTAAGAAAGTTTACAAATTTGTGTTAGGCTGCATCCAAAGCATGCAGCCTGAGGGCTACGGGTTGGACAAGCTTGCTCTAGATTATCTTGTTGGACTCTGATGCCTCAGGTGAAATCTGTACATAAAGATGACCCTTTTCCTCCCCAATCTACTTTGAAATAATTTTAAGGACTTAGGAACATAATAGCAAAAGCCACATAATGACAGACTCACCATTAGCTACTATAAATTTCATGTCCACAGTGTAGTTAGGGGAGTTAACTAAGTGGAAAAGAACATATAAAAGTATGTAAAACCTCTCATTGTTAATTGTAGCTGCAGACTACCCAATGGAAGGCTTACACCTGACGTCTCAATAATATTTTCCTCACCTATTCTAATGAAATAGTAAAACAAAACCACAATATAACTTCTAAAAATATTTCAAATAAAAATGTCCTAATTTATTATATTTTAAAGGCAATTCATCAAAACCTTTAAAATTAAGGTATAGTACATGTAACGTAAAATTTACCATGTTAACCATTTTTAAGTGCACATTGGCATTAAGTATATTCACACTGTTGTGATGAAGGGGTTCCTCTTCATCCACAGAACACGTTCATCCTACAAAACTGAAACTCTGTGCCTGTTACAGGACAATTCCCTCTTTCCTTCTCCCCCTGGCAACTACCATTCTACTTTCTGTCCCTATGAATTTGACTGTTTTTAAAGTAGCTTATTTCAGTTAGCATAGATCCCTAAAGATTCATCCATGTTATAGCTTGTGTCAGAATTAACTTCTTTCTGAAGGCTGAATAATATTCCACTGTATGTATATGCCACGTTTTATCCATCCATGTGTTGATGGATACAGAGTTGCTTCTATCTTTTCTCTGTTTGAGTACTTGCTTTCAATACTTTTTGGCATACACCCAGAAGTGGAATTGCTGAATTATATTAGTAATTTCATTATTAATATTTGAGGAATCACCATTCTGTTTTTTACATTAGCTGCGCCATTTTATATTCCCACCAACAGTCACAAGATTTCTGATGTTTCTGCATTCTCTCCAACACTTGCTATTTTGTGTTTTATTTTATAGTAGACATCCTAATGGGTGTGAGGTGGTTTTGATTTGCATTGTGGTTTTGATTTGCATTTCCTTAGTGATTAGAAATGTTGAGCATCTTTTCATGTGTACATTGACCTTTTGTATGTCTTTTTTGGATAAATGTTTATGCAAGTCCTTTGTCTACTCAATAATTTGGTTATTTGCTGTTGTTGATTTGTAGGGGCTCTTTGTATATTCTGGATATTAATCCCTTATCAGACATATCATTTGTAAATTGTTTTCCCATTCTATGTGTTGCCTTTCAAGTCCGTTTATTGTCTCCGTTAATGCACAAAAGTTTTAAATTTTTATGTAGTACAGTTCATCTGTTTCCTTCTTTTGCCCATGCTTTTGCTGTCACATCCAAGATCTCAGTATTAAATCCAATGCATGAAGCTTTTCCTGTTTGTATTTTCTTCCACAAGTTTTATGCTTTTCAGTCTTACATTTAAGTCATGAATTTATTTTGGATTAATTTTCTATGTAGTGTAAGGTCAAAATTTTTAAATCATGAATTTGAATTGATGTCTAAAGTCATTTAGTTCACAGATGGATTGGATTTAAACATTATTTAGCTTAATACCTGAACTAATAACTAAAGTCCTTCTAAAATAATCTTAGAACATTCTTTCAATTCTGGCTATGTCCTACTTTTTCTTTAAAATTCAATTTAAGGATTACCTATTCTGGAAGTATTCCAGGACATCTTTCACTCCAACAAATACTCATCTCAAGAGGAAACAGCCAAATGCCTCACCTCTAATGTTTTCTAGATTTCCAATCATAATGTACTGTATTTTTTAGACGATTTTATTTTTTAGAGCAGTTTTAGGTAAACAGCAAGATCAAGAGGAGGAAGATACAGAGATTTCCCAATTACCACTGTGACCTACACGCACGCCTTGTATTATCCCCATTATCAATATTGTTCACTAGAGTGGTACACTGGTGACAAGTGACAAACCTAAATTGGCATACCATAATCACCCAAAGTTCACTGTTTAAATTCGGATTCACTATTGGTGTTGTACATTCTATGGATTTATAAAAATGTATGATAGCATGTATCTACCATTATACTATTGTACAAATAGTTTCACTGCCCTGCAAATCCTCCTGCTTCCCCTATTCATCACCATCCCCCAACCTCTGGCAACCAGCGATCTTTTCACTGTCTCCACAGTTTTTTTTCCAGAACGTCATATAGTCTGAATTATCCAGTATGTAGCCGTTTTAGACTGGCTTCTTTCATGTAATAATACTTATGTAAGGTTTCTCCATGTCTTTATGGCTTGATAACTCATGTCTTTTTAGTACTGAATACTATTTAATTGTCCACAGCTTATTTATCTACTTAATTACTGAAGGATATTTGGGTTGCTTACAAGTTTTGGCAATTATGAATAAGGCTGCTATAAACACACATGCACAAGTTTTTGTGTGATCATACACTTTCAACTCCTTTGGGTAAATACCAAGAAGCACACTTGCTGGATCATAGAGTAAGAGTATGTTTAGTTTTTTAAGAAACTGTCAAACTGACAGGGTGCAGTGTCTCAGGCCTGTAATCTCAGCACTTTGGAAAGCTGAGGCAAGAGGATCACTTGAGCCCAGGAGTTTAAGACCAGCATGAGCAACATAATGAAATGCCATCTATACTAAAAATAAAAATAAATAACAGTGTGGTGACATGTGCCTGTAGTTGCAACTACTTGGGAGGCTGAGGTGGGAGGAAAACTTGAGCCCAGGAAGTCGAGGCTGTAATGAGCCATAATTGTGCCACTGCACTCCAGCCTGGGCAATAGAGTGACACCCTGTCAAGAAAGAAAATAAAAGAAGAGAAAGCAAACTGTCAAACTGTTTGAGAAAGAAAAGAAAGAAAGAAGGAAAAAAGAAAGAGAGAAAGGAGAAAGAAAAGAAAGAAAGAAAGAAAGAAAGAAAGAAAGAAAGAGGGAAAAAGAGAAAGGAAGGAAGGAAGGAGGGAGGGAGGGAGGAAGGGAAGGGAGGAGGGAAGGAGGGAAGGAAGGAGGGAAGGAACGAAGGAAGGAAGGAAGGAAGAAAGAAAGAAAGAAAGAAAGAAAGAGGGAGAGAAAGGAAGGAAGGAAGGAAGGAGGGAAGGAAGGAGGGAGGGAGGGAGGAAGGAAGGAAGGAGGGAAGGAAGGAAGGAGGGAAGGAAGGAACAAAGGAAGAAAGAAAGAAAGAAAGAAAGGGAAGAAAGAAAGGAAAAAGAAAGAAAGAAAGAAAAAGAAAGAAAGAAAGAAAGAAAGAAAGAAAGAAAGAAAGAAAAGAAAGAAAGAACGGAAGGAAGAAAGAGAGGAAAGAAAGAAACTGCCAAACTGTATTTGCCAAAATGGCTACACAATTTTCATTCCCACCAGCAATGAACGAGAGCCCCTGTTTCTGCAAATCCTCCTAAGTGTTTAGTGTTGTCAGTGCTATTTTAAGAGGTATACAGTGGTATCAAATTGTTGTTTTAATTTTCATTTCTCTGCTGAATTATGATATAGAGTATCTTTTCATAGGCTTTTTGCCATCTGTATATCTTCTTTAGTGAAGTTTCTGTTAAAATTTTTGACCCATTTGTTCATCCATTTGTTTCTTATTGTTGGGTTTTTAGAGTTTTTTTGTGTATCTTGGATAGCAGCCCTTTGTCAGATGTGTATTTTCAAACATTTTCTCCCAGTTTGTGGCTTGTCTTCTCATTCTCTTGACCTTGTCTTTTGCAAAGGAGGAGTTTTTAATTTTAATGGAGTCCAGCTTACCAATTATCTCTTTCATGGATTCTGCCTTTGGTGTCATATCTAAAAAGTCATCGCCATAGCAAAGGTCATCTAGGTGTTCACCTTAGTCCAGGAGTTTTATAGTGTTGCATTTTACATTTAGGTCCATGATATGTTTTGAGTTAATTTGTGTGAAAGGAATAAGATCTGTGTCTAAATCCATTTTTTAAATGTAGATTTCATATACTATACATTTAATTCTCTTTGCCTACCTAAAAATGTTAGACCTTCAGGCAAAGATTATATCTTATTTATCTTTATATTCCCCAATTCTATTTCAGAGTTCACAACCCAAATAAATGCATGATGGTGACTTCTAGATGCCATATTTATAAAGCATACCATTCAATTTTTGACTCTGTTAAATTAAAAAAAATTTCTTCTCTTTAGTTAACAGTATTCATCGTTCTGTCTTAGATACCTACACAGATCACATAAAGTTTATCTTCTGTATAAGAGCCCTCCAATTATTTTAATACAACTATTTTGGTCTTTTCCGGTGTCAAATCTTCAATTCCAAAACAAACTTCTTCAGCTCCTTTCCAGGCCCTTAATCAACCCTGTAATTCTCTTATGGATTTTTATGTTCAGAGTTGGGGGGAGTGACAAGTTATTTTCCTTGGAATTTTTAATGGTAAAAATACAGAGCCAAACATAAAATTCTGACAAATTCACAAAAACTATTTGAAGTTACAACTTTAGAAAATTACTGCTGAGCCAGGAGAATGAGAATCCACATACAAAAGATGCATTTGCAATTATTTGAATTTTTAAAATAAGCCCAATTAATATTTCAAGGCTTATAAATTTTTATTTTAGATATGTGTAGAGCAAAAATTATAACTTTGCCCATATCTCTCAGGTCACTATCACCTTATGTAGGTGTGCAACCTTCTTTGAAAATTTACTTTACTTTTTCCAAGAAATTAGGTCATTTTCATGATAGAAATTGATAAAATATTTGAAACCACCAATGTGGAGTCTCTGTCCTTCTGTTAATTGCCTAAACCTAATGCATCATAATATCATTCTTCACTTTTCATTTTTATTTCATCTCTTTTCATAGTCTTTCCATGTAACTTTAACGTGTAATGTATGTTCTCTGTGCTTATTGTGAACAAGATGCATAAGTGAAGAATTCCAGTTGAACTCAATTCAGCATTCATATATTTACAGTTGTTTTTGTTTGTTTTTTAAAATCTTACTGCTTTGGGAGGAAAAAAGTACCAACAAGCTCTAAGTTTGCAGTGACAAATGCAGACTTCATCTCAAATTCATGTATGGGTGACATTTGCATGTTGATTTCTTTGCCGCCCTAATGGTTAAGTTTCAAAGCACATCTTTCCTTTTATCTTCAGCTGAATGAGACATCAAAATAAGGTCCAGATAAAGGCGGAAGTCCTTTGTCTGAAACTGCCCAGGCCTGGCCAGCTGTGATGAAAACTGTCTGATGTTTCACAGGCTTCTTGTCTGGCCTCAAGCTGGTATTTGCTTCTTTTATTTTGGAGGTTTTAAAGGAATATTGCATTCTAGCACACAATGTCATAATGGACAATGGAAGGCCTGTTCATGGTGGTGTCTGAATATATATGTTAGATTAAATTATTTATTAGATAATAAGCCACTGGTTACACAGGGGCTATGTGCCATTTTTTTATTATAATCATGCTAATATCTAAGGTCAAACTCGTGTTTGGTTGTATCACAGTATCACAGCCTTATGAGAGTGTCTCCTTTACTGATAAATAAACCTTCATGTTTAATTTTCTAATGCAGGTAATGAGATCAAGTGTTTTGGTTTAGTCTGTTTATTTTTAAACATAACATCTATTACTAGTAGCATCTACAAATAATATACTATTTGATGATAAGAAAGAGGGGTAGAGTAACTAGAGTATACTAAATTACATTTTGTCAATTTTTAATAAGAAACGACAGTGATTTATCTAAGCAGCAAGGAAATTAAGGCAGCTTACTTAAAAAAAAAAAATAACCCAGTAGTTGCCTACTAAAGCCATAAAGTATTTGCTTAGGTTTTTTTTTTTTTTAACTTCATGTAAATATCATCTTAATTTGGGGTATAGAATAGATATGCAAAGCAGTAAAAGTATGCTACAGTTATCTGAACCGGTAGCATTATTTATATTAGAGTTCAACCTTTTTTAAAAGAAAAAAGCAATACTTATTTCAGAATATTTTGTTTCCTAAAGTAGCATAAGGGCAAGTACATATAATACATTATAAAGTATCTTGAGTCCAAAAAGTGTTAAGAAAACTTGATAATTGCTCATACTGGATGCCTCACTATGTTTTTGGACCTCGCTACTTGATGCTCTATTGATGAAATAAGGCTGACTCACTTCCTCAGGCCACACTCTTGTGTTTTTCTCATGCTGAGAAGTCCAGTCCACTTAGTGGGGGCCTCAAGCGCTGGCAGTCTGCATCCAGTCTAACTTCCTGTTCCTTCCAGCCTGTCTAGTCACATACACATCACACACATGTCACATGGGACTGTCATTTCTTCTTTCCAGAACCTACCCTGTGCTCTTCCACCTCAGAATCTTGGCTCCGGATGTGTCCACAGATGGAGTGCTCATCAGCCACATTTTGTCTGTTACAACCCTAACTATTCTTTGAGTCTAACTCAATTGCCTGGTCCTTCATAAAGTTTTCCACAACCCTGCTTTCTTCTTCTTTATGTTATCATAGACTTGTTTGTGGTTTGTTCTTAGCAATAATTCACCAACGTGGTGAAATCACATCTCTACTTAAAAATATAGAAATTAGCCAGATGTCGTGGTGGGCACCTGTAATCACAGCTACTCAGGAGGCTGAGGCAGGAGAATTGCTTGAACCTAGGAGGTGGAGGTTGCAGTGAGCTGAAATCACGCCATTGCACTCCAGCCTAGGTGACAAGAGTGAAACTCCATCTCAAAAAAAAAAAAAAAAAGAAAAAAAAAAGAAAGAAAGAAATGAAATAACAGTATTAGCAGAAACCTGGATGGAGTTGGAGACCATTGTTCTAGGTAACTCAAGAATGGAAAACCAAACACAGCATGTTCCCTAATTGCTTTTTAAAAATAGTCTACTAGGACTCACTTGTACATTTTCAGGATAACCATAAAAAAGTTTTGTCCTATGGGTATATTTTGCATATATTTCATGGCGCAATCACTGCAAGCTTCATCCAGTGTCCCCAAAAATACTTTTTACCTACCTTGCTGAACACTATTGCAAAAATAGATTAGTATCTTTGGTGTGTAAACTAAAGTTTATACCATAAGATATGCTTTTGATCAATTAAATTTATTTTAATATAAACTCTTCAGATTAAAAGAACATGAAAAAAACCTAGGATAATCATCCACCTCCTTCTTCCCAAGTCTTATTAAATGGTTGTCCAACCCATGCTTAAAATGTTATCGGTGTTCACTATATTTGAGCAACAATCTCTTATCACATGATGTGAAGTTTTGCCTGTTATTCATTGGAAATGGCCTGGCAGAACTGGACTCCTCTACATCTTTCTACACACAAGATACTGGAATAATCCTCATCCCCATACTAAATGGAGGATGTCTGGCGGGGAGTGGGATTCTGTTTTGTTTTGTTTTGTTTTGAGACAGATCTTGGCTCACTGCAACTTCTGCCTCCTGGGTTCAAGAGATTCTCCTGCCTCAGCTTCCCAAGTAGCTGGGATTATAGGTGCCCACCATCACACCTGGATAATTTTTGCATTTTTAAGTAGAGATGAGGTTTCACCATGTTGGTCAGCCTGGTATTAAACTCCTGACCTCAAGTGATCCACCTGCTTTTGTAGTATTCCATGGGTGTATGTATATATCAAATTTTCCTTATCCACTTGTTGATTATTGGGCATTTGGGCTGGTTCCATAATTTTGCTATTGTAAATTGTGCTGCTATAAACATATATGTGCAAGTGTCTTTTTCATATAATAACTTCTTTTCCTTTGGGTAGATACCCAGTAGTGGAATTACTGTATCAAATGGTAAACCTACATTTAGTTCTTTAAGAAATCTTCATATCCTTTTCCATGGTGGTTTTACTAGTTTATATTTCCACCATCAGTGAAAAAGTCTTCCTTTTTTGCCACATCCATGCCAACATCTATTATTTATTTATTTATTTATTTTTTGATTATGGCCATTCTTGCAGGAGTAAGAATGTGGTTTTGATTTGGATTTTCCTGATAATTAGTGATGTTGGACATTTTTTAAATATCTGGGAACTAACCTATGAAGGTGCAAAGGCATAAAAATGATACAGTGGACTTTGAGGTTTGGAGGAAAGGTGTGGGGGATGAAGGATAAAACACTACACATTGGGTACAGTGTACAGTGCTCAGGTGATGGATGCACCAAAATCTCAGAAATCTCCACTAAATATCTTATCCATGTAACCAAACACCAACTGTATCCCAAAAACTATTGAAACAAGAAAAGAAAAGAAAAGAAAGCACCTAGCACAGTGTCTATCACATAAGACACTTAAAAAAAAAAAAAAGAAAAGAAAAAAACAGGCCCAGTGGCATGGTGGCCCATGCCTGTAATCTCAGCACTTTGGGAGGCTGAGGCAGGTGGATCATGAGGTCCGGAGATCGATAGCATCCTAGCTAACATGGTGAAACCCCATCTCTACTAAAAATACAAAAAATTAGCCAGGTTTGTTGGTGAGCACCTGTAGTCTCAGCTACTTGGGAGGCTGAGGCAGGAGAATTGCATGAACCTGGGAGGCAGAGGTTGCAGGGAGCCGAGGTGGCACCACTGCACTCCAGCCTGGGTGGCAGAACATGACTCCGTCTCAAAAACAAACAAACAAACAAAAAGAGGAATTTCAGTCTATGAATTACATCTTTTATTTTCCAGTACTGATTTTTGCTAATTAGAATGAGTCCTTATTAAATAAAACAGTTCCCCAGTGAATACTGTAAATCTTTACCATGCCTTTTAATCTTTCTTAACAAATAAATTGTATTTCTTTATAGTGTTGTTTTTACTTTTACTTGCTAATATTTTTCATAGCAAATGGAAACTGGTAGTTAATAAAACAGATTACAATGAAAACAAAGGCTATTAGAAAAGCGTCTTGATAGTACCTTATTTTGTTTGACTCATTATTAAAAACAGAATTTTAAAAATTAGGAATATTAAAGAACATTCAATCAAATATCACATTTTAATAGAACATAATTTCTCAGGCAGTATGTTCTACAAAAAGAGAAATGATGATAGTATAAATTTTATTTTATTATGGTCCTTGGTTAATTAAAGTCAGAAGTATATTTATATCTGATTAGTTAATATAGTATCTGGGTTTATGTGATTGATAACTATTCTCCTTTTCTGAAGTCAGAGAATAGTCTTTGATTAAGGCTGAATTGTTCTCCCTAGAATCAGTTCTCTAATCTATTCTTCTTCTTTCTTTTTGGCTCTGTCCTTTCAGCCTGCTTCCTTTCCACAGAAAATTGATAGTCGAGAGGTCTCTTCTCACTTTGAACCACCATTTAATCTAAAACAATACAGCATGCTTAAACTTTGTGGGTTTCCTATGTATGAAATTATGTACCACTCCATTACGCAAAGTCATGTCAAATTCATTCTGCAGCATGCCATTTTAAATTTAGGAGTTGTTGGGAAATAGCCTTGAAATATAAGCTTATTTTCCTACCTGAGAGGTTCTAGTGAGCCCCACCTTAAACCTTTCTGAGATTTTCACAAGTGGTATTATGGATACACCCTTGAGTCAATCTTTATTTAGGCATTTCTTAGCTGACAGTATTTTACTGAATGGAGAGAATACCCTGGGATTTCTATATTTCTTCTAAATTATGCATATAAACCAAACTCCTTTTTTTAGAGCATTTTTTTTAATATTAAAAGAGCCAACTGATACTTCATTCAGCCTGAAATTCTCCTTGATAAGATTTATAATTTCATTGGGTGTATTTTTTATCTTCTGTATTAATGCAAGATAAAATTATGTTAATTGTTCTGCTCCTGTAGGATAGGGAACAGGCTGCCTTTTCTGCAGCCTAAGATAACAATTTCTCACTGCTTCTCTTGCCTCCAATAGAAGCCTTCCTGCTTCTCTTCCAGTCTCCACTTGCCACCTGAACTAGAAGACAATGCCAAACATTTTAGGTTTTTGCAAAGGCAGCAACCCACTTCCAGGTATTAATTTCTGTTTCAGTTACCTTTTGCAGCATAACACATTACCTCAAAGCTGAGTGACTTAAAACAATACGAATTTATTATTTCTCATGATTCTGTACCTTAGTAATGTGGGAAGTTCTGTTGGCTCTTCCTGAGATCACTCATGTGGCTGCAGTCTTTTGATGACTACACCCAAGCTGGAGGTTCTGAGATGGCATCAATCAAAGTTTTTGCTACTTCATTTGGCTATGAGCTGGGGATCCTTTGTTTTCCTACAGTTAACCTTTCATTCTCTTTTAGGCTTGGATCAAATTTCACCTTATGGTGGTTTCGGGGTTTCAAGACAGTAAGGGATAAACCTGCAATATCTGTTGAGATTCACACGGGACTTCTGCCATGTTAAAATGGGCAAAGCCAGCTGCGAAGCCAGTGAAAGGGACAATAAAATACAGCTCAGATACCATGTCACATTACTAAGGTTCTTGGTACACCAAGATAGGATTTCTTAGAGGTCATGACTATAACAATCTGTCACTCTGCCTTTCTCCTTCAAGGCGCCTCTGAAGATGTTATGAAATTATGAATACTTTTCTAAAGATTTCATTTTTGGAGCAGTTTTAGATTGAGAGCAAAACTGAGAGGACAATACAGAGATCCCCTTGCCCTCAAATATGCACAGCTTCCCCCATTATTAATATCCATCACCAAAGTGAAACATTGGTTACAATTGGTGAACCTATAACAACACAGCACAATTATCCAAAGTCCATGGCTTACATTAGGGCAAATTTTCTGTGTTGTACATTCTATGAATTTGCATAAATGTATAATGACAAGTAACCACCATTATGGTACCAGGCAAAGTATTTTTCCTGCCCTAAAAATCCTTGTGCTTTGCCTATTTATTGCCTCCTCCATCCTAAACTCTAGCAAACACTGATCGTTTTACTCTCTTCATAGTTTTGCCTTTACCAGAATGTTATATAGTCTAAATTACCCTGAATATAGGCTTCTTTCACATAGTAATACACATTTAAGGTTCCTTCATGCCTATTCATGGATTGATAACTCATTTCTTTGTAGTATTAAATTAGAATAATATGCCATTGCTTGAGTGTACCACAGTTTATTTATCCATTAAGCACATCTTGGTTGCTTCCAAGTTTTTGACAATTATAAATGAAGTTGTTATAAATATTCAGGTGCAAATTTTCTTGTGGACATACATTTACAGTAACATATATGCCAAGGTTATTGGGGTAATACCCAGATAAGTATGTTTAATTATTTAAGAAATTGCCAAACTCTATTCCAAAGTCCCTGTGCCATTTCGCACTGCCATCAGCAATAAATAAGAGTTCCCTTTGCTCCATATCCTTGCCTGCATTTTATGTTGTCAGTATTATAGATTTGGGACATTCTAATGGATGTGTAATGGTATCTTTTTGTTGTTTTCGTTTGCATTTTCCTGATGACACGTGACGTAGAGTATCTTTTCATATGTTCTTTTGCCATTTGTATATCTTCTTGGTGAGGTGTCTGTTACAGTCTTTGGCCCATTTTTAAATTGAGTTCTTTATTTTCCTATTGTTGAGTTGGTAAGAATTCTTCACATATTTTGAATAGCAGTCCTTTGTCAGATGTGTCTTCGGTAGATATTTTCTCCCAGTCTGTGGCTTGTCTTCTCAGTCCCTTGCCACTTTCTTTTGCAGAGGAGGAGGTTTTAATTTTAATGAAGTCCACTTTATCACTTACTTCTTTCATGGGTTGTGCTTTTGGTGTTGTATCTAAAAAGTCACCACCATATCTAAGGTCACCTAGGTTTTTTTCTGTGAGTTTTGTAGTGTGTTTTACATTTATGTCTAGGATCTATGATCCATTCTTAGTTAATTAATTTTTTTTTCTGAGATAGGTTCGGCTTTGTTACTAAGGCTGGAGTGCAGTGACTTGATCTTGGCTGACTGCAAACTCCACCTCCTGTGCTCAAACCATCCTCCCACCTTAGCCTCCCAAGGAGCTGGGACTACAGGCACCCACCATTACTATGTCTGGATTTCTGTGTTTTTTGTAGAGATGGAATTTTGCCATGTTGTCTAGGGCATCCTCAGCCTCCTGAGCTCTAGCAATCTGCCCACCTCCCCTCCCAAAGTGCTGGGATTACAGACCTAAGCCACCATGCCTGGCTTAGTTAACTTTCTGAAGTATTACTTTTTAAAATTAACTATGAGACTCTAGATCAGTGACAAAACTGCCCCTGATTAATTTTGAAAGTGAAAATAATTTCCTGATTGATTGAATTCAACATATCATTCACATATGTAGGATTATAGAGTTTTAGGACAGTAAAGGTAATAAAGTGACATCTAGTACAAATTCACTTCTTATTCTTAATCCTGTCCATCATTTCACCGTGACATTTTTTGCCCAAATCTGTAGGTGTTAACACGCTGCTACTGTAAGAAATTTTCATCAGAGCTGATCTATTACTATTACTCCTCCTCCTCCTCCTCCTCCTCCTCCTCCTATTACTACTTCCACTATGAAACAGCCCCTTCCCTCATTGCCTTTTATGTGCCAATTCCTTTTCACACATTATCTTTATTCAACAACTTCATAAAATATATATTATGATTAAACCCAAGAATATGAGGTTTAGAAACATTAAGGAGTAGGCTATAAACGTGGACTTATCTATACTCAAGGCCTGAGTTTGCAGCACTTTGCCTAGAGAACATTATAGAAGTCTCTTGGACGAGAAAGGAAGAGTATGAGGAAAGCAGTTGAGCAGAAAAAATGAATATTTACGAAGCACCTGCAAATGTCAGACAGAGAGATATAGCACTTCAGTATAATGCCCGTTTTGGTCTCAGTTTTCCATCTCACTCCTTACCTACTTTTGTCTCCTCCGTATGTCAGAATTATAAACCCTTCCTTATAATGTCACACATAGTTTTCAAAAGGTGTATATTTCTCATCCTTAACCCAGAAAACTCACAGTTGAATATCTGTGTATTTTTTTTTTCTCTTTATCATTCTTTACTTCCCCCCGCCCCCAATTATATAAGTGCAGGATGGGGCATTACGATTTAGGGACTTATGGTTATGACAATATATTAGTAATTGTTCTGACCTCTGGGCCTTAGGCTTGTTGTTGGTGCTGTTTTAAATCCACATAATTCGGTGTTTGGATCGTCTTTTAGGAAAACATCCAGGAAAGATGCCTTCAGGGTCTGGGTTGCGACTTCTAAGACCAGCACTGGCAGCTTCTGCTTCTGGGTAGAAATTGTAAAGAGAACAGGTGATCAATGCAGGAGGCCAGGGATAAGTCAGTGAACATAAATAACAGAGGAAAGAAGAAGGAAGGTAAACTGTCAAGGGGGCATTATTCGCTTTGTTTCTGTGTGTGTCTCCCTTCTCTTTTTTCTTAAAGAAAAGAAAAAATTTTTCCAGGAGCTTTGTAGCACCATCTCAATCTCTTTGCATCTGCCAGTTATGCTCACTCACATTCAGGAAAGTCACACGTATCATTTTTCAAAAGGCACAGAAAAGAAAATATTGCAAACTGACAACCCTTTTAGGAAATCCACTTTGGACTGGGAATTTGAGACAAGGTGAAGTGGAGACTTATACAATTCTCCAGTGGATTTTGATTTGAATACTAAGGCTCTTCAATACTGCATTTTCTCTGGTTAATTTGCACACACACACACACACACACACACACACACACACACACACACACGCAAACACTTTGGACCACTGCAGAGAATATTCGGGCAAAGAATATCAGGAAATAATGTGAGTTTCATTTTCATCTCCATCTCCATCTAGTAGTTCCTGACGTGAACATCTTTATCTGATGGGAAGAACAGTCCAGCACCCCGGAATAAAGAGAGCTAGGATCTTCACAGCAGAAACCACTGTATGGAAATTAAAATGAAAATGGAATTCACAGTATTTCCTAATGATTACTGGAGGCCTGATTTTTCTAGAGAAGTGCATCTGCTCTCTCTTTTACTCTCCATGTGTAAACATTCACCATTTTAAAAAATTGAAGAGGAAAGATCTAATTTTGAAATTTTCTCACGGAAACCTACGTTTTCTTCTTCCCTTTCTAAAAAGAAAGTAACTATATAAAGGAGGTACTATAGTAGAAATTAGAAAAGCTAAAAATTCTTTGTATATTAGAGTGTTTCTACATCCTTGTTAAATTTGGTTTCAGTAAATGAAAACACGGTCATTTGATTCTATTGTCCTTTCTTGAAGAATGAGCAGGTGACCTTCTGAGGCATGCAAAATGGAAACATATTCTACAGTGAGAAAAAGAAAACCATATGGATACAGGTATCCATGGGGCCCCAGGAGGTAATGTGTGGCACAAATAGTCAATTTTCTCTATTTCTGTCTCTGGGGCCTTATATACTCTCTTCTCTGCTTCATTTGTTCACTGGTTTTATTTCTCTTCTCAAAAGAGCCTTCCCTTCTCTCAAATGCCAATTAGAGCCTTTGGAAGCTAATTTTAAACTCTCATAAATGAAGTTTTGGTGGGTCCAGCTTGAGCCAGATTTCTACTCTTGGTCCCCAAAGCTGTGGTTATGGGGAGATAGGGCCACATGACCTGATGCCCCTTCAGTGGGGAGGCAGATGGCCAGAGGAAAAACTTTGGGCAGATTTTTTTCTCAAAATAACTTAGCATAGGATAAAAACATAATTGGTGGAAGAAATAACTAATATTTCTTGTGTGTTTCATCTTTTATCTTTCCAAGTATATGTTTAGTTGCCACAGCTATTGCTGAGTAATAAGCAACTCCAAAACACATAGCATAAAATTACAATTGTTTATTTTTCATGTGTTCATGGGTTACCCAGGGCAGTTATGATGTTTCTGGGCCAGGCTTGACTGATCTTGCCTGGGCTCATTCATGAAGCTGCTGCTAGTTGGCCAGTTGGCTGGGGGCATGCATGTCTAGGATACCCTTACAGTGGGTCCACTCATTTTCTACTCATGAGGCCCCTCATTCTCCAGCAGACTACCTGAGCTTACACTCTCGGTAGAAGGAGAGGTTTTAGGGAAAGACAGAGAGAGAGAGAGAGAGAGAGAGAGAGAGAGAGAGAGAGAGAGTAAAAGAATGTTCAGCTTCTTGGGGTCTAGTTTCAGAACTGGTGTGATAATGTTTCAGAGCATTTCATTGGCCAAAGCATATCTCCAGGCCAGCTCTAATTCCAGCTCGGAGAAATAGATTCCACTTCTTCATGGGAGGGGCTGCAAAGTGACAATGCAAAGGATGCTGGGATAGAGGGAGGTCATTAATTTGTGTCACCAATGCAATATAACACTTGCGTCTTTATTTACCTCATCCACTTATTATTAAACCCCAAGCTGTTCTCTCTCTTTTTTATCTTCTGCTTTCAGACAGGGCATGCCTTCTTGGATTCTCTTCAGAAAGCTAAACGTTTTCCAGTTATTTTTCTATTTTATAATTAAATACTTTTAAGCTGCATATACCTGCTAATATCTTCAGGATGATGTTTCTTTTATTTTATCCCACAATATTTATACCGTGTCTTTATTATTTCTTTAAATATTGCTTTTTTGTTCACTTATAATTGTGGTTAAGGGTCGAGCTTAATTAGAATTAAACTGCCTGTGTTCAGATTGTTCCTTCACCACTTACTACCTGTGTCACTTTCAGCAAATTACTTTGACTTAAATTCTCTTTGTCTCAGTCTTCTCATCGGTAGGATGGGAATGATCATAACCACCTGATAACATTTTACAAAGGTGAAAGGATTATTTATCAGCACTAAAAATAGTACCTGTTACATAGTAATTTTCAGTAACTGTTGTTATTATGTTTCTTGTCATTATTACTTTATCAATCTTTAAATGAACAAGAATATATCCAGGCTCAGGTGCTTTGATTGAGTGGATTGATCTTTGGCTTGCCATTTTTTTACTGAGCAGACTTCTCCTCAGATCTGCAGCTGAAGAACTACATCAGGTGTCCTGAACCCCAGGGCCACAGAATGGTACCAGTCCATGGCCTCTTAGGAACCAGGCTGGACAGCAGAAGGTGGGCAGTGGATGAGTGGATGAAACTTCATCTGTATTTACAGCCCTCCCTATTGGTCACATTACTTCCTGAGCTCCGCCTCCTATCAGATCAGCAGCCACATTAGATTCTCATAGGAGTATGAACCCTATTGTGAACTCTGCATGCAAGGGATCTAGGTTGTGTGTTCCTATGAGAATCTAATGGCTGATGATCTGTCACTGTCTCCCATCACCCCCTGATGGGACCCTCTAGTTGTAGGAAAACCAGCTGAGGGCTCCCACTGATTCTACATTGTGATGAATTGTATAATTATTTCATTCTATATTACAACATAACAATTATAGAAGTAAAGTGCATAATAAATATAATGCACTGGAATCATCACGAAACCATCCCCCCACTCCCAGTTCATGGAGAAATTGTCTTCCATGAAAGCGGTCCCTGGTGCCAAGAAGTTTGGAGACTGCTGAGCTAGATGCTATGCAGAGATCCCGGCGTCTTTTTATGATCAGTTCCCATTCACCTTGGGCTGGGCCTTCTTGGGATTTTTGTTTCTGGGTCTACACTGTCAAGGCTGCAGCATTTCACCTCGACTGCACGTTTCTCTTGCTCTCGTTCTCTCTTATGCAGATTGCTTCAGAACGTTCAGATATTAGAAAATACAGGACGAAGGCATCAAAGAGGAGAAAGGGAGAAGAGTATCACCTACAGAGATTCTGGTCAGAAGCAGATCCTGCTTCTCTGTTAGGGGAATGTGGATCAGGTTTGGTGGCCTTCTAACATCTCTCATTCTGTCAGGCTTGTTCTATGTCACAAGCTGGCATGCACACAGGGCACCAATTGGTTAATACACTCAGCCCTGTCTGACTTCCAATTATTGAAAATTCCTTCCAGATTCAGGCCTTGGGTTGTCTGTCAATCTTAGTTTATAGGGTCAGAAATTTACATCTTTCCTGCCCTTACATAGTTCTTTTAGTGGGAGTTCGGGAGAGGCTTTGTCCAAGACTTCTAAACAGAGGCCATTTTTAAACCAGAAACTTTGTTCACCTAATTGTCAAGTTTATTTGGCTCTTGTTTTTATTCAGCCTAAAAATTTGGATGTGAACATTATCCAGGAATAACTCCTTCTTAAGTAAATATAGCATGTTATTGAATAAGAAGCACATAGAATTTTAAACTAGAATTCTAAGGTTTCCAGAAAACAGGTTACCCTCTCATGCAGTTTTCTTTTAGGGGTAAGTGACTTATGACCCCCTAATGAAAACAAACTCTAAGATGTCAATGGTGATAGCTGGGTATTATTTTTGTTTAAGAATGTTGAATATTGTAGGTATAAGACTCTTGTAGCACAAGTAGTATTAAATATTTTCACGTCTTTGGATTATGGTTTATTCCCCCCTTTTTTTCAGGGGGGATTTGGGGGTACTTTCAAATAAGACCTGAAGAAATATATCTTCCTGGCTGAAAAGAAAAATTCTAAAGTGGATATTTTTAACTTGTACAATTTTTAGTTTCTAAATCTGTCACTAATCAGGGAATCATTTTTGTGTGTGGCTGGCTGTTATTTATGAAAAAGTTGTATTTTATGAAATGTTGATTTTTCAAAACGTTATTTGACAGGTTTCTTTGGAATGCTATTTATGCTGACTCTGTATTTATTAAGCTACACAGGAAGAGGTAACTTTATAGAAAAAAATACATCTGTAAAAAATGTGCAGAAGTTGCTTAACCCTTAAAGAAATTAGAGTCAAATTTAATTCTGGCATTTACATTTAAATGAATAATAAAGTACAGATTCTTGCCTATTGAGAAATGTACTTGGTGGTTCTGGCTACCAGTACTTCCCTGTTGCAAACCAAAAAACCTGAAAAAAACAGTTTATTGAGGGATATGTATTTGTTAATTCTGATTCTTATAAACCTGCCCATTTTCGTGTAGATAAACAAATGCTGATGGAATGACGAGTCCAACCAAATTCAGAGAGCTTTTTAGTCATATTTATAAAACCAGTCACATATAAAATTGACTGAAAACAATACCATCACCACCAACAAAACCACGACCACCATCAATGGAAAGTAACCTGATGGTAAAGTAAATTTTAACATTTTATGAGTTGGTTGGTTCAACATTGTAAAAATTCCCTGACATAGGCAGCTTAACAGAACTCCATCTCTGAAGCAGGATTGGACAGGATCTAACAGAGTTATTTTTTTAAAGGATATAATTGTGTACATTTACTGGTAATGAAAATGATTAAAATAGTTATGGAGTTAGGAAAAGTCCACTTATTTATTTACTCATTCCATGAATATTTTCTGGGTGGGAACTATGCTCAGCAGACTGTATTCTGGAAGCATCTTCAGCCAGATCTCTATTACATAGGGTTAATTTGCTAATATTAGTTCTTGCTTCCACAGAAAAATTGTTAATCCATTTTATGCACAAAGTTTCTGTTCTTCCCAAATAGAATTGTCTTTGTCTCTCCCTTTTATAATAATTACATTTAAAGTCTGTCTTCTATACGAAACTTCACTCTCATTAATTTCCTTCACTACGCTACTACTTTATTATTGCTTGGTGTTATTCATTACATTTTTCAAGAATTATCCTAATTTCCATAAAATACAACATAGCTTTGAAAGTTTATTTTAGGTTATAATTTGCCATGGAAAATTATTTTGAGAGTGTTCATATTCTCTGGAAAAAAAATGCATTTACATAGTTTGGAAACCATATGTGTATTTCTGGGAACAATAAGGGAGATATCTGAGTCTGGAATGTGTTGGGAAATCTATATCATGTTCTCATGTAATTATGGGGTTTGGTCAAACAGACCAAAGAGACCAACTGGCCAACAAGCTTTTAAACCTTTATGTTATTTGTGTTGGTTACTGTTTGGAATCTGGTGAGAGAGGCTATAACTCCTGGAAGAACTAATTTTCAATGTGGATTTTATCTTAGAACAAAAAGTAAATTTTTATGAATAATTTTTGAGCTGTAGAAATTTCAAACTCTTGTGCTTCCTAATTTACTCATCTAATCAAATAGTTTTTGAGCACTTACCATGTTCTGTGTAATTTGCTAGGTGCTGGAGATTTGATGATAGAGAAAACAGATATCCCTTCCCTAAAGAAGGCACTAATTTATCATGTGTCATTAAAATTCTCTGGTCTTGAATTTCTTTGTAGAAAAAATGGAAGAAAAAAATCTCTGAATTCTATACTTATCATAAAATTATATCTAAGAATAGGTAGTTATAAAATAATTTATTGAAAGTGAGAAAGACAAGTTGTAGTTGTAGAAGGCAATGTTTGGAATTTAATGATTTACATCAGAAATAACACATATGTTAAACAGTATGTATAATTCTAACAGACTTAAAATAGTACCAAAAATCTAAAAAAAAAAAAAACCTACAGCAACATAAGTATCATGTCAAAAACTCAACAAAACAGAGAAAAATGCCAAATCAAATATCACTTGGATAAAAGACAAGGTCAACCATAGATTGTTTTGAGTCACTTTTTTTCTAGAAATACCAATCCCTCTCCATTCTGTTAGCATTTGTAAGGATGACCTGAAACCAAATATAATGATAAAATTTGTAGCTAGCTTTTTCTGCTTTTCCTTTGCACCCCCATTTGATTTTTTAATTCTATCCCATATATGTAACTTTTAAAGTACTTTATTTTAAACACTTTTATTTAAAGTCATTTTGAAACGAGTATTTCTTAAACAATTTTAATGCCTTCCTTACCTTTTCTCATATTCTTACGTAATCCTCAGAAATCACTAGCTACATTAGCTATATAATAGAAGATCTGAACACCATCCTTATGGAAAAAATGATTCCAAGGTCTTAACCAAATGCTGTCTGCATATATAATTTTTGACCAGCATTTAAATCAACAGCTAAGTATATTAACATATTTGATCAGATGCATGTATGTGTTTCATCACAAAATAAGAAGTGCAGCTTAACCTGACTGATACATAGTATTTTTACATACACACATGCATACGTACACACAGCAAAAACTTGCTGTGACTCCTTTCTTGGGCTTTAGGATCTGTCACTCATGTTGCTATGACTAAATCTTTAAATCAAAGTGGGGTGTCATTTTGGTGGTCAATGGTTGTGCGAAACTAAGTTTCTATACATTAACAAATTGAGGCCACATATAATAAAACAATGGAACCATGGTTTTGTCCCATTTGTGTCAAAAAAATAAAATTGTCTCGTTTGGAAATGATGAAGAAGAAAAATGTAACTTTAATGTGGACCATACTATTCTACATGCATTGTGCTACAGAAAAGCAATACTGGTTAGATGAATTAATATGATTTTCTTTGAGTCTCTCACTTTTTTCATTTGTGTCTGCAGGATTTGAATGGCTCCATCTGATATAAATTAGCTTTTTGTCTCCATGCCTCTTCTATAGACCTGGGGAAGAGCACGTTTCACTTTCTTGACAAAAGTGATGACCAAACTTGCAGTGAGTAGGGTAAAGTATATGTCATAAAATATGCAATGACTTAACTGATTAGTGAGGTGATCATTCCTAGTCCTATGCCAATATATATTCAGAATAATAAATCCTATGGAACATCATGCATCACCAGCTTTATTTTGTTTTTCTGTGGTAAAACCAAGCCTTTATACCATGGAAAAATGGTTAGGTGTTTTTGTCTTACCATTTTCTATCAGCAACCTTTTAATCTCTATTAGAGTTGATAATATGGGATTCATGTTTAGCTGGAATATACAGATCATCAACTCGCCCATGTTCCCCAGGCCGGTCTCAAACTCCTGGCCTCAAGCAATCTGTCTGCCTCAACCTCCCAAAGTGCTGGGATTAGGGGCATAAGCCACCACACCTGGCCAAAGTTAGTGATTTTTAATCTTCTTTCTGTCAAGCACAAATCAAAGTTGTTAATTATAAGCCAAATTGGCCAATTTAAATTTATCTTTCATTCTTCCCATTTCCTACTCCCTAGAATAAAAATAATCATGGATTAGGCAAAAAGTCAAGAAGAAAGATAAGGGCTTGCATGTTTCTGAAACTATATTTTAAGATCTTTCAGTTAGTTAAAAAATTATCTTTCTAATTTTCTAGTGAATACTGAATTTCTCATACATGCAAGACCTCTTAAATTATACACAACAAAATCAAAGATAAAAATAAGTAGGGTTTAGCTCTGATTTTCTAAAAGTGAATTTTTATTACTTTTCATCTTATAAATATGTGCTATACTATATACTTTATATTTTAATATAATTTTGTAATTTCCCCATTTTATCCGTTCCAAATAGTTTCAATGTATAGGTCTGTGCAGCTAATTGCCTTTCTTGATTCTCTTTCAAATTTTCAAACACTGTTTACAATTAATCATATTTTTTTTTGTTACTTGATGGTTCCACTTTTTTGCTTTTAATGTCACTTCCTTAGATGTCTCGGCCAAGAAGTGTAGCATAATGACACCAACTTAACTCATGACTGCAGGCTGGTTTTCCAACCCATTAGTGCCCTCCACAAGTCAAGTGTTGGACCACAGGAAATGAAGAAGTAGAGCTTTGGTTTACACATGTTGACGTGAACAACTCAGTTGCACCCGTTATGAGAGTAACTGCTCAGCTCATGATGAGTGAATAGGTCCTCCAGCAAGAAACAGAAAATACAGAAATGGACCTTCTTTGGGAGCAGGGTAGCAAGGTGCTGACAGCTTAATGAATGACTTGTCTGTTATGACAGTAGGACACCTAGCAATGCCAAGAGCAAATATTTGAAAGAATATGCAATGCAGGAAATGTATATATGTTCTATATATAGGACACTTAGATTGCCTGTATCACTAACAGATGGGCAGCATTTGAGAAATCTTATTTTATAATGTGCAACATCACTCCTGTCAGATACACTTTGAGATTTGGGGATTAATGGAGCATAGCACTCAGAGTGAACTGGGAATTCCATTGTATGTACTGAGGGGATTGGGGGTTTTAGGGATAGATGAGCTCAACAGAGAATACTGTCCATATTTTTTACAGGTATAACTCTGATTTCATTTATAATTTAATAATAAACATCTGCAGGCACCATGTCAGATGAAATAGGTAAGTAGATAATTTTGTGATGTGTCTTTGGATAACATTAAATAGCGAAACCGTGGCCAAAGGAGCCAAGTGAATAGAAGGATGAGGAGTTCACTTTTTCTTTCTAAACTGAGAAATCCACCAACATAATTTTGAAGGGCAATAAAATGAGCTAGCTTGCAAAAAATGATATTATTTATAAAAGGACTCACTTTGGAATTAAGATTCAGATAATTTTAATTAAATCAACTGAGATAGATGACTGAGAGCTCTTTTTTTTTCTTTTCCTCTTTCTTTCTTTTTTTCTTTTTCTTTCTTTCTTTTTCTTTTTCTTTTCTTTTTTTTTTTTTTTTTTTTGAGACAGAGTCTTGCTCTGTTGCCCAGGCTGGAGTGTGGTGGCATGATCTCGACTCACTGCTATCTCTGTCTCCCAGGTTCAAATTATTCTCCTGCCTTAGCCTCCTGAGTAGCTGGGATTACAGGTGCACGCCACCATGCCTAAATTTTCATATTTTTAGTAGAGATGGGGTTTCACCATGTTAGCCAGGATGGCCTCAATCTCCTGACCTTGTGATCCACCTGCTTTGGCCTCCCAAAGTGCTGGCATTACAGGCATGAGTGCCTGGCCGAGAGATGGTTCTCGAATAGATTCTGACACTCTTATCCACTCTGGTATGATCTCTTGCAAGTACATTTATTAACCATAGTAAATAAGCATGGAGACAAAAATTAGGCCCACCAACTATTAGAAGATTAATGGCCATTTTGGAGTCTCATGGGTTACAAATGTATGTAGTGCAGATTAGATTTTGAGATATTTCTTATTACATAGGTCAAGAAGAGGATGGGTAACCTGTAAATACTTGAAACCCCAAGTTACTCACTGAAATTTCGTGAGTGCTAAGTCATTAGCCATATCCTATCATAGGCAAGCCTCCCTCTCTCCTCATCACTGTGTGCATTCCCACTCATCATTCATCAGTTTTTACTGGCAAATGGCTCAGTACCAGGTACGTCGCTGCATGGTCCTAGTTAATAGCCTGCTGCCTTTAGAAATGCTCTGTGTCAAAATTCTAACAGAAAAAAGCTGTACGGATTACTGTTCTCAGCCTTGCATTCGTTCTCTAGCAACTCCTGGGCTTCTCAGAGCCTTGCTGAGGAGGCATTACTTCTAGCCTCACAGCAATTCCGCAGAAATAAAGAAGGGTCCAAGCTAATAAGATCTCACATGATGCTGGCAAAATATGGGTTTCCCACAGCTGTTACGTCTCTGTGCAGCCAGGTCTCAACATCTGGTGCAAACTACTTGGCTGAAGCAACAGAATGGTATCTGGCTTTCAAATCATCAGGGCACAATCATTTGGCCCCATGAAGTGATCTAATTTGATAAGAGACCTCAACACTATTGAAACATGACTACTGTGATGTTTGCAAAATAATAGGTCTCTATGGTTCAGCCTAACTGGCCTCCCTTAGCCTAAACGTTTATGTTTTAGTCATTTTTTTTCAATATATGCCTTAATTAAACAATCACAAAACTGACCACATAAATAAGCATAAAAGAAATTTTATGTAAAAAATGTGGTTCTTCTTTTCTCACTGTGATCCTTAACTTTCTGCAAGAAATAGCTCTGCCACAGCACTGCCCCAGAGCCCTGCCATGGAGCCATCCCTGACTCTTCACGTTACCCCTGTGGGTTGACCTGGTCAGTCCCTGGGCATTGTCAGTTATTTATGAATATTGTCTCTCACTTCTATTCTCTCTGGTTTCATTCTAGGTCAGGTCTTCATAATCAGGGACCTAATTATTACAATATAATGTATGTATGAATCAAAACTCATACATACATTATATATGGTATATTTATGTAAACATTCTTGAAAACTCTTGTTGGAGAACATCATGGTACACGTGTCTTGTTGGCAATTCAGCTGAATGAAAACTTAACCCATATGTCTATATGGATAAACACTATGGCAAGTGAGAGTCTGAGATGATCACTCTCCCATGAAGAAAGGTTTGTTGGCCCTCAAAATACGGCAGCAGCGTAGAGTTGGAAACAGAGGTGTGATGTTAGAGACAGTGCGTCTCCCACAGTGTCCCCAGTAATAATGGTTGTAAATTATTCCTTCTTTTTGCCTCCCTCGGGTTGAGCATGAACAAAAAACAAATATAACGTGAACATACTCAAATGAAAGACATATATTTTGCAACACTTATGGGAGGGAAAGAGCTAATTTTCTTAATTTCAAAAACTCATATGTCACTGAAATGAAACAAAACTATCCAGTAAAAGTATGGTCAAGGGACAGGAACAGATAGCTCCCAGGGATTTAAAGATAAATTTAACTCAAAGAGGAAAATGTCACAAATTAAATTAAAACTATACATTTCTATTTTGTTAGAAGGTGCAGAACTATAGTCACTTACATGTTGCAGGAAGGGCAAATCTTTATGAAGTTCCATTTGTCAAAACTTATAAAAATATAAATAGACATATTTTGGTAAAGAATTCCACTTAGCTGTAGATTAGATGTGCATGGAAACATACATACAAGAATGTATATGTATTATTGCTCATGAGTTAAAAAGACTAAGAAACAACTTGAACATCCAGCAATAGGAGATTTATAAATAAATAAGGGTAACGCTATTGAATGAAATAGTATGCAGTTGCAGCTGTCGAAAAGAATAAGGAGGCTCTGTACCTACCAAGACAAACTGACTTCCATGACAAGGTGAAAAATGCAAAATACAGAGTAGTGTATATAAAATTTAAGCTGTGTTGAAAAAGAAAGTTATTACCAATTTTAGCGTATGCCCATATTATCCATGGATGTTTAGACAAAAATTCGGTAATAGTGTGACTATATCTTGGGTGCAGAAATAAGGGGTTAGAAGTCATTGACAGAAAGAAAATATAATTTCCATTGAATACTTATTTGTTGTCTTTAAAATTTTCACTTTTGCATGTATTCATGTAACCTTTCAAAAAATTGAAATATACCTATACATGCATGTATATTTATTTGTATATTTTATATATTAATATAGTGCATATTTATTACAAATTATATATGATAATATACAATTAACAAACTACATGCAAAATAAAAAAACTCTCAGCTTTTTCCATGGTGTCATTTGGAGGTATCACAAAGTGTCTGATTCATGCTGGGAATAACACAATATAAAAAAGAGAATCAGAAGCCTGTGGAAAGACCTTCAACTACAGTAGCTCTTGAGATAACAGAATTCAGTCGACAAGACAAAGATCAGAAATTCACAGTCACATGGTGGTAGAGAAGGCAAACAGTAACCTGACAAGGTTATAGATGTGGTAACTCCATTTAAGCATTGTCAGAAACGGTAGCTGGAGAAAAACCTGTGAAAGTCTTCTCATGTTTGGTGGTTAAGCTAGATGAAGACTGAAATCATTGTTTACACTTAATGCTTGTACGCCCCATTTTGTAAACATAGCTGGGAATAAGCACTCTCCTAAAAGCAGGAGGCATGGTCATGCTAAAATGAGGCTGGCTCAACAGAGGCCAACCAAGAATTTGGAGGGAACGGGGCTGGTGTGTTCCAGATAACAAGTCACACGTTGTCATCCAGTTTACTTAACTGTATGATGCCCTCTTCGTTTGTGCACCCTTATGGATGTTAAATTCTGTCTAATGATGCAGCCATATTATCTTTCAAAATTCAAAATATCTTTATGTTTCTATAAGGGTGTGTGCTTGACACATGTCCTTGCCTGTTGAAATGACCATTTTAAAATTCCCTTTTCTGCAGTACTAAGTATTACAAAAAATGTGGAGAAACTGTATTGACATACAATTTATCTAGGGACAATTTATCTAAAGTTTAGGAAGGAAGGAATCTGATCAAAACGAGTTACCATGAGATCTTGATGACCGACAACCGGGCAATTTCTTATTCTCTCAAATCTGGTTGGTAGGAAATTTATATCTAAGAGCAAATTAGTCTCTAACTGATAAGAAATTTAAGTTAGAGAAAATGATTTATCTTCTTGGTAGGAGGGGAATTGCTGCGCTTGCTATATTCTGCTGCTTGCCTCTAAAAATCATAATGGTAAAGAGCAGAAGATCAAACACCGCATGTTCTCACTCATAGGCGGGTGTTGAACAGTGAGAACACATGGACAGAGGGAGGGGGGCACTACACACTGGGGTCATTTGGGGGGAAATAGGGGAGGGACGGTGGGGGTGGGGAGTTGGGGAGAGATAGCAAGGGGAGAAATGCCAGATGTAGGTGATGGGGAGGAAGGCAGCAAATCACACTGCCACATGTGTACCTATGCAACAATCCTGCATGTTCTTCACATGTACCCCAAAACCTAAAATTGCAATAAAATAAATGGAAAAAAAAAGAGATAGACATTTTAATTCTCACTTGTTTTTATATTTTGCCATTGATTTTTATGTCTTCCTTCCCTTCTTCCCTCTAGCTCTTTTCCTATTCAGAAGGAAGATTTGATCACAGATCTATTTATCCTATTCTGTGTTTTCTACTTTGACTGAGTGAGCATTGTCATCTTGCTTCATTACAAAATAGGAACAAAGAGAACTTTGAAAAAAGAAGGGCCAACCTCCATAAATACCACTGTTTTTCATGAAGGTTGTGTACACTGGATGGCCAGCAGGAGTCAACTGAGCAAGTTTCCCTGTAATGAGAACATAGATGTCTAACTAATATAAAACTGCCTGTAACGTTTTAGGGCCCACTTTCCTGACCTTAAACTTGAAAGCATCATTGCAGAAAGCACTTCACTTTCCTCTCTTTTCAGAATTCTGCTCCAATTCCTAGTCTCAAAATTAGCTTCTATCAAATGCAGATGACAATTAGAATCTCCACAGCATCTGGGGATTCAGCTAAACAACTTACATGGCTGCTGCTTTAAGTCATGAGCCTAACACATTCTGCTTTTGGTAATTTCTGCTCTCCTTTAGTTGTTTCCCTATTCTCATGTGTATAATTCCTTTCAATTCAACTCACCCTGGCTGGTGCACCTTCTAACCATTACACTGTACCCTTGGAAACCTCATTCCGTCATCCACTGTTTCCCTGCATCTTCAAAATTCTAGAGAAAGAGTCCCTGCTTTTGACATTTCCTTTTTATTTATTTATTTTCGTAGAGACAAGATCTCACTTTGTTGACCAGGCTTGTCTTGAACTCCTACTCCCAAGTGATCCTCTTGCTTTGGCCTCCCCAAGTGCTGGGATTACAGGCACAAGCCACCATGCCCAGTTTCCACTTCTTTACTTAACCTAGTAGTAGCAACATCACGTCTCTTTGTCTTCTTATGTGAAGGGTTCTCATTCTTTCAGACCTCACAAGCCATGGGACTCAGAAGCACTGTGGCAAATGTCCTAGCCCTCGCTACCTTCTTCGGCCCATCTGTATTTCTGCAATTGCCTTTCCCTCCTGTCCTCCACACCAACTCCTCCAAACCTCCACCACCCTCCTCAAGACTGCTCTACCACATTCTCTCACCAGTATCTTGCCATTTGCTCATTCACCTCTTCCGCTTCCTGCCTGATAACTCACCCAAATGAATTGCTCTGTGCCCCTCCTCCTCCCTCTTGGAAGAAGTCAGTTCCCTTCTGTGAAATTAGACTAATACATCCACCTTTGCTTTCCATCCCAATCCTTCCTGAATCAGAAGAAAACTCAGAAACTGGGTTTATTTAGTAAAGCGTCTCATGCCTGCACACTTTCTCTTCTCCCTTAGTGTTTTTGCCTCTATTTAGCTTAAAAACAAAATCAAAGCATCAAAAAATGAAACTCTTTCTCCCTACCTCTTTACACTTTCAATCCCTGATTAAGCTAAAAATCTAGCATTCACATTAGATTCCTGTACTTCTTTATCCAAACCATTATTTATCCAGTTCTATGAACCAGCGCTTTTTAAATTTCAAAGTGCTTATGATTTAGTTGGAGATTTTGCTGGAAGTCAGGTTCTGATTTGCTGGGTCTGAAGTGTGGCCAAGTTTCTCCATTTCTAAGACATTCCCAGGGGCTGCTACTATTCTACATATTACCCTTGAAGTGGAGGTAAAAGAAAGATAGATGCCTCTGAAATACTTCGTGAGATTTTAAGAGCAATTTTCAGAAGAATAGCACACACATATTTTTCATAAGATATATCCAATTACTTTGAGAGAATGTTTTAATCCTAACACCAATAAAGCAATCACCATAATTTTACTGATCACTTACTAGGTGCTATGATATTTCATTGATCTAGATGATTAAAGTGCGCTTTAAAGAGGTTAAATTGGGCCGGGCGCGGTGGCTCAAGCCTGTAATCCCAGCACTCTGGGAGGCAGAGGCGGGTGGATCACGAGGTCAAAAGATCGAGACCATCCTGGTCAACATGGTGAAACCCCGTCTCTACTAAAAATACAAAAAATTAGCTGGGCATGGTGGTGCGTGCCTGTAATCCCAACTACTCAGGAGGCTGAGGCAGGAGAATTGCCTGAACCCAGGAGGCGGAGGTTGCGGTGAGCCGAGATCGCGCCATTGCACTCCAGCCTGGGTAACAAGAGCGAAACTCCGTCTCAAAAAAAAAAAAAAAAAGAGGTTAAATTGTGGGTCAAATTGACAAATAATAAAAATAGGTTGCACAACTATTGTTATAGTAATAAGAATCCATATGTCTTAAAATATTTTTATATTTTTAATTTATACTCCATTTCCCCTTTTATTTGTTACCTTACTTTCCTTTTTCCTTTAAGAATGTAAGTTGGTGTTAGAAATTTACTCTTTTGTCTTTAGAGAGAACAAATTATTTTCAGTTTCTCTAAAGAATAGGAATACACTAAACAAAGCATTTAATTAGACAATATGCTAATAAATTAAAATATAATAACATCCTGAGGTCAGATGGATGAGGTTGGAATCATGGTTTTACCTCCTAACGTATGATCAAATTACTTTACTTCTCTGTGCCTCAATTTTCTTGTAAAATGTAGGGCAGTAATAAAACCTCATAGGTTGTGATGAAATGAAGTTAAACCTCCAAAACACTTATCAAATTAACTAACACATGGCAAATGATTAATACATGTGTGTAGTTATTATTATTACTATTATTATTAAGGTGTTTAAAAAATTCTGCTCCTGGGATGGTGGCTGTGATTACCCTACTGGGACAGAAAAGTAAGATTTAGCCAAATGATCCATCATTTAGGTTTGTTAGTTTTGTCTGCAGACTGAGTCTGAAAAAATCCCTTGGTACTTGAAATTCTACAGACCAATTTCTTCCCTACCTCTAATCCTCTCCAAGAAGATACAGCAGTTAATGAATTAGCTTGATCTATCTCCTAAGCTTTACTGTCATCAGCAAATTACCCCAAAGAATATTATAAATGGACATTACAAATTAGGAATCATGTCCTTAAATTACTTCCTTCCTCCCTCTATTCTCTTATTTCAAAACCTTGCAAATCTCCTACCAATCAACTTTGCTCAGTTGGACAAAATGTAATCAGGGATTTCTCACTTAGAATTGTGTACGAAAAGCTCTGTAGTCAGATCTGTAGATTTGTTTGCTAAGATTATCCAACGATTTCAACTGTAAAAATTATTTTTAAAAAACACCTGATCATCCTGCCATCAGAATATTATTAAAGGATTCGAATCACTGATACTTTGAATCTCTGTGATTCTTATTGCTTTCACTTATGAATTGCCTGATTTGATATAATTGTCAGATTCACATTTCTTTTTCCACTTAACTGCCAAAGTGGATTAATATATGGACAAAATCATTTTTTATACTTATAAAGATATAAAGGTCATCATGTCTCTTAGCAAAGATGGAAGGTGATTTTCTTATACTGACAGGAAACAAGTTCGCATTTTCTTTTGACAAATGATAAGTTTAGAGCTGGGTTGCCCTTGAAGTTAATGAAATAAAAGACTTCATTTTTTCTATTAAGTAAACCTTAGAAAGTTAAGTGTCTTGCCTAATATCACAGAAGGGCAGTTAGGGCAGAAACAGTAGATCAGTGTTTGTTTTATATGGTTACATTGCTTCTGAATGAACGCCAACATTTAATTTGACTTCATTTTAGCTATCATTCACAATTTGGGATAAAAGCAACATAGCAAAGAGCTACATAATTACCACTGTCATTTAATTTTGATGTAAATGTGGTTTGCATTATTGTTTTGTCAGGGTGCATTTTGTTTACAGCTTCCTTAGTTCACTGAGGGCTGCCTATACAAATGTCGGCGCAAGAAATATTTACACATAGCTGTTGCTGCCCTGCTATGCCCTATGTTGGTTCCTTGGTTCAGATTCCAGATGTTTTTATCTACGTAAGTTTCCTTTGCATGAAACTGTGAAAAATGGAGGCTAACTGTATTAAAGATAGAAGGAAGATCACATTCATAGTTGCTACTGTCTTCCAGAAGTCCCAGTATAATAATTTAAGGGAATAGAAGAGAAAAAAACCAAAACTCACAAGAATAAAGAGAAAGGGTCAGTTGACAACAATGATAGGATGTAGGGCATAAAAGTAAGACAGAGTAGGGATAAATGACTTAGCAAGATTAAAAAAGCAGAATTTTAGTTTGCTTACTGGGAAAAGCTAGGAAGTAGTCTCATGTTCACTGCAGAACTTCTCCTCAAATCTGAAATTGGTAACGACAGAAATTCTGGAGAAGAGGGTAAAGGAAATGTTACCACAGGAGAATTGGTTAACCATTTTAAAAAGAAGAAATAGTTTGATAACCAGATCCTCTTGCTAGTATGCACAGCCTAGAGATTATGTAGTCAGTATTTCAGCTGAATATTGGAGATGCATTCTCTGGAGAGAGTAAACCAAATGACCTCTAGACTAGGAAACATCAGTAAAACTTACAGACAGCAATGAGCGCATCATGTGGAAAACAAGCATTGATTACAAGTTTGCAACATGAATGTTTAGATTGCAGATTTCTACTCTACTTCCAGAATTCTGGTAACAGGTTCCCATCAGTCAGATTCAGCTACACAGCAAATGACCCAAAATGTAGTTGGTTAGAACAGTCATTGTATTTTGCTTATTGTTCTGTGGGTCAGCTGAGCAGTTCTTTTGAGAAAACATAAGAATGTATGCAAGAAAAATACAATTGTTATTTAAAATTTTCAGAAAGTAAAGACATCTATGAATTAAAAAAAATGGTTGCAAAGTAAAAAATTCAATACAGGAAACAGACGGTAAAAATGAAGAAAGAAACCAGAAAGTAGAAATACAGGAGCTGAAAAATAGAAGAATGAGGAAAATAAAATTATAGCAATAATCTATAGTTCCATGTGCCAGATAGTGGGGATTTCAGAATGAAAAATAATAAAACAGAGAATGTTAGCATTTTGATTAAGAAATAGACTGGGGCCAGTAAACCTTTTCTGTAAAGGGCCAGGTACTAAATATATTAGGGTTTAAGAGACATATTTCATCTGTTGCATATTCTTTTAGTGGTTTGCTTATCTTAATCCTTTAAAAATGTAAAACTATTTTTAGATTAGTGGCTATAAACAAACATGTTACAGACTAGATTTGGTCCTGATTGAGCAGTAATTTGACAACTACTGGTATAGAGAATTACACAAGTCTTTCTCCTGTCAAAACAATAACAACAACAACAACAACAATAATATTGTAAACTACAGGCATCTTCTATCTGTACATGCACAGAAATGTGAAGGAACTAAATATTTCTGGAAGTTCTCTTCCAGGATAAGCAAAGACCAAAAGCTGCTTACCCACCTGAGGCCATTGCCCAAGAACTGGGTAAATACTAGTAGAATACGGGACCTGACAAAGGCAAAGGATGTCTGCTAGATCAAGGAAAAAAGAATAGATATTTCAACAGCCATGCAGGCTGCCAGGACCTGCTAGAACTTTGGAAGTCTTGAAATCAAAGCTACTTCGCTCTACCCACTGAATTTCAACCATGGAACTTTTGTGTATCATGGGGATATAGAGGGAAAGCCTGGAAAGATGTAGGGATATTTCCATCTTATAAGGCTATGAGAAAAATGTTTTTTAAAAAACTGTGGAAAGATGCTGCCTGACAGTGACTGAGATGTTGCAATCTATTTTACTAACAAGGCATTAAATAACTAGCACAGGTATGTTAAAGAAAACTGAGAAAAAATATATATATACAAAATTAAGGAAAAGATGGCTGAAAATGTTCCATGAAGCAAAGAAATTCATTTTAAAAAAAGGATCGAGTGAAATCTCTAGAACTGAAAAATACATTTCTTGAATTAAGTGTTACAGAATAAACTTAACAGACAAAAGACAGGGTAAGAAAGGACCAGTGAGCTTAAAAATGGGTAAACAGAAAATTATTGAAGGTGAAAACAGGAAGAAAAGGTATTAATAATAAAAAATAAACAAAAACAAAAATACCAGAACCAAGTGGTAGAGATGTATAGGATGAAAATAAACAGTATAACACACGTGTAACTGAAGATCCAAAGGAAACAAGAAAAAAAAGAAGAGAGAGCTATTTTTTTTGAAATGTTACTTTATCTGTATAAATGTATGGGATACAAGTATAATTCTGTTACATGGATATACTGTATGTTGGTGAAGTCAGAGCTATTAGTGTATCTCTCCCTGGTTAAATTAGCTTTGATAAGCAATTTTCCAACACTCTTTAAAGTCTTCATCTCAAAGATCCAGGAAGCTCAATGAATTCGAAATATAGGACAAAACAATGTCTAGTCACATCATTGTGAAAAGTCTGAAAAACAGCAATCTTAAAAGAAGGAACAAAACGAGCACATTGCATTCAAGGAAACAATGATAAGGTTGACTGTTTAGCTCTCCAAAGGACACTACGGGAGCAAAAAGATAATGCATTAACATATTTGAATTGCTGAAAGAAAACAAAACAAAACCCCTGCAACTCTAGAAAACTTCCTCAAAAATGGTAATAAAATGAGGCTATCTTAGGACATTAAGAAGCTGAAAGAGAAACAGTATGCCAGACGTGATTCCACTTTTCTTTTAGGGAAATGCACCACTCATTAGAGCTTTGAAATGTACAGTTTTAAAAGAATATTTGTTTTAAAAAACAGTTTTAAGAGAAGGAGAAATTCAAGAAATAGTGAATCTATTACCGTGTGATAAAATAAGAACATCTCTATAAAAGGAAGCAGAAACAAAGCTGAATGGTTGGTTTAGAAGTAGCCACTTTTGTGAAGTTGAATGCTTATTCTTGTGAAAAACTGTACATTTTGCTCATTATACTAAATCAACATAGTAGAACCAATCTCTAGTAAAAATTCAAAAATTAGCTGGGTGTGGTGGTGCACGCTTGCAATCCCAGTTACTAGGGAGGCTGAGGCAGAAGAATCGCTTGAATCAGGGAGTCGGAGATTGCAGTGAGCTGAGAT
>NW_022436988.1:11949564-11984816 GCF_009761245.1 Sapajus apella
CTGTGAACCTCCTTGAACTCTTATTTTCCTATTTACATACTAGATGGAGACTAGTGAGCTAGCATTTTGACCATTTTGTGATCAAATTGACCTTATTTATCTGAAATATCTGAGTTATTTAGGTACACTTGCATTCTAAGGGTAGAATTAGCCAGCTAATTGCCTCTTCATCAAAACAGAGCAAACCAAAGTCCTGCCTCAATCTTGACACAGTGTTTCTTAGCAGTCCCTTCCAACCCATCACCGGCTGCACAGACTTCTTTCAGACACCTAAAGATTTTCCATTCTTTAAAATTTCTACTTGGACTCCTTACATGGAAGAGTGCCCAAAGGAAGACAACCATATTTTTGAATTCCAGAGGTAGTTCAGGAGAGCCATTGCTAGAGTCAGTTCTTATTTTTACCCTAATGGTTTTTTCAGTATAGGAGACACTGGTTTGGTCTCCAGAAAATGGTAAACAATACTTGATCTTTCTCAGTTTAGGAAAGTATTGACAATTCACAACCACTCGTAAAAATTATACATAAGATGAGTTCTATGCAATGGACTGTTCATCTCCAATGAGAACTTGTTGACACTTAGATGTACTGGCCTGGTTTTCACCATGGTTTATATGAATTCTTATAAGAAATCAAAGGACTGGAGGTCATTTCCTTCTTGTAGCTTATGAAAGAACAGTTGGGTTTGCAGAGGAGATAAACCCAGTATCTCTATACCTCTACTCACTCCTCTTCATGTTCTCGTCAAATCCCGACCTCATGTGATGACATAGATATCATCTAACAAAGATGCCCACACCTGCTCTCCAGTAGAGGAAAACGGTGCTCTATCTGGGTAGTCCTCGGCTACAAGCTTGTCTTATCTTCACACACCACCATCCTGACCCTGTGGGACAAGGACTATCAACAGTGCTGGGCACTGGTAAAGCCAGCATTCCCCTCTTGACTGATAACAGGGAGATGCATGAATTGGTCTTTTCAGCCAATCTCATGGTGTCCAGCCAGAGCTTATCTTCAGTTTTAAGGAAGGAAAAACTGAAGTTGGCTAAAAGCTTTTCTTTATTCTCTCTTGCCTTGATATTCTATAAGTCACCAGGGGAGCTAAATATTGCAAAATCCTGTCATGAAAGAGGAGGCTGATAAACTGAAAAATAAAAACAGATGTGGAGCAAAGAAGGCTTATGGACATTTGTTTCTTGCTTTGGACTGGTTCAAGTGCTGGGAATCTTTAATCCTACTCCCACTAAGAAAAATCTAATATTTCCTCTGCTTCTGACTATCACAATCCTTGGATAATTCACATCTTTGGATAATCACCTCTCCCACATTGAAGTCAAAATAAAGTGATGGGAAAATGCAAAATAAAAATAATAAGTGACATTTATTACATGTGTGTGTGCCAAACACTCTGCAGGCAATATTTCATTGAAACAGGGAGAAGGCCTGCAGCTCATAATCTAAGGCCTGATGGCCTGGAGTCAGTTGAATCCTAGCTTTAGTGCTTTCTAGCTGAGTGACCTTGAGCAAGTTACTCAACTTGTTTTTGTCTCAGTTTCCTTACCTGTACAAGGAGAATAACAATACTTTTACCTCCCTCTTAAGGTTCTTGAGTGGATTAAAAGAGTTAATATTTAAAAATTGCTAAAAGCAGTGTCTGGCATATTGTAAAGCCTGAATATGAATAGACTATGAATCTTATTATATGCATTGGAATAGGTAGTGTTATCAATCCTCATGTTTTATATGAAGAAATAAATCTCAAGCGAAGTTAGGTCACACGTGAATTATTATGCAGAATTGGAATCAAAGCCCTCATCTGTTGGATTCCACAGCCCAAATACTTAACCATGATGCCACACAGTAGAACTTTCAAGGCAAAGTCAAAATGGAGATGCCAGTAACCTATGAACACCACAGTAATTTCTACATATGTTAGGCAAATATACAATTCAGCCCCTAGTCTAGATGTTTTACCTTCACAGATTTGGATATGAATTCTACAGATTTCCCCTCAGCTTTCTAATTGCTGCATGGAGGCACAACTGCTATTGGCAACCTAGGATCTGAGGAATCAAAATGACATCAGGACCAGGTGTGGTGGCTCACACCTGTTATCCCAGCACTTTGGGAGGCCGAGGTGGGTGAATGGCCTGAGGTCAGGAGTTTGAGATCAGCCTGGCCAACACAGTGAAACCCGGTCCCTACTAAAAATACAAAAATTAGGCTGGCATAGTGGCACACACCAGTAATCCCAGCTACTCAGGAGGCTGAGGCAGGAGAATCATTGAACCCAGAGCTTGCAGTGAGCCAAGATCCCGCCACTGCACTCCAGCCTCGGTAACAGAGTGGGACACTGTCTGGAAAAAAAAATTCCATCAGTTTTGCAAAGGCACTAATATCTAAGTACCCTAAGAGTGGAGAGTTTATCTCATCACATGGAAGGACTAACTAGAAAAGTTGGATACTATATCATCATCACTGTACTTCACCTGAGATTTATCGTATCAAATTCTGCTGGCTACAACTTACAGAAGACCCAATTCATAATAATGGATTGATTATAAAGTGTTTATCTCACATAACAAGAATTTGTAAGAGAGGAAGTTTCCAGGGTTCAGGTAATTTAGTTAACACAAGGATGTTATTTTCACTCTCTCCATTCTTTCCCCTTGCCACATGTAGCTTATTTTCTCTTATCCCCAGCCCTGTCCTCCTATTGTGGCATGATGGCTATAACATCAGCTTGCCCTTCTTTGCTTTTTTGAAATAGAGCCTTGATCTATTTCTCAGACTGGAGCACAATGGCATGATCATAGCTCACTCCAGTCTTGAATTCCTGGGCTCAAGCCATCTTCCTGCATCAGCCTCCCAAGTAGCTGGGATGACTGGCATGCACCACCACGCTCAGCAAATTTTTTAAATTTTTGTAGAGACAAGGATCTCACTCTGTTACCCAGGCTGGTCTTGAACTCCTGAGTTCAAGCGATCTTCCTGCCTCAGTCTCCCAAAGTGCTGAGATTACATGTGTGAGCCATGGCGCCCAGCCTCAGCTTGATTTTTAACTGAGTTCATGACCTCCCTTAAAACCAGCTTAGATGTGGGACGAATTTCTTACCACTTCAGTATGAAATTGGAATGCTCATTTTTCAAAAGGAGCCTTTCTTTCTGCTTTCCTCCTTCCTGCTTTTTCTACCCTTGAGGGATGGCAGAATAGAAATCAGGAAACAGCCTGCATTCATCATGACAGAATCTATAATATAAACACTGAATTGCTTATTATTACATGAAAGAAAGTGACATTTTAATATCATTTAAGCAACTGCTATTTGAATTCTCTTCTATTTGAATCCCAATCAATATCCTACTGATAGTATCTCTGCTAGTTTTCCCAATAATCCATAGTCAGTATTGCAATTAGAATATGACTTAAGTATCAATCAATTAATTCCACTGTTCAATGGCTGCCACCATTTTGACTGCACTTAGAATCCATAATCTGTTCCCTGCCTACTTCCTATTCATGTCCTACACCTCAACACCTAGTGCATCTGGTCAATCCTGACCTTCTTTCTATTCTCTAGGAAAGAAAGAAAAGAGAAGACAAGAAGAAGAGGGGAGCGGAGGGGAGGGGAGGGGAGGAGAGGAGAGATCTCATCCCCACTCTAGGAGTTTGTGCTTCCTGTTCTTTCCCTCCGTCCTGTTTTCCCAAAGAACTTTATATAATCATCTTCCTAATTCAGAACTGACCTCAGCCACCATCTTCTCAATAAGGTTTTCTTGACCACCCTTTCTCAATCACCACTCATCATTACTCATTTTATGGCCTCATGGCTCTTAACTCTACCTGAAATTTTATTTTCTTGTTATTTGGTTATTTGTTATATTATATGTCTTCCACCATTGGAGTATAAGCGCCAGGAAAACTAGGAGCTCATATACTTTGACATATCTGTCTTACAAAAGCACAGCTCAAAGTAGTTTTTATTTTGTCTAGCTCTTAGTTTAATTTTCTGGATTTATTTTCATGCCATTCCATAAGCATTCAGATTGCTGGAGGGTGCCTGTTAGCTGGAGTCTTATTACATAAATGATTTTGTGTTCCCCCTCTCTATGTGATGAAGATTTTAAATAGACCACACTTAAGTTAGTCTCGTAATCAAAAACTACCAGAAATTTAAAATAAAATCATAAAGAAATGTAGAAGGATTGAGGGCAAGGAGATAATTGGGAGAATAAACATTGAAAATGATGTCTAATTTGGTTGAAAATAACCAGGGTCTACTGCATGACGCTGGGAAAAGATTACTGAAGCTCTTGACTCCTGGCCTGATTTGCAGTCTGACCTTAGGATGCCTGTTCAAATTCTCTTAAGTTGGATGGACACTTCCTAATAAATGCATTGAGAATCTTTAGATGTAACAATTTCAAGTCAAGCTTGGAGGCCTTTTCTGTATGTTTTTAGTTATCTTTAAAAATTAAAAACAGCTCTTCCTGCACTTGTCTTGTTTCAGCATGGAAACATTCCCAGCAAGTGGTCGCATGAAAGCAAAATAATCACTTGGAACGTGACAATTGAAAAAATGAACTTAGTCTTTTAGCTGCATGATGACCACCCAATTTTACTGACTTTAAAAATGAATTTTATTATTAAATCAGTTTTAAATGAAGTATTTTTTAAAAGTAGTCTTTCCTTAATCATTTTGTAATTATTTTCTTGGTCCATATACTGAATTGGCAAGATGGAGCTATATTCTATATTTGGATGATGAAGAAAGAGATGCTCAATATAGAACGTGCAATGTTTGTTTTTGGAAATTTTACATACTTGTATACAGTCCCATAATTATACAGATGTTTTCTGCCAGCTTTCTAATGTTTCAAGCCTATTTTCAGTCTATTATTTTTCTCTAAGCAGACTTAACCTTAGAAACTGAATAATGACATCCTTCCTAGAAGAAAAAAAAGTTTCCTCAAATTACTTCAGAGGACTTCCGTTGATGTTTTATTTTCAATAAACCTTAAGGCAAATAGCCACTTTTGAACTTTGCACTTTGCCCTCTGAGCTTCACAACCTGGAGAAAGATCAATACCAGAGTCAAAAGTGTCAGCATAAATGAAAATGATATGCACAAATTGTTATTTATACAAGTCCCCTGATTTTGTTTACTGAGTTTAATATAAACTATGCCTTTTGATTGAAAGCAAATGTTCAAGTTCTCTGTAGGGACCTGCTGTTCTAGATGATTATATCTTATAAGGAAAACTGCAAAGGGCAAGAATTAACATAGAAAAGCAGATGGCTAGCAGGAATTCCTTTGGTATGAAATATACTAAATAGCAGAAGATAATGACTGAGCCATGTGGCTATGTGTGTCAGAAAAGGGGAGAGAATAATTACAAAAGACATAATGCTCTATTTCTTAAGGCCTTCTGACATATATATTATTCAAAACTGTTGGTATAGTATACCAAAATTCAAACACATTATCAGCCTTTAGCATTAGCTATTTTAAGCCTTGAAATTCATCACAAAATTAAAAAATCAAAAAGCAGCCAAAGATGTTCCTTTACAGATGATAGCACTTTAGTTCTTAGATAAATAAAATTAAAAGCAAAAAAAAAAAGAAAAAGAAAAAATTAAATTTTTATTTTTTCATTTTTGATAGAGCTTAATCAGCTTAAAATAGTTTATGGGAAATTTCATTAACTGGGAAAACTACCATCACATACAGACACGTGAAAAAACCAAGCTACTAAAACTGATACCCAAGGCAACTGCATCATTTGGAACATCTGCAAATCTCATATAGATTAAAATATACAACTAAGCCTGGAAGAAAAGATACAAAATTAATGAGCTTTCTCTGGAGTTGGTCCTATAGGTATTTCTTATTTTCCTTATTTTTTATTTTTTTAAATTTTCCTTAACGCGTAAGCATTATATTTGTAATTAAAAGATAATTGTTAAAATGGGTGCTATGCTGTTGATATTTATTTCTAGGTACAAAAAGGAAACACTATTGAACTTATTAAGATTCTACATATTTTATAGAATCTGACAAGGCATATGGCAATGAATTCCATATTTGTAGATAGCAAATCTTAATTACTTAAACAAAAGTATTAGTGAACATCTATGATAGTCTTTTAAAAAAAGATTTGCTTAAATATTTTTGATTGGCACATAATACACATTAATTTTTGGCTTTAGATTGTGCTATGAATTTTAGAAGTTTATAATTCTTGTCCTCAAGGAGTTTATCACCTTGCTGGGGAAAACAGATATGCTATATGAAGTATTTACAGAATAATTAACGGACAATTTGTGTGCTCCTAAACAATGTGTGGTGAGTTTCCTGAGTTTATTCCTCTTATCATGTGAAACTAATATGTAAGATAATGGCAGGTAGTTTGTGGAATTAATTAAGAAGAACAGATACAGTAAAGCCACAATTGAATTTATTACATTTATTACTGTTGTGTTTAGTATAGTTCAAATTAAGTTCTCTAAAATACGGGAAGTGAAATATGTGCATCTTCTATTTAATTTTAGTTCTCAAGGAATACAATTTAAAAACATCCTGATTCGATCATTCAACAAATGTTTAAGATATTTCAGTGAAGATAGAATGTTAAGTCAAATAAGGATTAAAACTCGGATGAGAGCCCTTTCAAACAACCTATTGTTAAATTATTTGGTGACTTGTACCCATGAGAGGAATGTTGTGACTCACCAGAAAGAGGACCTGCCCTTTGTAAATGAATCTTCTGTATCACACCCTCAGGTCTTATGGTGATACTTTATCTTTGTATGAGCTCTAGCTTTAAAACAAAATGAAACAAACAAAAACAAAATGAAACAAACAAACAATTTATTAACAGGGAGACAAAATTAAAATTAGTGGGAAAAAAAGGCTCAATATCTGTAAGTAATTAAATATCACATTTGTTCTTTGGAATTCGGCAACCAAGAGATCATGTTTCACTCCATTAATTTGTTCTTTTACTGCTCACTGTAGGAAACAAAGAATGAAAACCAGTTTCCAGATTTCCATCTTAATTAATCCATAATATCCTGACCAGTAAAATAATCTTCCATTATCAACTGTCAACCAAAGTTTGTGACTTTTCTGCTAAGGTTATCAAGAAGAAATATTTCAAAATAAAACAATAAACAATAAAATGTAACTTGCACCTGGAACTGAACAAAGCCATTATGGATCGACCAGCTGTGTAGAGTACAGCAAAAAAATAACTGCCTTATAACAATTTTATAATAAGATCTTATCCATGTCACTCTGCATAGAATTTCAAAAGGAATGATAGTGCATATATTTAGCACACATTATAAATAAAATAGATGCCTTAATCTTTTCTTAGGGGCATTGTCACATTATATATATGTACATATGGAGCTATATACATATATAGAGAGATATTTTTACATTTATATATTTTACATATACATATGGAGATTTTACATACATATATGTATGTATGGCAATTTGGCTGCCCAATATCTTAATAACAAACAACAAAAAACTTAGTTTAATGCTTCTGTTTTCCTGCATATAAACAACGTGTGATTATAAACATGCAATGAAGGCAATAATGCTTCTTTAACATGACCTTTCATTTACCTTTGCTTACACAGAAATCATTTCCTATACCAAACAATAAGTCAGTTGCAATACTAAATGTACAGCTGAAAATTCATTTCATTTATTTTAAATGAAATGGGCAACTGGGTATTCCCAAGAGTGATATTAATGGGTCACTTAAACATTAGGTGGCTGCACTGCCCAGAAAAAGCATTTCGGCATGGCTTCTTTTGTGAACGCCTCATTATTATAAACCATAATCTATTGTTCCTTTCCTTCAAGAAACTCGACAAAAATATCTATCATAGCTAAAAGAGATTTTCATACTTGATGTGCTTTTGTTAACCATTGGTCCAATGTCGCAATGAGTCTTAAGAGTAAGCGAACAAAAGAGAGTGCCGGAAATAAACCTCATGCAAAGAAGCTCAAACGAAGGGCCCTGTAGTGCATACTGCAAGGTACCAGTGAGTACTTCCCTTCCCAGTACTGCTTTCCCTCTTACTAGTAAAGAAAGTTGCTTATAAAATAAACCACACACACTGACGGAACTCAAAATTGGAACATTTAAATGATTATTTGCTTCTCTTTCTACCAGCTTGTAAAATGTTATTTTCTTATTCTTCCTTAAACGGCCTGCGCTAATTACATACCATGACCCTTGCCCTCCAAGTGCCTTCATTTATGGCAGTGCATTCCTTTCCGGGGCAACACATTGGCCTGGTTTATAGGATGCTGCTACCAGGCCTTCCCTCCTGACTTCCACTTCCCTAGGTCATAAGTCTAGCTCACCACATACAACCCAGCAAAATAATCCTTTCTTTTTTTCAGTAGAGGTAGGTAATTCAATTGCATCCTGAGAAAAAAGGCAAAATAATATGACTGATATTATATGATTAAAATAATGCAAAATAATATATCTGTCTTTGGAATATCAACCATGTCAATATAAAAATACTTTGGTGACTTGTTTCTCTCCTAAAAGAGAGAAAATAAAAATAAAAATTCAACCTAGAAATTTATAATTGAAATCATTGTAGAGCCATTTCTGGAGGGATTGTACAAATAACATTTGAGTTGACTTCTTAAAGAGTCTGCAGATGGGAAGTTTGTAAACTGTTTTGAAACTTACAATCTCAGTTTAGTGTGATTCTAAACTGGCAATAACACTGGAGGATGAACATGATTCCATGTTAATCTAAGTGTATCGGGGTGAAATGCTGAGATGATGACGTAGCTATCTTTTATTTACCTCACATGTAATATAAGATTGAGACTCTTTCAGTTGTTGTATATTTGTCAAAATGCTGAATTCAGCATAACTTGGTTTTCAGGATCTGAATATTGAATGGATGGAGAGGTCAAATAGATTGTTATTAAAACATAACTCTAAAGTTGAATCATTCAGAAACAAACTAAACATTTCTATGCACAGGGACATATTATTTTAACCATTATCGCTATCCCTCAAAATTTTGGTAAATTTATCACAATTATTTATTGATTTCAGATCAAACTATTTTAGGAAGTTGAACTATTTAGTTACTTGAGGCTCTTAATACATTTCCTATAGCTAGACATATCTATAGCATGAACATAAATGAAAATTTTTGTCAATCGCTAAATGAAATAACTATACTTTTCATACAACTATGACTGAGCAAGAAACATACAACAAAAGGGGAAGGTGTTTTTGGCATGCTATTATATTTATACGTACCTAACATCATGTAAAACCACATAATGTATGTCATTCTAATTCAATTTCTATTACAAGGAGTACCTTTACTTAGAAAATTAGGATGCCTGAATTTCTGTGAAGCTAAATTTATTCAATCAAAGTATTTTAAGAAGCAATATGATTAATTTAAAATTATTTTCATTTAAGTATGTTAAAAACCTAGATTTATACAAAAAAGCATATGTAATTCATTTATGAGTATCACTGTAATGTCCTCTAGAATTATACAAAAAAGCATATGTAATTCATTTATGAGTATCACTGTAATGTCATTAAACAGCATATATAATGTATTAAATATTATGTGTATTATAACTATTATATTAAAATATTTACATATGAAATTTACAACAATGTGATTTGCAAATGCATTTTCCACTTGGGGATTATGTACATGTTAAATGCCTTCTCCGTGGTATTTGGCTTTACGTGGACATGGTGTTTTCATTAATAATATTTTAATATGTGATGACTTCATAGTACAGGTAGAGGAACCTTTGCTGGCCATTTCCTTGAGGATAGTGTAGTGAGGGTGACAAGTGTTAAAATTCTGAGATACTTCTTCTTATAATGGCTTGGGGTTCCTCTCCCCACCCATGTACCAGTGATGTGGGCTCTCAGAAAAGAGGCCATTTACTTGCCCTGTTGTCAGCGCATCTGGAGGCCTTGTCAAAACAATCTAATTTTACTCTGTAAGTTTTTGACATTGGTATTTATTGCACCTGTCTTTGGGCATGATTTATGACCTGTCTGGTGAATATTTCTCCTCAAGTTGGAGTTTACAATATGAGATAAGTGAAGCATTTAAAGGCCCGTGTGTGCTTCAAAATGGGAAATAGACATTATGCACACATGGCTCACTGCCATTCCTCTTTCCTCAACCTCATCGTCACCTCAAAACTGGCCACTGTGATACACCTTTCACTCAGCTCTTCACAGAAAGAAGGAAGACAAAGATTATATAAGACTACATTTTCCATAATCTATTTTGCAGGGGAATTATGCGTGAATAAATTCTAATGAGTGGCAAGGAAATTCACCATAGGGGAGACATCCAATGGAAAACATGTGTTTTAAAGAGAGCCCAGTGACCTTTTGTCTTGTAATGGTATCCTGGCTGGGACTCAGTGTTTCTATATGTCACTAGAAAACACACACTTACAATTGGCAAAATTGCACATATTTTTAAAGCAGACATTTTAATTAAATTGCTTAACTAGGATGTAATCAAGAAAACTTTCTTTCCTTGAGCCATTCCCTCTTGGTCTTGGTATTAGTTTACAATTGTTTAGCAATTATTTTTAATCTCATAAAGCATGTGCCTCAGATTTTTTTTTTCCATGTTCTCATAACAAATGTTTTAAGTCCTTCCATTTCTACTTTTCAAAGTTCAAAAGAATATGATTCACTTTAGGAAACTTCTCTATTTACTAACAAATTCTAATTATTTCTCAAGAAAAAGTTTGAGATACGCGACTAGAATCTGTGCCTGTGCTTCCTTCTTCAGGCCTGCAAACTATTTCTTTTCATTTAACACAATGGAAACTAAATTATCTTGAAATAACATGAGATACGATTTATGTGTTTGCACAAGTATAAAATTTTTTTACTTAAAATTAAGTAAAACAGATTAAAATGTAATGTGTTTTAATGATACTTGAAAGGAAAACATAGATTGCCCCTTCCTAAGCACTTTTTTTTTCTACCATTATCCTACCTAGAATGAAGACTCAGCCTCAACCTTCCGAAAGTTTCCTGCCTGGCTATATACTTTCTTTTATTTGAGTGATAAAAATCTGTTAAAATGTTGGATATATTTAATTTTAAATTATTAATATGCTCACTTCCAAGGTGTCCCTAAAAGCTCACAATTGTTTATTATATCACTGTTATTTAACTATAGCCATAATTGGCACCAGTTTCTGTAAGTTACCTTTATTATGATCAGATAGTACATATATATTTAAACATCTCTCATTTATTAATTTAAATTTGTTTCAAAAACTCATTAAGGAAGCATTCAAATCATAAGTGAGTTGAACTTTATTCACTCAGTTTGATTTGAAAATTGAGAACTCTGACACAAACAGTTTTAAATAGAAAACGAACTTTTCTGTACACTGGTAGTCCAATAAAACATTATACCATTAACTGAGAAGATAATTAATTATTGCTTTCTATAACTCCTTAAAGCTGCAGCAGTAGGGGGTGTATAAGCAAAAGTTGTTGCAGCAAAGAGTCCTGTAGTCTGTGCCCTTCATGTCTTTACTATGCATCTCTCAACAATGCTCCAAGTTTCTTAACATTTTTACCCAGAAATGAAAATGTAACTCTTTAATTGTTTTTGTTGTATTCATCTCAATTCTCTCAAAATTCTCCATATCATTCTGATGTGACGGTGGTAGTAGTTGGACCCCAAAATGGATAAATCTGCTAGAGTTGAGGACAGATGGACAATTACCTCATGGTTCCTATGTGCAATACTTACATATATATCAATAGCTTTGTGGTTTATACAGTGTTAATCTATCTTACAGACTCATTCTGTGTGATGCCCTGATTTTTTCTGGACACTTAAACAAAGACTAGTCCCTACCATCTTCTTGTGGTGCAACTGTATTTTACTCCTGTGAAAAGTTCTGCAACATTTTCCTTCGTAGAAGATGAAGGACTTTGTTCCTTAGCAAATGCAAATGAGGAAGAGACACTGTATTTGTAAACTATAATAACTTAATCACTGCAGTAAAACATAGACTAGCCATTTTACTGTCAGTTCTTGCCATTTCTTGTTAGTCTATCTCCAACCCCGAAAACATAAGAAGTTCCTCTCCACGCAGTGATACAATTTCCCTCTTGAACCTACTCATCTTTGACAAGTTGGACTCTGCCAATGTGTTGCCAAGCCAGTGACATCAGCACTGGCAGGACATAAAATTGAGATTAGAAATGGCCCAATGACATCACCCTCTTGTTCCTATCGAACAGATGTTTTCTGTATATTGTGCAATTTTAGATCATTATTCATGGTTTGGGTAAGTATAATTCAGGAAGCCAAAAAACTGCCAAGAAAAATTGACCTGGAACCAGTTCAAAGACTTAAAATGATTTTATTGATTAGATGACTAAGTTCTCATTTTCCAGAAGAACATCATGAATCATCAATATTTGATAATACCTGAGTCATTTTGCATGCGGCGCGTTGTTTAGAACTTTAAAACAAGATCATCTTTGAGGTGTTAACCTTAAAGAACTGTGATAATAAGATAGCTGAGGGTCTTTGTTGGGTACAAATGAACTTGGGCCAGAACTATTGGCTGAGACAAGTGGTTTGTTTGAAGTGGATGGTTATTTATTTTTACCTTATATTTGTTGACTTCACATCCTCCCCATAGCTCAACTCAGAGACAGTAAAGAGGTATGTTTTAAACAAGCCAGACAGGAAGCTATTTTGTAAGGCCTTGTTCAGGCATTATACCAAAACAAGAAGATAAAGCACGATTTGGCTGACTGAGAACTTGGAGAATAAAATCATGTTCAAAACAAAACAAAACCAAACCTAAATGTGTTCAGAGAAAGCTTTACAAGAGACTGTAAGTCTCATCTATTCTTTCTTTAAAAAACTGCAAGGGGCACGGCATGGTGGCTCATGCTTGCAATCCTAGCACTTTGGGAGGCTGAGGCAGTCAGATGACAAGGTCAGGAGTTTGAGACTAGCCTTGCCAATATATGAAACCCCGTCTCTACTAAAAATACAAAAATTAGCCAGGTATTATAGTGCACACCTGTAGTCTCAGCTATTCGGGAGGCTTAGGCAGAAGAATCACTTGAACCTGGGAAGCAGAGACTGCAGTGAGCTGAGATATCACACCACTACATTCCAGCCTGGGTGACAGAGTGAGATTCTGTCAAAAGAAAAAAAAAAAAAAAAAAAAGGAAGGAGTTTTAGTAATAACGTGCTTCACTTAGAGTAAATATAAGCTAATTTTAAAGATATATCTCATTATGTTCATTATATTATCACTGACACAGGGCGAATCTCTTATGATTTTGTTCCTAAACAAATCCATGCTATGCCCACACCTCTACCCATCTATGCCTCCATTCCATCCTACTGCCTAAGTGCTCTTCCATGTCTTTGACCATGTTACTATCTTACTTAAAATTAGTAAGACTCTTGTTGACACCCACTTAATTGAATATAAATTTTTGCATTAAGAAAATCAGGTCTTTGTTCATTTCTGTGTGGATTTCTCCTTCTATCCTGTGATGGTGTATATCTGACAAAGTTACACACACTTATCACAACCCCGTTTAACAAGCCTATGCTAGGATAATTCACTCTTGACATCACAAGCAATGTAGCTTTATTAGAAGATTGTAAGTGATTAAACTCTCTGGATAGGGGCTTATTCCTTGTCTTTGTTTCCAAAGTTTAAAATTTATAACTGGGTGTAAAAGATGAGATCTTCCTATTATCACAGAATAAATCCTATTGAGATTTAGGCTTCACGGTTTATATAACTGAGTTAATATATTGCTATGTTTCATGTTCTATCGTCATTTGTATAGTTACGTTCTGCCCCTCACTCCCTGTGGTCAGAGCAGGGTTTTGTAATGATGGAAGCATTAGAAGGAAGAGGAGGTGCTGGAGAGATGAGAGTAGGGAAATAATTGGTATCCACTTTGAAGCTGTGTGACTGCCAAGATTTTATTTTCTACATTAGATTTTGAAATACACTGTAATTATCTTCACATTTTGGGTGCCTGCTGTAGTGCTTGGCACATATTCACTACCTAGTAAATGTTTGTGGGAAAAATGCTGAATTGGCATTTTCATGTTGTATTTAAATGGGAAGGCTCTGGCTCTAGTCTGTTCAGGCTGATACGTTTATGACTTGTGTGACACAAGGTGTATTAGTCCACTTTCACACTGCTACAAAGATGCTACCAGAGACTGGGTAATTTATAAACAAAAGAGGTTTAATAACTCAGAGTTCGACATAGCTGCGGAGGCCTCAGGAAACTTATAATCATGGTGGAAAGCTAAGGGAAGAAAGGCACGTCTTACATGGCAGCAGGAGAGAGAAGGAGAAAAGGGGAAATGCCATACTTTAAAACGTTCAGATCTTGTGAGAACTCCGTCACTATCTCGACAGAAGAATGAGGGAAAGTGCTTCCATGATCGAATCACCTTCCCCCAGGTCTCTCCCTCCACACATGGGAATTACGATTTGGGAGGGGGCACAAAGTGAAACCATATTATTCCACCCCTGGCCCCACCAAGTCTCATGTTCTTCTTACATTTCAAAACAAACTTATGCCTTCTCAACCGTCCTCAAAAGTCTAAACTCATTCCAGCATTAACCCAAAAGACCAAAATCTCATCTGAGACAAGGCAAGTCCCTTCTGCCTAGGACCCTGTAAAATCAAAAGCAAGTGAGTTACTTCCAAGATACAATGGGGGTACGGGCATTGGGTAAATGTTCCCATTCCAAATGGGAGAAATTGGGCAAAACAAAGGGGCCACAGGCCCCATGCAGGTCCAAAACTCAGCAGGGCATTCATTAAATCTTAAAGTTCCAAAATCATCTCCTTTGTCTCCATGCCTCACATCCAGGGCACACTGATGCAGGAAGTAGGCTCCCCTGGCCTTAGGCAGCTTTCTCCCTGTGGCTCTGCAGGATTCAGCCCCTGAGGCTGTTTTCACAGGCTGGTGTTGAGTGCCTGTGACTTTTACAGGTGCATGGTGCAAGCTGTTGGTGGATCTACCTTTCTGGGGTCTGAAGGGCAGTGTCCTTCTTCTCAGAGCTGAATGTGGGGGCTCTAACACCACATTTCCCTTCTACATTGCCCTAGCAGAAGTGCTCCATGAGAGCTGTGCCCCTGCAGCAGACTTCTGCCTGGTCATCTAGACACTTCCATATGTCCTCTAAAATCTAAGCAGAGATTCCCAAAGCTCAGCTCCTGTCTTCTACACACCTGCAGGGCCAACGACACCTGTAAGACACCAAGGCTTGGGGCTTGCACCCTCTGAAGCAATGGCCCAAGGTGTATCTTGGCCCTCGTTAGTCACGGTTGTAGCTGTAGTGGCTGACACACAGGACACCAAATCTGGAGGCTACACAGGACAGTGGGGCCATGGGCCCAGCCCACAAAGCCAGTGTTTTCTCCTAAGCCTACAGGCCTCTGATGGGAGGGGCTGCCATGAAGATCTCTGACATGCCCTGGGGACATTTTCACCATTGTCTTGGCTATTAACATTTGGCTACTTGTTACTTATCAAAATATCTGCAGTGACTGGCTTGAATTCCTCCCCAGATAGTAAGTGTTTGTTTTCTATGGCATTGTCAGACTGCAAATTTTCCAAACCTTTACACTCTGCTTTTCTTTTAAAAGTAAATTTCAATATCAAACCATCTCTTTGTGAACACATATAACTGAATGCCTTCAGAATAAGCCAGGTAACATCTTGAATGCTTTTCTACTTAGAAGTTTCTTCTGCCAGATACCCTAAATCATCTTTCTCAGATTCAAACTTCCACATTTCTCTAGGGAAGGGATAAGTGACTTTTGATCCACTTCCTAATAAGTTCCTCATCTCCAACTGAGACCACCCCAGCCTGAACTTCATTATTTATATCACTATCAGCTTATTGGTCAAAACCACTCAATAAGTCTCAAGGAAGTTCCAAACTTTCCCACATCTTCCTGTCTTCTTCTGAGTCCTCCAAACAGTTCTAACCTCTGCCCATTACCCAGTTCCAACTTGGCTTACAAATGTTCAAGTATTTTTATAGCAGCACTCCAAACTCGAAATTATATGGCTTGGCTTTGTGTCTCCACCCATATCTCCTCAAGCCTTGTAATCCTCACAGATTGAGTGAGGGAGTGGTGGGAGGTGATTAGATCATAGGAGTGTTTTTTCCCCATGCTGTTTTCATGACTATGAAGGAGTTCTCATGAGTTGTGATGATTTTAAAGTGTGGCCCTTCTCCTTTGCTCCTTTTCTCGCTCCTGGTGCCATGTAAGATGTGCTTTTCCTTTCCTTTGCCTTCCACCATGATTGTAAGCTTCCTGAGGCCTTCCCAGCCATGCAGAACTGTGAGTCAATGAAAGCCCTTCTGTTTGTAAATTACCGAGTCTCAGGTAGTATCTTTATAGCAGTGTGAGAAAGGACTAATACACATGGCAAGTCACTTATGCTAGCTAAACCTCAGGATTCTGATCTGCAAATTGGGAGAGTATAGTAAAATGGGTCATATCAACTGCCTACCTGTTGATCATAAGTCTGAGATCGGCCTTGGTACTTTATGCATAGTAATTTATCTGATGTTTATATAGGCCCTAAAGTATGTGTCTTTTAAATCTACATTTGTATATGAAAAAAACCGAGGCTCAAGCAGGTGAAATGATTTGCCCAAGCTCAAGAGCTGAGGAGCAAGCCCAGGCAGTATGCTTACAAAGATGGCATGTATGGCCTCTGTGTCGCATTGCCCACTTGTAAGGTTTAAATGCAATGTATATGTAGGTCACTTGACATATAGTGCCATCGAAAACAGAAGTTATTATTGTTGCTGAATTCCATTGTCTACAAATAACGATGTGACACAAAATGCTCTCTAGGCCCTGACTAGTTGCACCGTTCTGTATAAAACCTGTGGTGCTGATTACATAGTTACAGTAGCAGTGACACAGGAAATAAAAGATTTGATGCAGTGATGGAGTCATCGTTGAAGCTATTTCCCTCAAAATTTATGCTGTGAATAAATCATATGGTCTCTTTAAAGATATTGATTGAAATGCCATGATTCTATTTATTATATGTATATGTGTGTGTCTGTAAATATCTCTATTTTATGTAATATTACACTTATTTTGAATATGCCTGTAAGATAACAGTGAGCTAACAAGTAAGAAAGAAATTCTAGTACCTCAGGCTTAATCACAAAATGTAAACCTTCCAGTTTTTGTATCATGTTTTATTTTAAATCTCAATTCCAGGTCCTATTAGAGAAAATATCTGGTGGTTATAGGAACCACTGAAAGCAAGAATACAATTTTCTGTAGGAATGATGAAAATATATCTTACACTACTTACATAAAGGAAGGTTCAGTCATAGGTAATAATAGGTTCAGAAATGTTCAATTTTTTATTGCAACATGACACATCACCTTGTTTAACTATAATGTACTCCCGTTATAATCCACTGGCAACATTCTCTTGCCAAGCAGTCAAACAATTTACCACTTTAGTTCATCATTTACACTCTTGCCTTTCTCCCAGCTCCCACCTATCCAACACCACGATGTAAGCAATAACAACATTACATTGAATTAAGTTCCAGAATGAAGTCAGTATGAAAAGAAGCAAATTTTTTAAAATGGTAGTGCTGGCTGGGGAGAAAAAAGTATAGAAATTCAAGTAGCTTCTTTGGGTATTCTTTTTCCAAAGGCTGTCCTTGTTCTGAGGGGAATTGAACATATGTTTATGATTCAATTTGATTTTTTTCCCAGTTATGGCAGGAAGGACACTGTCTGGGCACGCCTCATCCCTCAGCTCTATTTCTCTGAACAGTAGGATTACAGATAGTGTTAGAAACGGTACCAAGAAATTTGTTTCCTGGGATTTTCTGTTTGTTTCTCTGGAATATAGGTCTTATCTATTTATATATGCCTTTGCCCCTTCTTTCTTTATTATAATTATTATTATTTTTGACCCAGGCTGAAGTACAGTAATGTGATCACAGCTCACTGCAGCCTCAAAGTCCTGGGCTCAAGCAATCCTCCCACCTTAGCCTTTCAGGTAGATGGGACTACAAGCATGTGCTACCACATTGGGCTAATTTTGCTATTATCATTATTATTTTTGTAGAGACTAGGGTCTTGCTATATTACCCAGGCCAGTCTCAAACTCCTGGGCTCAGCCTGGCCAACATGATGAAACACGTTCTCTACTAAAAACACCAAAATTAGCTAGTTGTGGTGGCAGCTACTCCAGAGGCTGAGGCAGGAGAGTTGCTTGAATCCGGGAGGCAGAGGCTGCAGTGAGCTGTGATTGCACCACTGCACTCCAGCCTGGGCAACAGAGTGAGACTCTGTCTCAAAAACAAAAGAAAACAAAACCCTCTGGGCTCAAGAGATCCTCCTGCCTTGGCCTCCCAAAGTGCTCAGGTTACAGATATGAACAATTGTGCCTGGCTGATTCTTTTCCCCTTCTTTAAAACACTGTTTTCAGGGTTGCATTTAGGTATATATAGAAATATATATATTTCTCTCTATATATATAGAAATATATGACAACATGACACACCACCTTGTTTAACTATAAACTGCTCCTTCAGGATGATTCCATAGGACTTGTTCTTTGAGTTTGTATCTACTCTGGACCGTTCCTAAACTCGTGTAACTAACTAAATGCTGTTTTAAAATTTTCTTATTTCCCGCTCACATGGAATGGCTTTTTCAGTCTTCAAAAAAGGCAGCAGGCACTACATGAACACTGACTGATCTTTCTTCTTTGTTTCTGCAGAAATAGAAATCAAATCACGTAGCATGATGTAGTAGCACTGAAAAATGAAAGATAATCCTTTGCTGGCAACATGGTTTGAGGTACAAACAGGTGAGGAAAGAACGAGAAACATTACAAAAAAGGTTTATCTGTGAATGACTTTTTCAAAATTCCTTGCCAAAGATGATCTGAAGATGTAAAATTCTATGCTAGAGGGAGGTGGCTGTGTTTACATATTACATTCACCCTGAGTACTGACCGATAAGCTATTGTAGATCCTGCTGGCCATTAAACTTCACATGTTGAATCTTAAAAAAAAGGCTAAATGGAGGAGTGTTTTATGTCACATCTCCCATAGATCAATGAATAAATAAATATAAACTGTAATACTTTCCTTCCAGGAGCCTAAAAAAAACTTTTAGTTTCTAAAAAAGCCTTTTTCGTAGTCACTTGTTTGTAGGGATTCAAGGTTTCATTTGAATGGTCAAAGTAGACAAATATTTCATTACCAGGGGACCTTCTCAAAGATATCCTCTATTTTCTCCTGTTCTCCAATTCATGCTAAAGTCATAAAGAGAGCTGAAAAACAAAAGAAAACCAAACAGAATAACAGCAAAACCCTCCTCTCTTCCTTCATCACTACCAACTGCAGCCAAAACATGTCTGCAGTGAGGAAAATATCTGCAGCCTCTAGGAGCTTTGAAAGAATCAAGACCAGTGAGATGTGCCAGACCTTTTTCTTTCTCCCAGATGGTGTCGTTTGCGACTTTCACATTTGGCTTTTAATGGACAAGCAAGAAACCCTGCCAGTAAAACAGCGAAGCAAACTAAGAAAACAAACAAACAAAAGCAATCACGCCCTAGACACAGAGGCCAGTGACAGGTATGATTGATCAGGTGACCAGCTGGAAGCTGTCACCACCAGGTTGAGAGAAACAGGCAGAGTTTAACATGTTTCATGGGCCAGAGATTATCATGGGGTATTAGGTAGGCAATGTTCTTTGGCAAACAAAGAAATGGAAAGATTGGAGTTTTTTTTTTTGTTTTTTTGGCGTGGGCCACACGTCTCATAAGCAATGCTTATCACATGATCCACCTGGTACAAAGGATACTTGCCTGGGTCACATGTCTCATAAGCAATGCTTATCACATGATTCACCTTATATAAAGGATACTTGAAACTAAACATATCATATTTCCTCTTGGAAATGCTTACTAGAGAAATCCATACTGTGCACCACTGTATTCCTCTTCTTTCTGTATTTTTGTGGTCTGAGACAGGCTGAATGCTTTTTCCTTGCTAAAATACATTTTGGCATGTAATAACTTCAGCAGCAATACAATCCATTGGGAAGCAACCTCAAGTTTAAACACTTAAATTCTAATTGTAGTGTAATTTTTTTGTTGCTTAATTAGGAAAATAAAAGCCCTATTAACTCTAGAGTATTGTCTTGAAACAACTGGAATAATACCACATATACTTGATTTCAAGATGTCATAGATTGTAAGGCGCATAGAAAGCTTTGCAGAAATAACACCTCTTTGCACGTTCACTAAACATATTGATTTTAAAATTAATCTCATTCTTTAAAAAATATTAAAACATGAATAAAAGGTACACATTGCAATTAAAGAAATAAGATATGCATGAAAATATTTTATAAACCACAAAGTGCTAGATATGTGAAAGATATCACCAACTATTCAGGTGTAATATGAACATGTTAATAATATGGAATTATTAGCATTCTGCTTGCTGTAGACAGTAGCCTTCAATAACACAATGTCTTCACCCATGCAAATGGAAACACATCATGAACAGCATCAACCTAAGGTCTTGGTGTGCTTCAACTCACATATACCAAAAAGGAAAATAATAAAAATAAACCATTTACAAATTTTTTCTCTATCAAAATGTAAGTAAACATCGATTTAACAAACACATCCTGAAAGCCTCAACCTGATTCCATTTCAGCCCAATACACACATATTTGGTGAGTAAATTATTGATCAAACTCATGCTATAATATTTGTTCCTTGTTTTGTTAAGCACCCAATTCATATTTACAAATATAGTATTTGTTTTCAAATATTTAGTATCAAACAGAAGATATTCAAATGGCACTGTATGATTGATTAAGAGATAGATTGTCAATATCTCCTTAGGATGGCCAAATTCTGGTATCTTGCCAAAATATTTTGGTAAAATACTGGGAAATAAAGCTGTCCCTACATTACCGGTTCCCATACTTGGCTCCTACCAAGGATCAGCTTAAACAGATAATACACATTCAGGGTTTTTGGTCTACCCTTGGAGACTCTGAAGCACTATGTCTGGGTGGGGGTCCCAGGATTTTCAGTGTTTCTCAGGTGATTCTAATTACAGCCGGAGACTGCTGTAGTAACAATTCACATTAAACTTCTAGACTCATTAGTAACACAACAACATGGAAAAATCTTACTCCTTTGCAGGAGAACTTTATTTTCTTTAATGTTGGAGAAATATTTGCTATACCATTTGATAAGGGTGGGAGAAATGCTCATGGGAAAATTTTGAGGGAAAAATGATGGCCCTTGGGCTACATTCTAAGCTTATTCTTGCTGGGTGGGGTGCATAAACTCAGAGCATGAGATGAATTATTATGGACAAAAGAGGAAATGTGTTCCTATGCAACAATTTTGCATGTTCTTCACATGTACCCCAAAATGTAAAATGCAATAAAATAAATAAATGGGAAAAAAAAAAAAAAGAAATTTTTTAAAGGTTGCAAATGGGAAGAAAATAAGGGTAAAAGAAAAATGTTCCCAGTTTAGTGCTTTACATGTACAGATTTGCTATACTTAGTAATTACTGTTGTTGTTAGTAGTATTCCCTCTAGCATCATATGTGGATAACAAAACTCAGTAACATATTAGGACCTAAAGATATCCTCAAAGGGACTGATCTAATGAGTGGCAAAGTTCAAGGATCCTCAAACCAGTGACCATTGACCATGCATGTGTACCACAAAGAAAGAATAAAACAAAAGGATTTCTTTAAACAATCTGTTGGAACAGTCAAATGTCTTGGTCAATTTAAAGTTGGATCAAAACTGTACAGTATATCCCAAAACAATGATGAATCTTTGGAGATGCAACAAAACATTCCAAAAGAAATGATTTCATCGTGATTGTCCTCGGGAAGCCAAAGTTAATGGCAATTTACTAATGCTTTCTTAAATGTCAAAGGATATAATAATTGACCCCCTTCGAATGTTGCTACTTTCCTTTCTGTTTTTCCCCAGTGATTATTATTCCACTTTCAACTATTTAATTATGTTTAAAAATAAGTTTTATATGCAATTTTTAGACTTTAATTTCATAAATTGCTAACCTATAAAATAGTATATTGAAAATGTAATCTTTGTAGAGTCAAGAATAATAATTTAAAAAATTACACTTTTACTGACCATTAACCAGAGGAAAGAAGTTCTTTTGAGAAAAGGAGTGTTACTGAAAAAGATTATGCTATGACTTTTGTAATTCACAAATTTCAGGTAACTGGTGCTATGCAGTACTCGAGTGAAAAAAAAAAAAAAACTTGTTTTTAAGACAAAGTATGGAGCAAAATATTGTCAAAATAGTGTTTTCCAAGGTGTATTTATTTTTATTTTTAATGAAACAAAATTATTGCCAGCTGTGCAGTGTTCTCACTCTACCCATTACATTTTAATGAATCTTACAATAAGATGATTAATTCTACACTCTTGGAGACTTTTGGCTGAATGTTGTTGATTAAGCAATTATATTAATCCACTTCTGTTTGTTTTTTTGCAAGCCCAATGATGAAGGCAATTTTTCCCCCTGTGGAATAATCTCAGTAGAATTATTAGGCACGTGTGAAAGGAGTTTTACACAAGTTTACAAGGGCTTCAGTTGCTATTATTAACCAATTTTAAGCTGCAAATTACAATCAACCTGTTTTATTCCAACTGATAAAGTTCATAACATCAATTTGTTTAATTTCTGAACTTGGGCACTGACATTATGCATTGGCGTTAAAATGATATCATAGTATTTTGGCATGGAATAACTTACATAAAAACACACTAGAAACTGATCAACTATTTGACGTGGGCAGCAAAACATGCACTTTTTTTTTGTTTTCAAAAATGATTAAAATGTAGGGAATAATACAAATAAAGGTTTTAGAGTGTATAGTAGAAAATGTTAGAAGTAGGATTATGGTTTAGAGGAGGCAGATCACTTTGGGTGTTGGGGGCTCCTGCGTGTTTGCAGAATTAGCAAGATATTTACTGTGGACCTGATGGGACAGGCAACAGGAAAGGTCTCTACCTGACAGGGAGAGTCACTGGAAGGTTTGGGTTATAGGAAATTTAATAGTGGAGATAACTGCCTCTGCATGTCTTGTGATGGCAAACAGTAGCACAGGCAAGGTCAGAATAGACTTAACACAAATGATTGGATTGTTTGATGCTTATTATGCATTTTACCTTTTCTCTTCTTTGACAATAGAATATCAAAGATGTGAATAGTTTTTTTTAATTTCATGTAACTTATTGTATTGCATCATACAAAAGAACCAATATTTAATCATTGTTAATTAACTAAAATGGCAATATATATGGTTAAAAATAAAAACTATACAAAGTAATTCTGTCATACACGCTGATTGCCTTCTTACTTGGCTCTTCTTTTCTTGCTACTGTGACAGGATAAAATGTGTCAGCTTTTGAGAGTCCCTTGACTTTCCTTTCCCATATTCTGACTACAGAGGACTCTGTCTTGAATCACTATTTCCTTTTGAGAAAGCTCAGGGCTTCTGTGATAGAAAATAAGGAGAGAAATGGGAGGGAATGAGGAGAAAAAACAAAAACGCCTCTCTGAATGTGGAACATAGATGCTTTATTTTAGTGAAGTTGAAAGAAAAAAGTGAAGCTGAGGAGAAATTTGTACAAAGCACAGCTGCATTGTGCAAGAAAAATTGGTTGTTGAGAGAAAAATAAATTTGATGTTAGGTAGTTTTAAGGATTATATATTATTTTTTTTCCTTAAAAAATACAGGTGAAGAATTTGGATTATACTAGCTTCAAAACATGCAATTACTAAATTTGAAAGACATTTAATAATATATGCATTACATTATTATTTCCTCTGTCTATAAAACAATTTTTTAGTTTGTCTAAATTTAAGGATGACAAGTGCGATTTTGAATATTGCACAGAGGTGAAGTCTGGGTCTTTAGTGTAGTCATCACCTGTATAATGTATATCAAATAATTTTATATAACTTAAAATAATGTAAAATTAAATTTTACATTGTATTATTCATAGCCTATACACATGGTATTACATGAATTATACATTCAAAAATACATATTACAACCTAGAGCTTAAAACTCAAAGGTATGTCTAGTCCTAATTATGGCCCTACCTGCAACATTTGCTCTAAAATACATGTTATTTGACCCTCCATTTCTGGCAATAACTTCTTATATTTCATTTGAATTAACAGAATTTCTGTTGATAATCGTCTGAAATTCAAACCATTACATCCCATCACCTTAGCAAATGATTTGTTTGCTAGACTTTACTATAAAAATCGGGAGAGTCATTAAATTATGTTATATTAATACATAAACAACAATGGCCATCTATTTAATAAGTTATTCAATAAATATTTTTTGGCCAAGCATGGTGGTTCACGCCTGTAATCCTAGAACTTTGAGAGGCCAAGGAGGGCGGATCTTGAGATCAGGGGTTTGAGACCAGCCTGGCCTAAACAGTAAAACCCTATCTCTGCTAAAAATACAAAAATTAGCAGGCACGTGTAATCCTAGCTACTCAGTAGGCTGAGGCACGAGAACTCCTTGAACCCAGGAAGCAGAGGATGCAGTTAGCTGAGATCTCGCCACTGCACTCCAGCCTGGGCAGCAGACCAAGACTCCATCTCAAATAAATAAATAAATAAAAATAAATAAATTTAAAAAATTTACTCTCTCTTTAGCACTGTAACATGAGCTGAGAATTTTCCCATGTATAGAAGAAAGAACAATCCCTGCTTTTCGTGATTTTTAATTACTTTTTTCTGGATAGAACAGGGTAAGGTCTTTAAATTGCCTCACAGAGATAAACAAGAATGGGCACTTACTAGCCACTATGGAAGGGGATGAAGTGAATTTTCCTATGACGTACAATATCCAGAATACAGAAAGAAGGGTATGGGCACAAGAAGGAAGAGTTTCTTTCTACTATACCGTAACAAAAATTGAACAGTTTACAACATTTTCGTTGTCCTTTTCTTTTGAGACTGTATTGTTGTGTTAGGTTGAATAACAATTAGTCCTTTATTTTCCAATGAAAGTAATGTACGTTCTTTCTCCTCAAAATAAGTTGATATAGCCATAGGCACAGAATACAGTTAAGCCCCAAATTAGCTTTTCTGTTACCTCCCATTCTTTTGAGAATGAATAGAGGAGAGAGGGAAGTGGTGAGTTGTTCATTCCCTCACTGGCAGGATGGAGCAGCACATATCCCGGCGGAGGAAGAGCCACTTGTTTAGAAAGATGGTTTCTGTTTCCTCCCGACTGATGAAGACCCCTACTTCTGTTACTGGGTTCCAGCAATTGCAACAGCAGCGCTTTATGGCCACAGAGTATGTCTTGCCTTTTCTGTTAGGGCAGTCTTAGAAGTACAGACAATGGGACCCTTTTCTTCCAAGACTTCTTGAACACAGTTTTCACTCTCTCTGGGTCCACAAACTAATTACATCAGTGATAAGCAAATATTTAAAAGTTGTGTTGCCCAAAGCACTTAAGGGTGGCTGGAGACTGAGAAGCACTTTAAAAACCATACCAGGAACCTTTTATGTCTTATGTACATTTTAAACTTAGCAATGGAAATTGAATTTTTAAATTCAGAAACAGTGATGTTGTATCATACAGCTAAACTCCAGAGTTCTACAGACTTAAGTATACTACTGGATAAATTGGTGACCAGAAAAAGAAAATTTCCCCATGAAGTATCTTTCATTACATTGTTTCTGCAATCTAAAATGAACATTGTACCAGGGTCCACGTTTCAAGCCTATTCGTTATTGTATTAATTACTGCCAATTGATTATAGAAGATAGAATTTGAATAAATTACAGTTTTAACATAAAAAATGAAATTTATTAGGTGTATTTAGAAGTTACTGAAGAAACTCAATAATTTAAGCAAGCACTGAACATAAAGCCAAAATAAAGAGAAGCATTCAGCTGTTATACCTCAGAAAAAAATTAGGTCCAAGTACTTAAGTACTGTCAAAATACTCACTGTTCATCTCTAAGTATCAGCTGTGTTAATCTTTCTCCCTAGACTAACTTTCACTGTCTGGTGGGCATGTTGACCAAGAGTTCCTCAGTTTTATGTCTTATAAAGATGTTTCTTATTTCCATGTTCCAAAGTTCTATGGAAGTGACTCGTTAAGCCAACTGGAATCAGATTGTACCTTATGTCATATAAATATGATCAGAGCTGGAGTCATATAAAACATGAAAAATAAGTCAGTAGAACGTCTAAGAACACAATGAGCAAAAGAAGCACTGTCAGCGGAAGGACTTTTTGTTACCTGAGTGAGGGAGAAGATAACTGGGTACTGTAAAGAACCTGCCATTGGCTAGACCCAACTGGAGGCCAGGAGTTAAGAGAAGACCATGCTACATTCTGTCTAAATACCGTGCCTTGTGGTAGAGGTCAGGAAAGAGAAGATAAAAAGGCCTGGGGTAAAGGAAGACAGAAAAATCTCATCTTGAATTGTAACTCCCATAATTTCCATGTGTTGTGGAAAGGAGTCAGTGGGAGAAAATTGAATTATGGGGGCAGTTTCCCCCATACTGTTCTCCTGGTAGTGAATAAGTTTCAGGAGATCTGATGGTTTTATAAGGGGAAATCTCTTTCCCTTGGCTTTCATTTTCTCTCATCTGCTGCCATGTGAGACATGCCTTTCGTGTTCCGCCACGATGGTGAGACCTCCCCAGCCATGTGAACTGTGAGTCCATTAAACCTCTTTTTCTTCATAAATTACTCAGTCTCAGGTATGCCTTTATCAGCAGCATGAAAACAGACTAATACGATATGGGAGATTTTTACCTATTAGACTAGAATTTGCTAAAAAAATAATTGTTACCTGGTCCCTTTCTGGCCCTATGATAGAGAGAATTATAAATGGAAAAAGTCTCAAGGAGCTTCTTTTTTCTAGTTTAAAATGTATTCTAGTTGAGCAAGGAGGAGCATTTTGAATGCCAGGTGCTATTAAAGTCAGCGTTGGTATCTTTTATACCTGCTATTAATTTTAGTTTCCTCCGTATTTCTATGGTTGTACACTAGTGACTTTTAAGTTAGTGTTTTGTCTCAGGAAAGCAATACTAGTGGATGACCTGCTTGTTCCCTCCTGTTCTATTGTTACCAACCCAGACTTTGAAAATGCAGCATTTAACTCCATAGTGATTATTTTATTTAATCCAGTAGGAGTCATATTTTGGTTCTTTGCGTTCTTAGAAAGGAAAGGTGAATTCCTTAAAGAATTAGGAAGAGAATACTATTCCCTTCCTACACATAATTCAAAGGGCTTGCTGAATCATTGCAGTAATATTAGAACCTGTGAAAACCCCACTGGACATGAGAAGGTGTTGAAGGGATAGGAAAGGAGAAATGGACTTGAAACGTTTCTTCCCATCTGGTGATTCCCCCAATGGCCAAGCTAAAAGAGGACCGGGAAGAGAAAAGGCTCAAGTAATATTATGAGAGTCGTGTTTTCCACTCATGTTCAGGAAACCATTGAGACAAAAGACACCCAGCATCAGCCACATGGCTCAGGGACTTGGAAAAACATGCTGCTTCCTCTGTTGTTTCCTCGCAATATTCATGCCCTCTCTTAATTTGTTTTTGTAAGGAAATAATTAAAGATACAGTGTGTTTAAAAAAAGACTGACCAGTCTCTCTTTAAATGTTAAAAAATTCTTTTTCAAAAAAATTATTCCAATTCTTTCTGTTTTCTTCTTCAGACAAAAAAATTATATATCAGTTTTCTTTATCTGGACAATAAAGAGAAGATTGGTTTACATCTCCTTAGAGGAAAATACCCAAGGAAACTTTTGCCGGCTTAATGCATTAGTCTGAGATTTTTATGTCATGTGGTTATGAGGTGTAAGGCTACTTTAAATCAAAGTACTTTTTCTTATGGCATTATTGAGCTATATGAAAATACTTGAATTTCATACTTTATATTTTTCATCTTCTAATCATTTTTCTTTTGTCAACTGCTACCTTTAACACAGTAAATAGTAAGAGTATTGAAAAGTAATATACTCTACATCACAAGTTTACTAGCATCTCATTCTTTTTGTTATTCAGCAGATCTCTGCATACATAACTCTTCTTTCATTAGAAACTATTAATAGAATAGGAAGTAGCATCTCTTCAATAAAGCCACCAAAGACAAAACCTTACTAAAAGCTTAGTAGGCATTGAGTAAACTGGATTGTTATATGTAGTACATATTCATGAAGTTTTACACAAGAAAAATAAAATTCTACAGATTTCATTGAGAGATAAGATTTTGTATTAGATTGAAAAACATAAAAGTTTCACATATTCTATATTTTTTCCATCTAACTGCTGATCTCAAAGACTAGTAAAAACTCTAAGGTTTCTAATACAGAGGGAATTTTTGTTTGGTTTTCTCTGCCTCACACACACAAAAGTATCTTTCATCATTGTAATATATATTGATCCATCATTTTAGAAAATAACATGAAAATAAATTTTCTCTAGTTTTTCATCTGTCGATTTTTGTTTTCTGATGAGAAATCTGCAGTCTCTCAAAAAACTATGTTCTTATATGTAATTTGTCATCTCATTCCCCTCACCCACCCTTTAGCTACTATCACATTTTTTCTTTGTTTTTGGTTTTCAGCAGGTTGATTATGATGTACCTGGGTAGGGATTTTTTAAGTTCATCTTATTTGGGGTTCACCGAGCTTCTTCATTCTGTAAACCTTATTTTACCAAATTTGGGAAATCATCAGCCATTAATTCTTTAATTATTTTTGTACTATATTCTTTCTCCTCTTTTAACTTTGCTGTCATAAATATTAGTCTCTTAGAACTGTTTCACAGGTACCCAAGGCTGATTTTTTTTTCCAAATATTCTTCTTTCTGTTTCTCAGATTGGATAATTTCTACTGAGGTATTTCACTGACTCTTTTCACAGTTGACTCCATTTCTCTGTTAATTTTTAAATTTTAGTTCTTTAAATTTAGATTATTTTTAGATTCTAATATCTCTATTTTTCACATTTTCTATGTCTTTGCTGAGACTATCTTTCCATTTATTTTAAGAGTATTTTCTCTACTTCCTGGAACATGGTTATCATAGTTGTTTTAAATTGTTTTTCTAATGATTTCAACATTGCTGTTACCTATTTTCCTCAAACTTATTAAGATTTTCCTGCTTCTTTATATGTCAAATAATAGTGAATTGTACCCTTAAAATTTTAATATTGTGAAAAAAATGTAATATTGTGGTAGGAAATTTTGAATATTTTAAAAATTCTATGGATTGTTTCAGCAAACCGTAAGCTCAGTTGGTTTCATATCATGAGCTATAACCCAACTTTCAATTTGGTTCAGTTTCTAAAACCTCTACAGGACTCCTCGGTTCTTTTCCACGTGTGTATCAAGTAGGAAGAAATCTGAGTCTTTGTATAGTTATCTCAAGGCTCTTGAGATTTTATTAATACTTTTCAGTTATTTTTCCTTGTTTTGTTCTGATTGCATGACATCCATTGATTTATCTTTGAGTTCAAAGACAGATCACCTTCATTTTCCATTATGATTGAAAGCTTCCTGAGGCCTCATCAGAAGCAGATGCTTCATGACTCTTTACTCCGTCATTTTAACTTTGCCATTGAGTCTATCCAGTGAATATTTAATTTGATTATGTTGGTTTGAACTTGTAGCACCAAAAAAAAAAAAAAAAAAGATGCTGATATGGTTTGGATGTTTTGTCCCCTCCAAATCTCATGTTGAAATGTGACCTCCAATGTTGGCAGGGGGATTGGTGGGAGGTGTTTGGGTCATGGGGGCGGATCTCTCATGAATGGCTTGTTGTTGCCTTTAGGGTAATAAATGAGTGCTCACTCTGTGAGTTCACATGAGATCTAGTTGTTTATAAGAGCCTGGCACCTCCTCCCTCTCTCTCTTGCTCCCCTGCTCATCACATGACATGCAGGCTCCCCTTCATTTATCATTGTGATTGGAAACTTCCCAAGGCCTCATCAGAAGCAGATGCTGGTGCCATGCTTCATGGACAGCCTGCAGAACTGTGAACTGAATAAACCTGTTTTCCTTATAAATTACCCAGCCTCTGGAATTTCTTTATAGCAATGCAAATGGACGAATACAGCCAAAAAATATGACAATCAGAAAGTGGAAGGTAAACAGTACAAAACTTTAGGGATTCACATTCTGGGTGAAGTTTAACGGTCCAAGTGTCTGAGTATATCAAAATATTCCTTCACAGGTAAAGGAAAGTTTGCTGAAATTTTACTGCCTACCACTCAAAAAGATGGGTACTATATAGTGGAACAGTTTGGAGTGGGATAAAAGAATAACATATAACACACTTGAGTACACCAATCCACCCTATTTATCTCATTAACCTCCAAATACCATTTTCTGTCATTTGTTTCCTATGATCACTCCTCATATAAATTTCTATATCAGCACCCAGCTGAGAAGTAGGAATTGCACATGTTATTTAAACAAACAAAATGAAGAATTGGAAATTAGATATTGAAGAACAGAAAGGACACAAAGGAAACACTATGAAATCATGGGTGTGTTAACAGCAGTACGGAGTTGCACCTCTACGACTAGGGGAACACTAGATGTGTTCCCACTTATTACTTGAAGAATGGGACCTGGAGACCTCTGAGGATGGGTTGCTGCTCTACTGGTAAAGATGCCATTAGATTTGGATTAGTGAGTCCAGTGCCTCTGTGGGACTGACCTGAGAGCCTATGGGAGGAGGAGATGGACAGTTAATGAGAAGAAGGCTCACTGAAGCTGATCTGTAAGTACTGGAAGACTGAAAACTGGATTCAACTTGTGCTAGTGGAATGTTTTCAGGAGCAAAGCCAGGGTGAAGCTGACAGGTAGAGAAAACAGAAAAAGCTAATAGGATGCTAGTAGAAAAAGGCAAGTCTATCATCTCATGCCAGGTAGAATGGCGATCATGAAAAAATCTGGAGACAACAGACGCTGGAGAGGATGTGGAGAAATAGGAACACTCTTACACAGTTGGTGGGCGTGCAAATTAGTTCAACCATTGTGGAAGACAGTGTGGCGATTTCTCAAGGATCTAGAAATAGAAATTCCATTTGACCCAGCAATCCTATTACTGGGTAAATACCCAAAGAACTATAAATCGTTCTACTATAAAGACACACGCACATGTATGTTCGCTGCAGTCCTGTGTACGATAGCAAAGACCTGGAACCAACCCAAATGCCCATCAATGATAGACTGGACAAAGAAAATGTGGTACATATACACCATGGAATACTATGCAGCCATAAAAATGATGAGTTCATGTCCTTTGTAGGGACTTGGATGAATCTGGAAACCATCATTCTTAGCAAACGGACCCAAGAACAGAAAGCCAAACACCATATGTTCTCACTCATAGGTAGGTGTTGAACAACGAGAACACATGGACTCAGGGAGAGGAGCATCACACACTGGGGACACTTGGGGGGAGTAGGGAGAGACAGTGGGGGTGGGGAGGGAGGGAAGGGTGGAGAGAGATAACATGGTGAGAGATGCCAGATATAGTATGCAACTAAAGTAAAATAAATAAAGTTAAAAAAAAAAAGGCAATTCTCTTTTCATCTTCCAATCTTCCAGTTCACTTACACTGGCGGAGCTTATTAAGGAGCCAGCTGCAGAGAAGGAATGTGTGTGGCAGAGATCTGCTTTTCCATCACTAAATGAAGTAGAGAACTACAGACTTCGGTGAAACGCACTAGCCTAGTAAATGGCACACTGTGTTATGACTATTCTGTGGCTTCCAGCTTATATGTGAACAATTAACTTTGTTCAATAATATTGGCTGGACACAGTGGCTCACACCTGTAATCCCAGCACTTTGGGAGGCTGAGGCAGGTAGATCACCTAAGGTCAGGAGTTCGAGACCAGCCTGGCCAACATGGTGAAACCCCATCTCTACTAAAAATACAAAAATGAGCTTGGCTTGGTGGCAGGCACCTGTAATCCCAGCTACTCCGGAGGCGGAGGCAGGAGAATTGCTTGAACCTGGGAGGTGGAAGTTGCAGTGAGCCAAGATAGCGCCACTACACACCAGCCTGGGAAACTAGAGCAAAACTCAGTCTTAATAATAATAATAATAATAATAATAATAATATTGTGTGTATCCAACTGAAGATGTAATTTAAAAATTATTAACATTTTAAGGAAATGAAAACAAACTGTAAAATAAGAAAAAACTGGCTGTTTTTAATTGTCATTTGCCTCTCAAGTGTTAGGTTGCTGAATTTAGTGTAACTGCATGTTTGGGAACTAAATTTTTGATTGAGTACAATTGTATCAGGAAATGAATATTGATCAAAGTAATTTTCCCAGAAAGATGAACTGTGTTTTTCCTGTGGTGCCATGTATTCCCTGGCATGGTGCTACATGCCACATGGGTGCCAAGTCAAGGACTTAGGGTGATAAATATGAATCTCGTTGTGAAGGCTTACCTACTCATGAGATAGAGAATGTTCTATTTTACTTCAGCACCAACAAATATACTTGACAAGAGAGGGAAGATGACTTAGATTTTGGACCTTACCTGAAAAGCACCTGGTAGACCAAGCCTATCTCATTGTCAAGATGAAAAACAACTAAAGCCTATGAATTATATAGTTTTATTTATCCATGAATTGTTCTAATCATCAGCTTGTTCAATTATAACGTATGTATCTTCAAACTTGATATTTTGACTGTCAAGGGCTATCTCATCCTGTGCCATCACTTTTATACAACTCCTAAATTATGAAACATATTTTTTCCTTATTTTTTGGTATCCTTTTTTTATTAATAACAGATTTTATTTTTGAGGGTCCCAAATACAATGCATTTTCTTGAAATCTTAGAGGCAGTTACACATACCTCTATATTCGACATGACCATTACTCCCTATGGCTATGAATAGTGGAGCCAGAACTTGGTTAGTATGCCTCTAGATCAGACTTACAACCATTTTCCCTATAATATATGATGAATATCCATTTCTGAGAGCTATTCTACTCCCTCTGGCTTATTGTCTTGGTGTAGCCATCATTGTTACTTTTCCATTGGTTTACTTGGGCCAATAGAACTTTTGCAGAATAAGGAAGATAATACTTTATTTCTCACTTTTGGGTAAAGTCAAAGATGCCATGCATTAGTGTTGCCAGGTCTCTGTGCAGCATAAAGGCACAACTCTTTCATTTCAAACACATATAACTCATTCTCCCAGTATGTACACATACCTGTAGGGTGTAAGAACATGGGAGAATGTCAATGTCTTCACATGCTATACAATCCTTCCGCTGCTCAAAAAGACCCACTTATTCCATGTGGTTAAAACTTAAAACCACTTGAGATTTTCATGGAAACTGCATTACATTGGGAAATTATTTGCATACACTCCTGTGTTTGTTTGTGCAGCCTAGGAATACATTGCTTTATTGCTTGTGGCTGGCTGGTAGGCTATACCCTTGTTGGCTGCCTTATTAGAACCTCATTATGAAGGAAATTAAGATTCCCTCTGGTTGGGTTTATGCAAAGGGAGGGACAGCAAGAAATTAAATACTGAGAGAAAGGGGAAGTCAGTGCATTTATTCTTTTGACTCCATCATCCTTTGGGCTCACCACTGGGGTGGTTCCATCACTCCACTGAAAGCCATAGCTGCTGTGAGTCTCTCCATGTGGATGCCTTCTCTGTATTCTAGTAACCACTCCTAGGTGTAAATACAACAGTACTCTTGCAACTCAATGTTACGGAGTATACGATCACACTTTTGCTGCCTTCATTCTTCACCCAGCAGCCATAAATCACACAGAAGCTTAAAGCCTTCTATTGACTGCCATTAAACTTAGAGTAACACACACAACACAAACCATGTCTGCAAAGTGCGACCAGACTTGACTCACGCACCTTTCCACGCTATCATTGCCACCCTTTAAAGGCCTCATCCGGATCTCAAGACCCAGCAAAATCTGCTCCTGATTATAACTCCAACATCTCATCCCACTTTCCATTTTGGTTACAACTTTCCAACGATCTTGTTTTTCTGCTGTTTCCTTACACACACTGAAACGTTTCTTGATGAAGAAGTTCATCCTTGCTATTTCCACTTCCTAGAATGCTCTTCCTCCCTGCTGCTTTCCAAACTAGCTCATTCTCATCCTTCAGGTCTCTGCGCAGTAGTCATTGCCTCTGAAGGATCTTTCTGAACATCGTAAGTTGACCACCCAAATTACTTCTAGTTATATCATTATTTTCTACACTTCATTTATGACATTATATAACAACCATAATTATATTTCACTTGTTTAGTGATGGTCTTCCCTAACGAGAATATAAGCTTCATTTGTGCAATAATCTTGCTATTGGGGTTTACCATTGTAGCCTCACAAAGTAACCCTGGACTAATAGACGGCACTCAATACCAGCTTCTTGAGTGAAATTCTAGTATAATCTACTTTGCAATGGAAGGCATATATCTTTCTTCAGCAACAGTATTTGTTAGGCAGAAATTATTGCTGATTCTATTTGAATTTTTCCATAACTATGGTGCTCCCTAAGATCTGTTACTTACAACTACACTTACTGTTCCTGCTTCCAGCTCCAGATGCTGATTTAGGGATGAGGATGGTGATACGGTTTTTGCTGTATCCCCACCCAAATCTCATCTTGAATTGTAACTCCCATAATTCCCGTTGTTGTGGGAGGAGCTTGGTGGGACACAATTAAATCATGGCAGCAGTTTCCTCCATGCTGTTCTGGTGGTAGTGAGTAAGTCTCATGAGACATAATGGTTTCATAAGGGGTAACCCCTTTGGCTTGGCTCTGACTCTTCTCTTGTCTGCCACCAAGTGAGATGTGCTTTTCACCTTCTGACATGATTGTGAGGCCACATGGAGCTGTAGATCCATTAAACCTCTTTCTTTTGTAAATATCCCAGTTTTGGGTATCTTTATCAGCAGTGTGAAAACAGACTAATGCAGATGGAAAGTGGGCAGGCAGAGACTAGAGTGGAGTTCTTCTGGGATTTTTTTATTTTAATTTTATTATTTTTTTAATTGCATTTTAGGT